>NC_067475.1:96731679-97067179 GCF_947179515.1 Apodemus sylvaticus
GAAGGAAAACCAATTTTCTGTAATAGATCGACACTAATTATATCAACTAGGTGAGGACAGGCCTCCTGTTGAAGGGTAGTTTTACAAACATTTAACTAGAAAAAAAATCAATGCTGATAAATACATGGATATTGGAATGCATTGTGTAAAGCATACATGGACATTCTAACTCTGTTGTATACCACTCGGCATGTTGTAGTAAGTTAGATGTCTTCAATCGAGTCACATATTATTATCACCAGAAGACATTTAACAAGTAAGAAAATTTATGAGACCAAAGAAGGAAAAGTACATTAGTGGAGTATTTTTGAATGAATTCAGAAAACATATGGAATAGCAGTCTAAAACACTTGGAGACACATTTGCCTTTTTAAAATTTAAACCATGCTACATTTTTTCAATTAATTTATAGCTACATTAATTTTAATCAGTAAAGGAATGACAAATCTAATAATATTCCCTTCAAATTATGTAATAATTTTATGACATGCTGCAAATGTTTGTCAGTATATGGGTACATATTACAGAATATGTATAAAAGTATAAGTTTAATATAATGAGATAAGTGAGTTAATTTGTATAATGAAGCTGCTCATCTAACAATATATATAATAGCCTACTAAGATGTGTTTTTTGGCAAAATGTTTTAAGTGACATTTTATATATCAGTTGTGGCTAAATCAAAGAAATGTCCTTTTTCCATTATTACTTTATTATGAAATGGCAACTGAATGTCCCTAGGAAGAATTTAGCTATAAATGTTAAAAGAATATGGGGCAGCCAAGATAATATCATGAAGTCATGAATAAAATGTTAATCAAGCCATTTTATCTTGAAGATGTGTACCTACTGAAAGAATATATGGAAATGGTATCAGAAAGTTAGCTGCTCAGTAGAAATAATGAAATTTATGTGCATAAAACTTGCAATAATTATAATAAAATAGATATAACCCATCATTTCATCCCAGCATAAGGATAAGATTAAAGATTGGAGATGAGGGTAAGGTACAGGAAAGAGATAAACAATATTAATGGCCTTTCAAAATTTAATACTAAAAATTACTCCTGCCTTTTACCTCCATGTACATCCATGCACATATGCACATGTGCAAGCATGCATATACACCGACATCATAAAAAAATGAGCTAACAGTTGAATTCACATACAATGGGTGGAAAATATCTTTACTAAAAATTAAGCAAATGAAAGCCAAATGCTGGTATTGATTATATTGTGTTTTTGGCCAATGAGGTTCCCCGAATCTCATAGACATTAAAGCTATTTCCGATGTTCTGAAAAACTTAATCTTATTGGTGAAGATTGCATTTACTAGAGTCATAGAATTTGGAAAATAGTAATCTTATATCGATCCAGAAGTCTAATCCCTACTGTGTTGCTTTCATACTGCTAGAAGATATTCATCTCCCTAAGGGAAGAGGAAATTTATCAGCAATAATCATTAGCTTGACAAGACCTGCCATTAGTGGAATAGTGTACAATTGCCATGAATATAGCTATCGATTATTCTGTTGAATATAAGGTCAGCTCTTCCAAAGGAAGCTTTGCCTGACACTGCTATTGGGTCAAGAATATGTACCTACACAGGTCATTGTCCCTGAGGGAAAAATTACAACTATTACTCTTCAAAATTGGCATTAAAACAAATGCTAGATTTCCCATTATAGCAATAAATTAATTAATTTCTCAACTCATCACAGAACCATACTTTTGATTGATTAACTGATTTTTATTTATGGCACTAGATGATGATTAACACACAGAGAGACCTGAAACTGCTCAATATGAGAATATTGGACTGAAAAATACTTAGCCTTAAATGGATCATCTATATTATAATCACTTATCACAAGCCTTCCTCATATTCTCAGTAGAAGAAAGAACAGAAATATTTTATAAGTCAGGATGCCTAGAAGGAAATCATGCCTTCTATACACAACAGAAAATTTCCACATATAAATTCACAAACAGCACATTCAAGATATGTAAATTTAAAGTCAGACAAATCTCAGCATAGAAAAATTGCCATAGAGTCCATGAGTAGTTGTGAAGGAATTGGCAATTTATTTCTTCTTGGGAAGGGAGAAACATTTTCCTTAAGTATGGATTGTCTGGCAGACAGGCTTCACTCCAGACAAGACCACACATCCAAAAAAATATGGCTCAAACAAATTTTACTTGATATGATTTTAAAAGTGAACACAATCTTGGATGGGTAGAAAATGGAGTGGATCTGTAAATGAGATGGGAATATGTCAAGATAGATCATATAAAATTATGAAAGAACTAATCAACGAAGAAAAGTAAATTAGTAATAAAGAAAATAAGCAGATAATACACTGCTGAATATCATAACCCATTTCATCCAGATTAAATCTTTTTTTTCAATTTCCAGGCTTTTATTTTAGACTTAAATTTGATTAAATCTTTAACTTGATGTGTTAACCTGATAAAATCCAGCTAATCATAAAAGCCAAAGGACTGTAGAATTTTAGGTCTCAGTGTTCTTCTTTCTATATCCAAGTGAACCATTATTTAATAATTCTCTCTAATACTAAATAAAATTATTATGACACAAATGCTATTTAATATACAAATGAAATCTCATACATAACCTTTATTTTCTAGGTACATACTCTCTGCATCTACCAATTTGCCAAATCATTGCCTGAGTCGCCAAGAAGTATTGATGTGAGACCTTGAAAGGCAGCCTGGTTTCTGGTCGAACTAGGTTTGAAACCCCTGGTGACGCCGCAGGTGACCCTGCAAGGACTGGTAGGTGTTTTGCTATGCTCATGGACACCAGACCCTTGACACAAGGCAGCAGCTCTCCTTAGGCCTGTGGCCATCAGTCACATAAGGGCAATACCCCAAGCCCCTTCACAGGTAAAGGACATGACCACAGAGAAGTAGCCTCAAGACAGATCTCCATTCCAATGAGGTACCTAAAGGCCTGAAAGCATAGCCAATTAAAATCCCCACCCCAGACACTCCTCTCTGTGAAAGGTATTGAACCTCAGTCCTGCTCTGAGAAAAGGTGGGATAGTTTTATTCATCACAAGTCTCCACCATGATCTGCAGTGGGGAGCAATGGAATAGGCCTTTGTCAAAAGAGCCAGACTAATCTCCTGCAGGAGGCCTCTCAATGTTCCCAGTCATGGTCTCCACCAAGCCAAGCCACCTGCTGACAAACCAAGGACTCCTCATCATGGGACACAGTCGGAGTTCTTCTGACTCTTCCCTTTCAGCTCAAGGCTAGATCCAGCCTGCAGACCCCCACTCCATTATCAGGTCTTTTCTTCCTCAGCATCCAGTAGTGACTGGGATGCCCAAGAGTTTGAGAACCAGATGAGCCTGGCATCTCTGCAGGCCCGGGGACAACCCAGCTCCTCCAGGAATCCCTAGGACTTCAGACTATGCTTCCTCACACCAGGAATGGGGTTCTGTGGCTTCCCATAGTCTGGCACCTGCCTGGTGCTGGTGTGGGGAAAGCTCAGTCAAAACTCCCGCATCCAGCCTCCCCAGTGGCAGCATTTTACTCATATATTGGTAACCTTGCCCCCAATCCTACTGTAGTGCAGGATTGCACTGCACTTCATGGGTGCAAGTACATCAGCAGATAGATTTAAGTTTTCTTTAAGAATCATATCCTCAGTGATCCCTTTTTTCTTTTTTTTTAAATTTATTGATATATTTATTTACATTTCAAATGATTTCCCCTTTTCTGGACCCCCACTCCCCAAAAGTCCTGTAAGCCCCCGTCTCTCCCCCTGTTTTCCCACCCACCCCTTCCCACTTCCCCGTTCTGGTTTTGCTGAATACTGCTTCACTGAGTCTTTTCAGAACAAGGGGCCACTCTTCCGTTCTTCTTGTACCTCATTTGATGTGTGGATTATGTTTTTGGTATTCCAGTTTTCTAGGTTAATATCCACTTATTAGTGAGTGCATACCATGATTCACCTTTTGAGTTTGGGTTACCTCCCTTAGTATGATGTTCTCCAGCTCCATCCATTTGCCTAAGAATTTCATGAATTCATTGTTTCTAATGGCTGAATAGTACTCCATTGTATATATATACCACATATTTTGCATCCACTCTTCTGTTGAGGGATACCATCCTCAGTGATCCTTATAAACTGATTACCTTGGTGAAGCATAATAATTTTGGTTTTATTTGTATTCCATCATATTTGTATTATATCATAACACAAATTTTACTAATGTACTTTCTCTTTTCAATATTCTTTTTATTTATATATTTATATATTTATATATTCATTTACAGCCAGTCTTAATTAGGGCTTTCGTTTCTGTGAAGAGACACCCATGACCAAGGCAACTCTTGGTCCTTTATAGATAACACTTCATTGGGCCTGGATAACAGGTTCAGAGGTTCAGTCTGTTCTCATCAGCTGCGGCATGCCAACTTCCAGGCAGGCATGAAGGAGTAGTTCTGCATTTTGATCTGACTGAATCTAGGAAAAAAACTGACTCTTCCACACTGGACAGTTTCCATTTCCACCCTCACAATGACACACTTCCTTGGACAAGGCCACATCTCCTAAGAGCACCACTCCCTACGGACCAAGCATATTTCAACCACCACATATCTAGATCACAGCTTCCTCTTCCTCCTCTCCTCCTAGTTCCTCCCTCTCTGCGTCCCTCCACCCCAATCCACCTCTCCTTCCTTTCTTGTCAGGAAAGGGGAGGCCTCCCATGAATATCCGGAGATACCTGCAGAGAGTCTGAATCACTCCTATGCATGCTTTCTGATTGGAGGGTCAGCTTCATGGAACACATATGAGCTTAGCTGAGGTGTGTTAATTTTGTAGGTTTTCTTATAGTGTTCTTGAGGATTTTTTATCTAAATATAAATTATATTTCACCAAAAGAATTCCCCGGAATCAAAACACTAAATTTATCTCATAAAATAACTTAGAGAAAAAAAATTTTTTTTGGCCTTTAACTTTTTTTTTTAACTTAGAGAAATTTATAGGAAGTGTGCAATTTTTAAAATGTTTTGAAGGTTTAATTATATATATACATTGCAATATACATATACAATTATATGTTTAATAATATGCATATATTATATATAATATATATGTATGTCTCTCTGTGTGTGTGTGTCTATGAAAAGATATATAATAAAATGTACACTGTTGATTCCTCATGAAAGGTACTATTTGGGATGAGAACACAATGATCTCCCTTTTCTCATTTCTTTTATGGTGAATGAAAAATCTTTACTGATACTTTAAAAAATGTTATTCACTTTGTTTTTAAGGGACAATTACCTATCTGTAACAAAATATGACTTATTAGAATTATTTCATTTTTTATTATTTATTGTTTTTGGTCATGATCTCTATCCATATCATTCACTTGGACCAAGCAGTTAAATACATGATGACCTTTCCTATTTGGAAAGAAGAGAGGAATCAAGCATACATGATTCAACAATTTCTAGATAAACTCGAAAATCAGTGCTAGAAACATATATAATAAACAGAGATTTTCCCCTTGCAGAGTTCCCCTTCAGATAATTATTTACCTAAAATTTCTGGGTTCTTCTAAATTTTCTGATTGCTAACTAAGGACTAGGATATAATCTTTAGAAAGCTTCTACTTAATTACTGTTAAAGTCTATGTGTGTTTTTTCTAAGAAAATAATAGCCAGAAGCTAGAAAGAACCCAGATGTCCCTCAATGGAGGAATGGATGCAGAAAATGTGGTATTTTTACACATTGGAATACTACTCAGCAATTAAAAAAAAAATGAGTTCATGAAATTCTTAGGTAAATGGTTGGAACTGGAAAATATCAACCTAAGTGAGGTAACCCAATCACAAAAGAACACACATGGAATGCAGTCACTGATAAGTGGATATTAGCCAAAAAGCTCTGAATACACAAGACACAACTCACATATCACATCATTCCCAAGAAGAAGGAAGGAGAGGACTCTGGTCCTGGAAAGGCTTGATACAGCATTGTAGGGGAGTACCAGGACAGAGAAGTGGAAGGGGGTTGATTGGGGAATGGGTGGAGGGAAGAGGGCTTATGGGACTTATGGGGAGGGAAGAACTGGGAAAGAGATCATTAGGGATGTAAACAAAGAATATAGAAAAGAAAAAAATGAAAGAATATATTCAAATCACTTGATTAGTTAGATCTCAGCTTGAATATTAATTTATTGAATTCCCTGATCAAAAATAAAAATAATTTAAAAACTTTTCAAAATGAAAAAAAAAGAAAACAATTTTAACTCCTCTGGGCCTCAGTATTCCTCTTCTGTCATGCAATGTTCACTACAACTACTTAAAGAAACAGGTTCAAAGTAAGTGATACAATAAGTCTACCTAGATACTAGGCCAGGCACAGAGCAATTAATTAATGAATGCTTGCTTTTCTTCCTGCTAAGCTAAGAGGAGGGGCAGTCTATGGCTTACAGTCAAGGGCATTATAAATATAATTGTTTGACTGAAATAAAATGTGTGTTTTGTGTAAATCTGAAATAAGAAACAATTTTCTTTCGAGTTAATAAATATTATTTTGCTTGATCTTTCAAGTCACCTGTTGCTCTTATATTTGTTGTTTTTCAGAAGCACATACTTTCTGTTTTCATTTCAAAGTTACCATTAAGTACATATTTAATCTATACTTAACACTCTGTAAGCTAGTTTATGACTGATGATTTTTTTCATTATTCTTCTTGTTGAAAAGTGCCCTGTCCTATCAAATCTACTACTAAACTGAATAGTGTATAACATGAAAGGATTAGATTCATGTAACTTAGCTTATGAAATTAAACTAAAGTTATTAATGGACCAAGAGATAAGGTTTATGCATATGGTGGAACTCAGCAGTGACATGCCTGAGAGCAAAGAGAAGCCTTTTGAGAGCTATCACAGAGAACAGAAGAAAAATATTTACTATGGAAAAGAGTAAAGAGTACCGTAAGAGGAATGATTGTAAAGATGGCGTTCGCTATTTTATGGATGAGTCACATGGCTAAAAACAAAAAGAAGTCTTTTAAAATTTATATAATTATCAGAGTTGTTAAGATTCTTTCTGCTCTAATTAAACTAGAAAAATTTACTCATGATGAAAGATGCTGACCTTTTGTTTTGGAGAGAATGTCTGACATTTATAGCTACACTTGTCACAGATAAATTCACAAATGCCTAGGATTTGCATACAAAGAACTGTTTTGCGTATGAAAATATTTTTAAGCTATTTGGGTTTTTTTTTGGTTTGTGTACATGTAAACTGGGTTACCTGTTGAGAGAATTTTGGGGTCATAGGGAAGAGCGGCGAAAAGAAAGTACGGCTAAGTCAATGTTCACTGATCAAAGCCGTAAACTTTAATGGCGCCGGACCTTTTAACAGTTTGGGCAAACCCTCCCCCCAGACTCCAGGCTGAGTTCCGGTGGAAGTTGTCTAGCTTCTCTTGGAGGTCTTCGTCTTGACTGCTCCGGCAGCTGGGTGGGTCACCTGTTTAATTCAGGAATCCCTATACACGGAGGAACAATGAGCTTGACCTTTACTACGTGCACTCCACCCTAGGTGGAGCAGGATCCTGGCATTCTGGGAGAAGTTAACCTTGACCAAAGTCAAACTCTGACCAAGTGCAAGACTGCCCCAATATGGCTCTGTACATGTCCTCCCTTTTTTTATTAATTTGAACACGAGGAGGTAGAAAACAAGTGGATAAATATCCTTCATAAGAAGGCGGGCCTTAACCAGGAGGGGAAGCATTGACCGTAATTCCTCTTAAATATTGTATAACGTCTTTTTCAGAGGAGGGGTAATAGGCTCCCTTATTATTTTAAGGACAGCCTCTCGACGTTAACCCCTATGCAATTAGGTGTACTTCCTGGGGACTCAGAAGCAGAAATTCACCTCCCCATGCAGTGCTTTGCCTCGCACGTCTCGCTGGTACCCATGTTTGTTCAAAAACAAACACACATAGATCTGAGTTCTATGTGGCTCCCTCTTTGGAGATCCACTTGTGTAAGTTTTGAAGCCAGGGGGGTCTGCAAGTGTCTTTAACAGACATGTAATCTCTCCATCCAGGTGAGCCTGGGTGGAGACAGCCAGTCTGCTTAACAGACAAGGTCAAGAGTTAAAGGTGGAATAGGATTAACTTGTCCCAGAAGTATCCAATTCAGTTGTAAATTAACAACTTTAAGGATCCAAAGCTTGGCCTCTGAGGTGGGAGAGGTAGCCTTGTGAATCAAGAGATATGCTGTTACTTCTCAGGAAAAGTGGAGACTATATGTTAAATTAACACAGCTGGCTGAAGATTGTTAGCCATCTTCAAAATTGGAATCTTCAAAATTGGAATTATTTCTAGACCAGTCTATGGTTGAGTCAGCTGAGCACAATAAGGAGAAGAGTCATTTTAACTCTTCTAATTAATTTTTCCTAAGCTAGCATAACAGTCTCCATGTTCTGTCCCACAAGGTCTAAAAGCTTGAAGCTAGGCAATTTATCTAACCTGGGACATTTAACAATTGAGGTAAGTCAAGAACATATATCCAATATAGCTCTTATGTTACCATGGTCTGGGCATTCAGCAAGCACACAGTCAGCATATCTTCTGCAGCATTCTGTGGAAAAAACAGAGGACATGCCTTCTCCCCCAATATTAAATCAGGATCATGGCATATGTTAGTAAGTGAATTCCTTCATTTCACCTAGACATCAATATGTCTAATTACAAGATGTCATATACATTTAGCAAGGAGTTTCTTGGCATCTAAATTTTAAAATTTTTTTTTTTTTTTAAAAACATGCAAGCATAATTTAAATTATATGCACAGGGACACAATTTCCCCTCTCTTCTTTCTTCCAAGAAGATATTGTTTTATTAATTTAAGTTGGAACACAAAGTATAAACCATAACATAGGCAATAACTATGTAATTATATAAAATATAGTTGCTTTTTCTGTTAGAGCAGTTGCAACTAGACAGCCTAAAAATGAATCATTAGTCACATGTACATATTTTTTTTTTATCTTTTAAATTAGAAATATGAATATCATTTATCTGTAATAACTAAGTCCTCTAGAATTAACACCATTACGTGGTAGAGGTAGAAATTGAGGACATCAAGAACAAATCTTTATAATTTGATGTGCACAAAATATAAAATTATTTCAAATACCTAAAGGACAGTCATTTAGAGAACATATCCTTTGTTCTTAGAAATTTGAATCACATTTGTATAAACTGTAGAAATTAAAAATTAGCAGTATTAAAAATGGACCAATTTTAAGCAATTATAAAACCATGAGCTATATATATCTACTATTATTAAAAGCTTGACCTTTAACATCTTAAAAATAGCTGCTATAGCACCCAATTCAGGTATCTGTGTTGAAGCAGGGAGAAACTTAAAGGAATAAACATGTGATCTGATAGTACAAATTATCTTTTGGATAACAATTATTAATTTTGCCTAAAAATGCTTGCCATGTAATAGACCAACCATTAATAATAAATTTGATTGTTGCTTGAAGCAAGGAACAAATGTTTCCTACCTTGAAAACAGAGGTTTAAGACCTTCTGTGGCAAGCTTAAAATGAGGTAAATATAAGATAAAGCCAATTAATATATCTTAACAACCTTTGAAAGCCATTTACCTAAAAATTCTAAAAGTCTATAGGAGCAAGGGCCTGTAACAAACATTCTATGAACATTATACACTGAAATTTTTAAGATCTTAACTTCTGTATTGAAAGAGAGACAAACATTTTTTCCTCACAGGACGTAAGGCTGTTAGCCATTCCTTGAGGCAAAAACTTTCTAATGACATTGTTTTGTTGTTTCTTTAAAATTAGAAGCAAATGCTTTTATAACTATCAGAATGTAAAGCAAAAAACCAACCCTTTAAATTTACAATAATTTTATAGGGAGTAGACAGGCCAAATGTTAATGCTTTTATAGCCTCCTTGACCTTTCATAGATTTGAACTGCATTTTAACCCACACCTGGATAAGTCAAAAACCTTTTTTTTTTTTTTTTTTTTTTTTTTTTTTTTTTTTTTAAAGCCAAACACTCCCTAGGTGGGGCCTGTAAGGCAGAAACAATTTCTCAAAACTTCCTCACTAGCTTCCCCTGAGGCAGCTCTAAGCTTTGCATTAACTCAAATGTAAATTTTTTTATCTGCCCTAGGATCCACCTTGAGTCCTTGGCAAGGACATTGTATGAGATTCCTCAAATGTAAATATCTTCTAATCTGAGCCTTTTATCTAAGACCAGACCCAAACCTACAAGGACAATTTAAGGATTAAACAAAAGAAACCTGTAATTTCATGGTCAAAGGAACCTACTTGATATCAAATACATTTCTACAGAGATATCCTTTTTAATCTTGGAGGGTTAAATTTTGCTCCTACCATTGTAGCCTATAAACTTGTGGAAAAGAGGCAATGGGCCTCTAAAACCCATAGCTGTATCACTCTCAAAATTATCTTAATTACAAAATGTTAACAATTACGAGCCTGCAAACTGAAAACTGTAGCCAATGACACACTGATTTTTATTGTAACTCAATGTTTTCTTGCAATATTAGAGCACAATTGTAATTTTGGAAGCAAATCTCAATTTTAAACAATCTATTTTCTTTAAAATTAATGGCAAACACATATTTACAGCACAAGGTTTGTATGCCAGTTCTTATGTTCAAGTGTATAACAGTGTAACTTATTAAAGAGACAATATTTTAAATCTTAATCTTCATTAAGTCTAATCTCCAGGCCAAGATTCACATGAAACACCATGCCAATTTAGGAGCGTCCCAAAGGCCTGTATTTCCTGGATTGCGTCATGCCACGTGGTGTTCAAAATGGCGACTACCCTAAACTACCAGCCTTAATCGTCATGCCACGTGTTCAAAATGGCGACTACCCTAAACTACCAGCCTTAACCGTCATGCCACGTGTTCAAAATGGCGACTACCCTAAACTACCAGCCTTAACCTAACTTTTGTTAATAACATTATACCTTTTAAATCATGTGCAGTGACTTAAGCCAATACTCTATAGTCAAGACATGCAAAATATACCTTTAAATCCAATTATAAACAAGAACAAAGCATGAGTGGCGTTAGGCCACGTGTAGTTAGTTAAGATAGCTCTAACACTGAATCACCAGTTTTTAAACTAACCTTTTCTTAATAACACTATACCTTTTACATAATAACCAATTAATTTATAACTCTTTAGTCAAGAAATGTAAAGCCTTATATCATTAAAACCAATTAGAAACATGTATAAAGCGACTACATGAATTTCACCAGCCAAACCAAAGTCTTCCCAAATCTCGAGGTTTCTGGGCTTTAAGAGCGGCTTTTTCCCCAGCCACGCTTGCCTCTTGAGTGAGCTGCGCTGTCGCGGCGTGGCTTTGAATCAATCCCCACACAAACTGTGGCTAGCTCAAGAGGTTACCAGCAGATGTAATCTTTACCAATTTTTTCTTTTTAACATGAAACAGTCATTCACACAAAGACACAGAGAGGACATAAACATACACATAGACAGTCGGTGCACCGGGACAAACACGGAAAGATACACAGAAAGTTAAGCGTGCTTGTTAAGCAATTGCATCCATTTTCCTCTTTAAACAGCTCTTAGAAGCTGTGGACATATGCCTATTTTTAAAAACCCCTTTCTTTTCGCCGAAATCAGCTCTTACGAGCTTTGGGCAAATGCCTACCAAATTCCTTCCCCATATTTCCCTATCTTATCAACCCAAGCAGTCCTGCGCTGGGTCCACGCAGTATGCTTGAAAAACTGTATCCATTCCTGCACTCACAACCATAGACACGAATTCACTAGCGCTAGTTTTGCCCTCTATGTTGCTTACCGTGCGGACACCATTAATTTTCACCTTTTTCTGCGAAGCTTCGCTGGATAGGGCTACCTCAAGAAATTCTCTCGTGCCAGGTCTTCCCACGTTCAGGCGCCACTATGTAGCCGCCAGCAGCTACATGTAAACTGGGTTACCTGTTGAGAGAATTTTGGGGTCATAGGGAAGAGCGGCGAAAAGAAAGTACGGCTAAGTCAATGTTCACTGATCAAAGCCGTAAACTTTAATGGCGCCGGACCTTTTAACAGTTTGGGCAAACCCTCCCCCCAGACTCCAGGCTGAGTTCCGGTGGAAGTTGTCTAGCTTCTCTTGGAGGTCTTCGTCTTGACTGCTCCGGCAGCTGGGTGGGTCACCTGTTTAATTCAGGAATCCCTATACACGGAGGAACAATGAGCTTGACCTTTACTACGTGCACTCCACCCTAGGTGGAGCAGGATCCTGGCATTCTGGGAGAAGTTAACCTTGACCAAAGTCAAACTCTGACCAAGTGCAAGACTGCCCCAATATGGCTCTGTACAGCCTAGGATTTGCATACAAAGAACTGTTTTGCGTATGAAAATATTTTTAAGCTATTTGGGTTTTTTTTTGGTTTGTGTAAGAATTATTAAAGACAATTTATTTTGTGTAGGTAATAGTGTTTATTTACTTAGAAAAATTATGTAAATAATGTAATACACATTTTAGAAATAATTAACTGTTTTGTTAATTTTAGTCTTTCCAATGTTTAATTTTGTTAACCATGAAAGGAAACATATAGTAGGATAAATATACCTAGAAAAAAACACTTAAAAGCCTGGAATCCTGTTTGTATTGTCCAGCTCTTCGTGAACATAGAACACACATTGGTGTATTGTTTGTTGCTCCACTAAAGAACACTAATTTTCCCTCTTCCAGTAATAATTGATTTTCAAATATCTTCTTGACTCCAGGTGTGACTCTCTGGCCACTTCTCCTGGCTGGGTGGGGATGAAGAGGATCTTTGAGAAGTAAGGGTACAGGGAAGTATAAGTTAAAAGCATAGTGTATGCAACTCTCAAAAATTCACCTTCTAATAAAAAAATAAGAATAGAGTTAGTATTAAACTAGGTGCATGTGCATTGAAATGGCTTTAATTAATTAGATATAAATAATAGTTCTAAACTTGACTTGTAGTAGATGAAAAACATGATTTGGAAAAACATGTTTTAAGCAGTATGTTTATCAAACATTACAAGGAGGAGCCAGAGAGATTGTCGACAGGTCATGAGCATTGTGTCCTTTACTTGGTTAACTCCTACTATCCATATGGAGGATCACAACTCTCTGTAACACCCGTGTCACACATGTAACATCTTCTGGCCTCTGCTTACACTGTATCCATGTGGTACACATATTCACCTTCTGGTATATCACACATAACATAATCAAATAAATAAAATCTCAAAATTTGAAAACACAGAAAAACATGGTTAATATTGAAAGTTATCTTTTACTGTTTTTTAAATTTTACTTATTTAATTAATTATTTATACTCAGGATTTTATCTGCCCCTGTCCACCATTCTACTGTTCCACATTTTATACCTCCTCGCCACCCCCTCATGTATCCAACAGGGTACCCCCACATCCCATGCACTCTCACTCAAGCAGACCTTTAAACTACCTAGAGCCTCCAGTCTCTTGAGGGTTAGGTCCATCTTTTCTGACTCAACTCAAACCTGGCAATCTTCTGCTTTATTTGTGTTGGGGGTCTCCTATCAACTGCTGTATGCTGCCTGGTTGATGGTCTAGTGTTTGAGAGATTCCAGGGGTCCAGGTTAGTTGACACTGCTGGTCTACCTACAGGGTCACCCTTCTCCTCAGCTTCTTTCAGCCTTTCTCTAATTCAACCACCGGGGTCAGCAGCATCTTCTCTCCAGTGTGTAGGTACAAATATCTGCATCTGACTCTTTCAGCTGCTTGTTGGGTCTTCGGGAGTGTACTCATGATAGGTTGTTGTTGTTGTTGTTGTTGTTGTTGTTGTTGTTTTGAGGGCTCCATAGCCTCAGTAATAGTGTCAGGCCTTGGGAACTCACTTTGAGCTGGATCCCATTTGGGCCTCTCACTGGTCTTCTTTTCCTCAGGCTCCTCTCCATTTTTATCCCTGCAGTTCTTCCATACATGAGCAATTAGAAGTGAGATATGTGACTGTGCGATGGCATTGTCCTCCCTCACTTGATGCCCTGTCTTTCTGCTGTAGGTAGGCTCTACAAGTCTCCTCTCTCCGCTGTAGGACATTTCATCTAAGGTCCCTCTATTTGGATCCTGAGAGTCTCTCACTTCCCAGATCTCTGGAGCAATTTGGAGCCCCCCCCCCAACCTCCTACCTCCTGAGGTTGCCTGTTTCCATTCTTTCTGCTGTCCCTCAGGGATTCAGTCCTTTTTCCTAAAGCAATACCAGATCACTTTCCCCTCTTCCCCCCAACCCACTGACCACCTCCCAGGTCCCTCCCTCCCTCCCCAATTGTGATTATTTTCTTTTCTCTCTTCTCCCTCCCCAGTGGGACTGAAGCATCCTCAGTTGGGTCCTTCAGCTTGTTGATCTTATTGAGTTCTGTGGACTACATTATTTTCTTAGTTAAAATATATTTTTTATAATACAAGCAAGTGGACACTTGATTTTTATTATATCTCAATGTAGTTGAAAACATTAAATATAACAAAAGCATCATGGAATCAGCACAAATATCCATTTAACTAATTTATTCAATGTCTATCATCTATTCCACTAAAAAGAATTGGTTAACTAATGTGTGTTACATACTTTGACTTAAGAAGAATACTCTTTTGCTTTTTGATTACCAAAAGTTTTAAAATTTACTATTATATCATTTTGTTGCTCCAAATTATTCATGCATGGCCAGAAGTATTGTAAATATACATGCTTGCACATTAAGTTAAAGAATACAATTTCAAGAATCCTACAAATATTGGACAAGTAATATCATAAATATTAAATTAAAGTTAATGTTTATAAGCATGAATTCAGAAATTAATATATATATAAATCCTAGAGGACTATTATATTTTTATAAAACAATGGCTTGCATATGCATATATAAATTCTTTCTGTTAGTTTTAGAGACAATGCTGGGATCTTTGCATCTAACTTTTTATAAAATCATAAAAAATAAAGTGGGAGAAGGAATATATTTCATAAAATTCAGAAACTCTAGGTCCAGGTTTATATATTAGATATATATTAAGAGTGATATTTTTATAAGATGAGATAATTTATTTGCTTATGCACTCCATATTCTCAGGATGATATTGCTATTGTCATGAGTATATGCCATGGTAAGACCATGTGAATTTTAAGTAACCTTTATGAAATTAAGTTCTAATTTCCCATAATGGTCAGATTTCAAGAATATTTCTTTATCTTATGAACGTAAAATGTAATTTCACCATTTCATCCCCCCTTCCAAAGCCTCCCATATACCCCTTCCTGCATTGTTTCAAATTTTATGGCCTCTTTCTTCATTAATTGATATTACATCTATATGTGTGTACATACAACAAACATCTTCCTCAGTACAACTTACTAAGTTTTTATGTTACTTTTATGTATGTTTTCAAAGTTCTACTTCTACACTCTCAAAATTCTTTAGTTGCCTATTATTCACTATATAGTGCTAAGACCAATAATTTGCCCGATCCATTTTGATATGTATACTTATGTTGTTGGTTCTTGTTCAACTCATCGATAGGAAGTTATATTGGGGAAGTTTTGTTAGAGTATTTTCTACTCTATCTATATTTTTGTTAGAGTATTACTAGGAGTCACAATCTTACTGGAAACTCCGTTATTCTTGCTCTCTTATATTCTTAAGAACAAGAGTTTTTAAAAGTTTCTGAGAAGGGAAAGATTTAAACACTTGAGTACCAACAAATAAGTTAAGGAAAAGAGGTGTGTGTCTGGTCTTTATTTAAAGCTATTAGGAATGCACATGAAAGCATTCTTTTTCATGTTCCAAAAGTGCACATAAAAATGAATGGTGCAGTGTGACATTTCCTGTTAAAAGCACTAAAAATGGAGCAGGTTGGGCAACTTTGAATTGCATAAACCATATTCATTGAATGTAAGTCCAGTCCTTTACTGTTAGTGTTCTGATTCATTTCTTGTTCTGTTGGTTTGCAAGCTCCAGTTCTCCTTGTGACTTTTTTCCTTGTAACTTTAGACACACACACACACACACACACACACAAACACCAGAATTTATCTTCATTACTTCCTTCTCCAGAAGGATTCACTGGTTTCAAACCTTATGAATGATCATATTGTACTCTTTAGATATGTTTGTTACAAAAGTATATTGAACTATGCTATGTCTAAGACAATTATTAATGATAATGGAATTGTGATATGGAGACTAATGTCTATTTCTAACAATGATCAACTTAAAGGAATTGATCAAAAATAACTCCTAGGTACCATTAAACATATTGTTTGACCACATTGGAGCACAGAGAAAACTGTAAAATATATTTGTACTATATAATATTCTGTAGTCACTGTATGGGCCTGTCTAGTTTTATACCTGGTGATTTGCTTCATGTATTGTGAACAATCAAATAATTGTTGCAGGCATAAGTAAATAAATGGCCACCTTGCAACTGTATCACTATTACAGGTTCAAGGATAGAGATTATGAGTGTTAAAAAGTTTAAAAGTCCTATAAGAAAAATTAAGAAGATGGAAAATTAATATTATTCTGCACATTTGAATTTAAACTGTTAAGAAAGACAAAATTGACATCTCCAGGTCCTGCGAGAGGCAAGAGGGGCTTCCAGGAGGCCAGCTGGGAGGAGTCAGTGTGCTCTGGTGAATCCAGCAGGGCCCAGCAGGAGCCATCAGGAGTCTGCTTCGGGATCTGAATAGCCTGGGCCACAGTACTCGGTCTCCAGGAAGAGACCTGGTGTGCACCTGAGGCAGACTGGGAGCGCACAGCTTGCTCCGGTGGCCCAGAGCTTAGGTTCCAGTCCTGAGGCCTCTGGTGGGAGCCCTCAGATCTCTCTGCTTCCGGATCCAGATGAGCCTGGGAGGCAACACCACATCTCCAGGTCCTGCAAGAGGCAAGAGGGACTTCCGGGAGGCCAATTGGGAGGAGTCAGTGTGCTCTAGTGAATCCAGCAGGCCCCCAGCAGGAGCCTTCAGGTGTCTGCTTCAGGATCTGAACAGCCTGGGCAACAGCACCCTGTCTCCAGGCAGTGCAGGAGGTAAGCTGTGCACCAGAGGCCACCTGGGAAGAGGAAGCTTGCACTGGTGAGTCCAGCATTGGCAAGACCAACTAACACCAGTGAGAACTAGATGGCAAAAGGCAAATGCAGGAACATCACTAACAGAAATCAAGGCAATATGGCAACATCTGAACCCAATTTTCCTTTACCAGCATGTCCTGGATACTCCATCACACCAGTAAAACAAGATTTGGATTTAAAATCACTGGTCATGTGTCACATCCAGCCTCCCCAGCAAAGAGGACGCGACACCAGGGAGTTTCTTCCTTCTTATGGTTTATTCGGGAAACCTTGAATTAAGCTTATTTCTTCTTTTGGCGGCCCCAGGCCCTCTCCCAGCCTGACCTTATATAGCCTACTCAGCCCTGTCTGCCAAGGGAGATGGCCAGCCGTTTCCTCATAGGTGAACTAAGAGAGTTCTTCATTAGCATGTAAGTGTGATAAGGAATACAGCACACTGCGCATGTACTCAAGTGATTTACAACCAGGGAGCTGCATGTGGCCAGCGCAATCTTGTAATAGAGATGAACAAAAGGTGGCTTACTGCAGTCATGATGCTGGTACAGGAAAACATGAAGGACATACTTAAAGAAATTCAGGAGAAAATGGATCAAAAGTTAGAAGCCCTTGCAAGGGAAACACAAAAATCATTAAAAGAAATTCAGGAGAATACAAAAGCCAATAGGGAGGAAACACAAAAAACAATTAAAGAAATACAGGAGAACTTTGGTCAAAAAGGCTGAGGTCATGAAAGAGGAAACACAAAACTCTCTTAAAGAATTACAGGAAAGCATAAACAAGCAAGTGAAGGAGCTAAGCAAAACCATCCAGGATCTAAAATCAGAAGTAGAAACAACTAAGAAAACTCAAAGGGAGAAAACTTTGGAGATAGAAAGCCTTGGGAAGAAATCAGGGGACAGAGATGCAAATATCAACAACAGAATACAAGAGATAGAAGAAAGAATCTCAGATTCTGAAGATACCATAGAAACCATGGACTCAACAGTTAAAGAAAATGCAAAAGGCAAAAGGCTTGTAACCCAAAATATCCAGGAAATACAGGACACAATGAGAAGACCAAACCTAAGGCAAAGTACACTGTTAAAAGGACAAAACAGCAACCATCAAATTGGGAAAGGATATTCACCAACCCCACATCTGATAGAGGCTAATATCCTATATATACAAAGAACTCATGAAGTTATACCCCAGGGAACCAAATAACCCTATTAAAAATGGGGTACAGATCTAAACAAAGAATTTTCACCTGAAGAAATTCGGATGGCCAAGAGGCACCTTAAGAAGTGATCAACATCACTAGTCATTAGGGAAATGCAGATCAAAACAACCCTGAGATTTCACCTTACACCAGACAGAATGGCCAAGGTCAAAAACTCAGGAGACAGCAGGTTTTGGCGAGGATGTGGAGAAAAAGGAACAGTCCTCCACAGCTGGTGGGGCTGTAAGATGGTACAACCACTTTGGAAATCAGTCTGGAGGTTCCTCAGAAAACTGGACATGAGACTTCCGGAGGACCCTGCTATACCTCTCCTGGGCATATACCCAAAGGATTCCCCGGCATACAATAAAGACACATGCCCCATTATGTTCATAGCAGCCTTATTTATAATAGCCAGAAGCTGGAAAGAACCCAGATGCCCCTCAAAGGAGGAATGGATACAGAAAATGTGGTATATTTACACAATGGAATACTACTCAGCAATTAGAAACAATGAATTCACAAAATTTTTAGGCAAATGGTTTGATCTGGAAAATATCATCCTAAGTGAGGGAACCCAATCACAAAAGAATACACAAGGAATGCAATCTCTGATAAGTGGATATTAATTAGCCCAGAAGCCCTGAATATTCAAGGCACAAATTGCATAACAAATGACGCCCATGAAGAAGTATGGAGAGGGTCCTGATCCTGGAAACGATTGATCTAGCATTGGAAGGGAATATAAGGACAGAGAAAAAGGAGGGAGGTGATTTGAGAAAGGATGGAGAGAAGAAGGTTTATGGGACATATGGGGAGGGGGGATCCGGGAAAGGGGAAATCATTTGGAATGTAAACAAAGAATATAGAAAATAAAAATATTAAAAAAAAAAAAGAAAGACAAAATCATGCAGCTCTGCAGCTTTCCTGACATATAAAAGAAGAGGTCTTTCAGAAAGTTTTCATATCTTTTGGTTTTTCCTATTTTTCTATGATGTTACATACCTTTTGGTGTATTGAATGTGTTGTAGATGTCTCAGTTAAGGATGACTACCCCTTCTTTAGTGTTACTTTGCATTTTTGCCATCTGTCACTTAATTTAACTAAAGTTATAACTACATAATTTTTATTTTTAAAATAATATTGTCACATACAACTAATTAACACCTTTTCCATCTATTTTTTGGATTTTTGTTTATTTATATTTCAAATGCTATCCTTCTTCCTGTTGCCCTCTCCCCAAAACCCCCTATCCCATTCCCACTCCACCTGCTTCTATGAGGGATATTTCTACACCTACCCACCCACTCCCATCTCTCCAACCTCAAATTCACCCCCCACTGTGGTCTCGAGCCACAGAATCAAGGGTCTCTCATCTCATTGATGCCCAGCAAGGCCATCTGCCACATTTATTGCTAGAGACGCGGGTCCCTTAATGTGTACACCTTGATTGGCGATTTAGTACCTGAGAATTCTTGAAGGTGTCTAGTTGGTTGATATTGTTTTTCTTCCTAGGGGGGTTGCACACCTCTTCAGTTCCTTCAGTCCTTTTCCAACTCCTCAATTGGAGGTCCGGTGCTCAGACCAATGGTGCCAGCATCTGACTCTGTATTTATCAGGCTCTGGTAAAGCCTCTCAGGAGACAGATATATCAGGCTCCTGTCAGTAAGCAAATCTTGGCATCCACAATAGTGTCTAGAATTGGTAACTGTATACAATATGGATCCTGAGGTGTGGCAGTCTCTGAATGACATTTCTTTCAGTCTCTGCTCCATACTTTGTTTCCATATTACCTCCTAGGATTATTTTCACACCCTTCTAAGAAGCACTGAGGGGCGCATATTTTGGTCTTTCTTCTTCTTAGCCTTCATATGGTCTTAGTTATGCCCGAACATTTGGGCTAATATCCACTTATGGGTAAGTACATACTTTGTCTTCTTTTGTGACTAAGTTACCTTACTCAGGATGATATTTTCCAGTTCCATCCATTTACCTAAGAATTTCATGAAATTATTGGTTGTAATAGCTCAATAGTATTCCACTTTGTAAATGTACCACATTTTCTGTATTTATTCCTCTGTTGAGGGACATCTGGGTTATTTCCATCTTCTAGTTATTAAAAATAAGGCTATTATGAACGTAGAGGAGCATGTGTCCTTATTACATGTTCGAGCATCTTTGTATACATGCCTAGGAGTAGTATAGCTGGGTCCTCAGGTACTGAGGAACCTCCAGACTGATTTCCAAAGTGGTTGTTCCAGATTTCAATCACACCAACAATGTAGGAGTGTTCATCTTTCTCTACATTGTAGACAGCATCTGTCATCACCTGAGTTTTTGATCATAGCTATTCTGACTGGTGTGAGGAGGAATCCCAGAGTTGTTTTGATTGCATTTCCCTGATGACTAAGGATGTTGAACATTTCTTTAGGTGCTTCTCAGCCATTCAGTATTCCTTGGTTGAAAATTCTGTTTGGTTCTGTTCCCCATTTTTAACATGGTTATTTAGTTCTCTGCAGTCTAACTTTTTGAGTTCTTTGTATATATTGGATATTACCCTCTATGAGATATAGGATTGGTAAAGGTTTTTCCCAATCTGGAAGTTACTGTTTTGTCCTATTGATAGAATCATTTGCCTTACAGATACTTTGCAGCTTTATGAAATCCCATTTGTTGATTCTTGATCTTAAAGCGTAAGCTCTTGGTGTTCTGTTTAACCAATTTTCCCGTGTGCCCATGTATTTGAGGTTCTTCCCCACTATGTCTTCTATTAGTTTCAGTGTATCTGATTTTTTATTGATATATTTTTTATTCGATGTATTTTTATTTACATTTCAAATGATTTCCCCTTTTCTAGCCCCCACAACCCGAAAGTCCCATAAGCCCCGTTCTCTCCCCCTGTCCTCCCACCCACCCCTTCCCACATCCCCGTTCTGGTTTTGCTGAATACTGCTTCACTGAGTCTTTCCAGAACAAGGGGCCACTCCTAAGTTCTTCTTGTACCTCATTTGATATGTGGATTATGTTTTGGGTATTCCAGTTTTCTAGGTTAGTATCCAATTATTAGTGAGTGCATACCATGATTCACCTTTTGAGTCTGGGTTACCTCACTTAGTATGATGTTCTCTATCTCCACCCATTTGCCTAAGAATTTCATGAATTCGTTGTTTCTAATGGCTGAATAGTACTCCATTGTGTAGATATACCACAGTTTTTGCATCCACTCTTCTGTTGAGGGATACCTGGGTTCTTTCCAGCTTCTGGCAATTATAAATAGGGCTTCTATGAACATAGTAGAGCATGTATCCTTATTACATGGTGGGGAATCCTCTGGGTATATGCCCAGGAGTGGTATAGCAGGATCTTCTGTAAGTGAGGTGCCCAGTTTTCGGAGGAACCGCCAGACTGATTTCCAGAGTGGTTGTACCAATTTGCAACCCCACCAGCAGTGGAGGAGTATTCCTCTTTCTCCACATCCTTGCCAACACCTGCTGTCTCCTGAATTTTTAATCTTAGCCATTCTGACTGGTGTAAGGTGAAATCTCAGGGTTGTTTTGATTTGCATTTCCCTGATGACTAATGAAGTTGAGCATTTTTTAAGATGTTTCTCTGCCATCCGAAGTTCTTCAGGTGAGAATTCTTTGTTTAACTCTGTACCCCATTTTTTAATAGGGTTGTTTGATTTTCTGGAGTCTAACTTCTTGAGTTCTTTATATATATTGGATATTAGCCCTCTATCTGATGTAGGATTGGTCAAGATCTTTTCCCAATTTGTTGGTTGCCAATTTGTCCTCTTGATGGTGTCCTTTGCCTTACAGAAACTTTGTAATTTTATGAGGTCCCAAATGTCAATTCTTGATCGTAGAGCATACGCTATTGGTGTTCTGTTCAGAAACTTTCTCCCTGTACAGATCTCCTCAAGGGTCTTCCCCAGGTTCTTTTCTATTAGCTTCAGAGTGTCTGGCTTTATGTGGAGGTCCTTGATCCATTTGGATTTGAGCTTAGTACAAGGAGACAAGGATGGATCAATTCCCATTCTTCTGCATGCTGACCTCCAATTGAACCAGCAACATTTGTTGAAAAGGCTATCTTTTTTCCATTGGATGTTTTCAGCCCCTTCGTCGAGGATCAAGTGGCCATAGGTGTGTGGGTTCATTTCTGGATCTTCAATCCTGTTCCATTGATCCTCCTGCCTGTCCCTGTACCAATACCATGCAGTTTTTAACACTATTGCTCTGTAGTATTGCTTGAGGTCAGGGGTACTGATTCCCCCAGACTTTCTTTTGTTGCTGAGAATTGTTTTAGCTATCCTGGGTTTTTTGTTATTCAAAATGAATTTGATAATTGCTCTTTCGAGCTCTGTGAAGAATTGAGTTGGGATTTTGATGGGTATTGCATTGAATCTGTATATTGCTTTTGGCAAAATGGCCATTTTAACTATATTGGTTCTGCCGATCCATGAGCATGGGAAGTTTTCCCATTTTTTGAGGTCTTCTTCCATTTCTTTCTTCAGAGTCTTGAAGTTCTTGTCATACAGATCTTTTACATGTTTGGTAAGAGTCACCCAAGATACTTTATACTCTTTGTGGCTATTGTGAAGGGGGTCATTTTCCAAATTTCTTTCTCAGCCTGCTTATCCTTTGAGTATAGGAAGGCCACTGATTTGCTTGAGTTGATTTTATAACCTGACACTTTGCTGAAGTTGTTTATCAGCTGTAAGAGTTCTCTAGTGGAGTTTTTTGGGTCACTTAGGTAGACTATCATGTCATCTGCAAATAATGATAGTTTGACTTCTTCCTTTCCATTTTGTATCCCTTTTTCCTCCTTATGTTGTTGAATTGCACAAGCTAGTACCTCAAGTACAATATTGAAAAGATAAGGAGAAAGGGGGCAGCCCTGTCTAGTCCCTGATTTTAGTGGGATGGCTTCAAGTTTCTCTCCATTTAGTTTGATGCTGGCTACCGGTTTGCTGTATATTGCTTTTACTATGTTTAGGTATGGACCTTGAATTCCTCTTCTTTACAAGACTTTAAGCATGAAAGGATGCTGAATTTTGTCAAATGCTTTTTCAGCATCCAATGAAATGACCACGTGGTTTTTTTCTTTGAGTTTGTTTATGTAGTGGATTGCATTGATGGATTTCCGTATATTAAACCAACCCTGCATCCCAGGCATAAAGCCTACTTGATCAAGGTGGATGATCGTTTTGATGTGTTCTTGGATTCAGTTGGCAAGAATTTAATTGAGTATTTTTGCATCGATGTTCATAAGAGAAATTGGTGTGAAGTTCTCTTTCTTTGTTGGATCTTTGTGTGGTTTTGGTATCAATGTAATTGTGGCTTCGTAGAAGGAATTGGGTAGTGTTCCTTCTGTTTCTATTTTGTGGAATAGTTTGAAGAGTATTGGTGTTAGGTCTTCTTTGAAGGTCTGATAGAATTCTGCACTGAAACCATCTGGTCCTGTGCTTTTTTTGGTTGGAAGACTTTCTATAACTCCTTCTATTTCTTTAGGGGCTATGGGACTGTTTAGATGATCTATTTGGTCCTGATTTAATTTTGGTATTTGGTATCTGTCAAGGAAATTGTCCATTTCCTCCAGATTCTCCAGTTGTGTTGAGTGTACGCTCTTGTAGTAGGATCTGATGATTTTTTGAATTTCCTAAGTTTCTGTTGTTATATCCTCCTTTTCATTTCTAAGTTTGTTAATTTGGATACTTTCTCTGTGCCCTTTGGTCAGTCTGGCTAAGGGTTTTTTTTATCTTGTTGATTTTCTCAAAGAACTTCCTCCTGGATTCATTGATTCTTTGTACGGTTCTCTTTGTTTCCAATCAATTGATTTCAGCCCTGAGTTTGATGATTTCCTGTCTTCTTCTCCTCTTGGGTGAATTGGCTTCTTTTTGTTCCAGGGCTTTCAGGTGTGTCACTGAGCTGCTAGTGTATGCTGTCTCTATTTTCTTTTTGAAGGCACTCAGGGCTATGAGTTTTCTTCTTAGCACTGCTTTCATTGTGTCCCAAAGATTTGGGTATGTTGTGCCTTCATTTTCATTAAGTTCTAAAAAGTCTCTGATTTCTTTCTTTATTTCATCTTTGCCAAGGTGTCATTGAGTAGAGTATTATTCAGCCTCAATGTGTATGTGGGCTTTCTGTTGTTTTTGTTGCTATTGAAAACCACTCTTATACCATAGTGATCTGATCGGAGACATGAGATTAGTTTGATCTTCTTATACTTGTTGAGGTCTGCCTTGTGTCCAATTATATGGTTGATTTTGGAGAAGGTACCATGAGGTGCTGAGAAAAAGGTATATTCTTTTGCTTTAGGGTGAAATGTTCTATAAATATCAGTCAAATCCAATTGGTGCAAAGCTTCAATTAGTTTTACTGTGTCCCTGTTTAGTTTCAGTTTTCCCGATCAGTCCATTGAGGAGAGTGGAGTGTTGAAGTCCCCCACAATTATTGTGTTAGGTACAATGTGTGCTTTGAGCTTTAGTAAAGTTTCTTTTACGAATGAGGGTGCCCTTGCATTTGGAGCATAGATGTTCAGAATTGAAAGTTCTTCTTGGTGGATTTTTCCTTTGGCCAGCAAGAAGTGTCCTTCTGTGTCTCTTTTGATGACTTTAGGTTGAACGTCAATTTTATCTGATATTAGAATGGCTACTCTGGCTGTTTTCTGAGACCATTGGCTTGTAAAATTGTCTTCCAGCCTTTTACTCTAAGGTAGTTTTTATCTTTGACACTGAAGTGTGTCTCCTGTATGCAGCAAATTGTAGGGTCCTGTTTCCTTATCCAGTCTCTTAGTCTATGTCTTTTTATTGGGGATTTGAGACCACTGATGTTAAGAGATATTAAGGAATAGTGATTATTACTTCCTGTTATTTTTGATGTTCTTTTTATATTTGAGTGGTTATCTTCTTTTTGGTTTGATGAAGGAAGGTAACTATCTTGCTTTTTTCAGGGTGAAGTTTCCCTCCTTGTATTGGAGTTTTCCTCCTATTATTCTTTGCAGAGCTGGGTTTGTGGAAGGATATTGTGTAAATTTGGTTTTGTCATGGAATATCTTGGTTTCTCCATCTATGGTGAATGAGAGTTTTGCTGGGTATAGTAGTCTTGGCTGACATTTGTGTTCTCTTAGAGGCTGCATGAGACCTGCCCAGGATCTACTAGCTTTCATGGTCTCTGGTGAAAAGTCTGGTGTGATTCTGATAGGTTTTCCTTCATATGTTACTTGGCCTTTTTCTTTTACTGCCTTTAATATTCTTTCTTTGTTTAGTGCAGTTGGGGTTTTGATTATTATGTGAAGGGAGTTATTTCTGCTCATGTCCAGTCTGTTTGGAGTTCTTTAGGCTTCTTGTATATTCATAGGCATCTCTCTCTTTAAGTTGGGAAAGTTTTCTTCCTTAATTTTGTTGAAGATATTTGCTGGCCCTTTCTGTTGTAAATCTTCACTCTCATCTATACCTATAATCCTTAGGTTTGGTCTTCTCATTGTATCCTGGATTTCCTGGATGTTCTGGGATACAAGCTTTTTGCATTTTGCATTTTTTTGACAGTTGAGTCAATGGTTTCTATGGTATCTTCAGCATCTGAGATTCTTTCTTCCATCTCTTGTATTCTGTTGTTTATATTTGCATCTATGGCCCCTGATTTCTTCTCGAGGCTTTCTATCTCCAAAGTTTTCTCCCTTTGTGATTTCTTAGTTCTTTCTACTTCTGTTCTTAGATCCAGGATGGTTTTGCTCAGTTCGATCATTTGTTTGTTTGTGTTTTCCTGTAATTCTTTAAGAGATTTTTGTGTTTCCTCTTTCATGACTTCTGCCTGTTGACTTAAGTTCTCCTGCATTTCTTTAAGTTTTTTTTTTTTTTTTTTTTTTTTTTTTTTTTTTTTTTTTTTGCCTTTCTTCTTTATTGGCTTCTATTTCTTGGGCCTTATTCTCCTGCATTTCTTTAAGTGAGTTTTGTGTTTCCATTATACGGGTTTATAGCTTATTCATGCTCCCCTGTATTTCTTTTAGAGATTCATTTATGTCCTTTTTGTGTTCTTCTAGCAGCATCATGACCAGCGATTTTAAATCCAAATCTTGTTTGTCTGGTGTGTTGGCATAACCAGGACTTGCTGATGCTGGGGAGTTTGGTTCAGATGCTGCCATATTGCCTAAATTTCTGCTAGTGGTGTTCCTGTGTTTGCCCTTTGCCATCTTGTTCTCTGGAGCTAATTGGTCTTGTCTCTGGCTGGTGTTTCGGCCTCCTGAGAGGCTCTAGGGCTATTTCTGCAACACTGGGTGACAGGGTTTCCCCTGTTGCAGATTGCTGATGTGCTGTCCTCCTCTTGGGTGCCCTTGCAGCCCTAGTGTGCTTTGTCCCAGATTGTGTCTGTTAACCAGATGGTGCCTGTGTGCTTCTTCAGGGAGTACTGATGGTGTATGCTGCAGGGACCTTTTCTGTGTGCTGATCACTCTGCTGGCAAGCAGAACTCCCAACCGGTTTGGTGCACACAAGGCTAGCCTTGCTGCTCAGGCCCTGAGTCTAGGCAAAAGCCTGGCAGGCCAATGTCTGAGCAAAGTTCCCCTCAGCTGTGAGTGTTAATTGGGTCTGTCAGGTGGCCAGGATGGAGGAGTGAGAGCGCTCCCTGAGAGTGCTGGGAGAGTCTGCTGGGCTAACAACCTCCTGGCCGGGTCGGCACACAGATGGCCCACCGAGCAGCCCAGGGCCTGGGGGCAGTCCAGGGCCTGACCATCTTAGACCCCAGCTATGTCAGCCTTGGGCTAGCCTGTTAGCCGGTTTTGCCTGCTAGGACTCTCTGGCTTCCAGTAGGCAAAATGGCAGTGGTGGGTGCTGGCCAGGGCAAACAACCTCCTGGCCAGGTTTGCACACCGGTGGCCCCCACGACCAGCCCAGGGCCTGGGTGCAGGCCAACGCCCGTCGGGCTTAGACCCTCGCATTGTTGGTCTCAGGTTATATTTGCGTACCTCAGTCTGTCTGATCTCTCTGGCGTCCAAGAACCAATATAGAGGCCTTGTATCTGACTGCTGGGAGGCAGAGTTCTGATCTGTATCTGGTTTTATATGGAGGTCCTTAATCCTCTTAGACTTGAGATTTATAAGGGAGACAAGTGTGGATCAATTTTCATTCTTCTAAATGTTAACCATCAGTTGAACCAGCACAATTTGTTGAAAATGCTGTCTTTTTTCCACTGGATGATTATAGTTCCTTTGTCTAAGATCAAATCACCATAGGTGTGTAGGCTCATTTCTGGGTCTTTAATTTTAGTCCATTGATCTACCTGCCAGTCACTGTACAAATATCATGCAGTTTTTATCACTATTTCTCTGTAGTACTGTTTGAGGTCTGGGATGGTGATTACCACAGACGTTCTTTTGCTGTTGGGTATAGTTTGTGGTATCCTGAGCTTTTTGTTATTCCAAATAAAGTTGAGAATTGTTCTTTCTAACTCAGTGGAGAATTGAGTTGGAATTTTGATGGGGATTGCATTGAAACTGAAGATTGCTTTTTGGCAAGATGTACAATTTTACTATATTAATCCTGCCAATCAATGACATGAGAGATCTTTCCATCTTCTGAGGTATTCTTTGATTTTTTTCTATAGAGACTTGAAGTTTTTATCATACAGGTATTTCACTTGTTTGGTTAGAGCAACAACAAGATATTATCTTTAAGACACCAAAGATGACCTGCAAGTCAGAAAACACCTTGGTTTTAAAACCTGTGGTATCTAAGAGGACACTGCCCAATTTTCTCGATTGTTCATTCATATTTTACTTCTATTCATATTCACTTAAAATATATTTGAAAATTTTGTTCATATCTTCAAATCATGTTTATCATAGTAAAGGCTACATGCATAACGGTTTATGAAATTTATATCTTAGAATCACATCTTCATAATGGATTGTTTGAAATTATTAACTGAAACAATCCTTGTAGATCTACATACTATTGTATGTAGTATGTACTTAAAGTGGTTGTCTTTTTCTTACAGATATACTGTAACAATTATTAGAGTGAACAATGGAAAGACACAGCATTTGACATCATGATCCACACATGCTGCATGCATCAAAAGAAATACATAGAGAATACTCTGTGAGCAATTAATATATTAGAACAAAAAGGTACAAATATAAAGGGATTGGAACTAACACTTGGAAAATGGGATTAGTGTGGTTATATAGTAGTTGTACTTGATTTTCTTCAAAAAATGAGGATTATGTTGTGTTCTTTGTGAAAATAAATGTTATCTTCCAGGAACTCAGTAAAATTTATGATTTTAATTTTGTAAACAGCATTTATGTTGTAATAAGAGGTACTTAGAAAATAATTAAAAAGATGTTTCTTATGCTGTCTTTCTATCTTGAAAATGGTCCAGAATTCTCTATTTTTAGCATGTATAGAACCATGCTAAATTTGCTGACAATATTCTGTTAACACTGTAATAATTGTCCCCAATGGTTTAAGAGAAAACCAACAATTTATCAGATCTTACAATTTTTACTAAAACTATCAATTGTTTAATTTTATTATCAATTATAACTAGTTTTTGTAATTGCATCGCATTGAATTGAAAATGTATCAGAATCTTTAGGTGCAAAAACCTTTGCTTATTACTTTTAGTTCTTATAGGTCTTGAGTCATGAGGAACATTTCCAATACAGATAATGATAAAGAAATACTTCATGACAAAATACAAATTCTTAAATGGGATAAATACCTTGACATAGATATTTCAGGAACTATATAACTTCAGGTATATTATTCAGAATCAATAGATCAATCTCTGTAATTTTGGAATATTTTATTTACATGAGGTATCATACCCTCTGCTTCAGTGTTAAGATATAAGTATCTTGTCAAAGTTGTAGTTATACAATAACCTGTTCTGCTGAATTTTATCAACTTTAAATATAGTTCATAGCACTTACACCTAATAATTCTGCTGTAATGTCTGAGAAACATTTAAAGAAATGTTCAACATCCTTAGTCTTCTGGAAAATGCAAAACAAAAGAACTCTGAGATTGGATCCATCAGAATCATCAAGATCAAAAACTCGAGTGACAACATATGCTGGCGAGGATGTGAAGACTGCTTCATTACTGGTGGGAATGCAAACACATGCAACCACTTTGGAAATAAACTTGGTGTTTTCCCAGATAATTAGGAATAGTTCTACCTCAAGATGGATCTCTACTTACTGCTCCTTAGCATATACCCAAAATATTCCACCATATTCCAAGGACATGTGCTCCACGATGTTCACAGCAGCATTATTTGTAATATACAGAAATTAAAAACTACCTAGATGTCCCTCAACTAATGAAAATGTAAAAGAAAATATGGTACATTTATAGAATGTAACACTACTCTGTTTTTAAAAACAAAGGCAACATTCAATTTGCAGGAAAGAATATATCATTCTAAGTGAGGTAGTTCAGTCTCAGAAAGACATATATGGTATATATTCACTTGTAGGTGGATAATAGCATAAAGTACAGGTTAAATTTTCTACAGTCCACTGACCCAAAGAAGCTAAGTTACAGAGAGAGCTCAGGGGAGGATGACTGAATCTCACTCTTAAGGAGAAACAAAATAGAAATAGGTGGAACAAACTGGGAGGGAATAAGAGGGGTAAGGATGGTGATCAAGTGTAGAAAGAGCCACGAAGAAGGGGGATGGAAGAGAAAAGGGAAATTTTTAGGGGTGATATTTCTGGAAAAAGTCTAAGACCTGGCGTAGGAAAGAATACCAGAAATCTATGGGGTTGACACTATCTGAAACTCTTAGCACCAGAGGATAAGGAGACTGAAGTAGCCACTTTCTGTAGCTGTGGAGGCCCTCCAGTAAAGAGAGGGGGACATCAAGGCACCCACATTTGTCCAAATTTCCCCTGCCTATAGGAAATCTAGGGACAAAATTATTCCAGAGTCTGAGAGAATGGTCAACAAATGACTGATCCAAATTGAGACCCATACAAATCAAAACAACCCTGAGATTTCACCTTACACCAGTCAGAATGGCTAAGATTAAAAATTCAGGAGACAGCAGGTGTTGGCGAGGATGTAGAGAAAGAGGAACACTCCTCCACTGCTGGTGGGGTTGCAAATTGGTACAACCACTCTGAAAATCAGTCTGGCGGTTCCTCCGAAAACTGGGCACCTCACTTCCAGAAGATCCTGCTATACCACTCCTGGGCATATACCCAAAAGATTCCCCAGCATGTAATAAGGATACATGTTCCACTATGTTCATAGCAGCCCTATTTATAATTGCCTGAAGTTGGAAAGAACCCAGGTATCCCTCAACAGAAGAGTGGATGCAAAAAATGTGGTATATCTACACAATGGAGTACTATTCAGCCATTAGAAACAATGAATTCATGAAATTCTTAGGTAAATGGATGGAGCTGGAGAATATCATACTAAGTGAGGTAACCCAGACTCAAAAGATGAATCATGGTATGCACTCACTAATAAGTGGATATTAACCTAGAAAACTGGAATACCCAAAACATAATCCACACATCAAATGAGGTACAAGAAGAACGGGGGAGTGGCCCCTTGTTCTGAAAAGACTCAGTGAAGCAGTATAGAGCAAAATCAGAACAGGGAAGTGGGAAGGGTTGGGTGGGAAAACAGGGGGAGGGAAGGGGACTGATGGGACTTTCGGGGAGTGGGGGTCCAGAAAAGGGGAAATCATTTGAAATGTAAATAAATATATCAATAAATTAAAAAAAAAAAAAGAACTAATCCATGACACTCTCAATGATACTCTGCTAAGGTTGTAAAGAGCAACCTTGCACAGCTGTCCTCTGAGAGGCTTTATCCAGCTGCTGACCAAAGCAGATAGAGATACCCATAGCCAAACATCAGATGGAGTTCAGGGAATCTTGTGGAAGAGTTAGGGAAAGAACCAAGAGACCCAGAGGCAAGAGGCACTCTATATGAATAGTTACAGAATCAACTAACCTGGACCCTTGGGAGCTACCAGAGACTAACTCACTAACCACAAATCATACGTGGACTGTTCTTAGGCTCTGCTGCACATATGTAGCAGATGTGTAGCTTGGTCTTTATGCAGATCCTCCAACAACTGGAGTCAGTTCATTTCTGACTCCGTTACCTGCCTGTTGATTCTGTTCACCTAACTGGGCTGCCTTGTTTGGCCTGAGATGAAGCTGATATGCCCAGTGTCTTTATGTGCCAGGGTTAGTTGCTAACCAGGGGTGCCTAACCATTCTCAGAGGAAAAAAAGAAGGGATTAGAGGAAGGCCTATGTGAGGAGGATACTGAAAGGAGAGGGGAAGCCTCAATTGAGATTTTAAACAAATATGTAAGTAAGTAAACAAAAAAAAATACAGGATTTGGAATTCACTTTATAATTGTACTCAGGCTCTTATAATGAGACAAATGTTATTAGACAAATGTTATTAATTTCTAATATTAAAAGAGAAAAGAAATGAGGATTTTATGATAATACTATAAGAAGTTGTAGCTTTTGAATTTCAAGGTTTTCATGTTGGTACACTACAGAATATGTTCACTGATTTTTGTTCAACAAGTCTAATCACATCTAGCTATAAAGCTGTTCCTTTTACACATATTTATAAAATTTTCCATATAATTCTTAAATTATACTTTTTGTAAAATTTAAGGTACATTATCTGCCTAAGAGTAGCTATAAGAAACTTATATAGTCATCATGCAAATGTATATATAATTCCATAAATTTGATCAATAAGCAGATTCTCATTTTAAAAGTGCATCTGTATTATTTTCCAATAATATTTCAAATTTATACCTTATATTTTCTTCAGTTCATCATATTGTCATGCTTTTTCCTTTGTTTTATATATTTTGTTTAAATGGTTTTATAATAGTTCATCTTTATTTTTTCATCTTTAATTTTATTCAAATCCTAAGGTATCAGTAATATATAATTTCACACCATAAATCTAAGTAAGCATCATGTGTCAAAATACACTAATTTGTAAAGAACACATTGTTTTTAATTATGAATGTTGTTTTGTTCAGTAAAAGGCTGAGAAAATTGAACATGGCAGATGGTGGGTGGGTGCATTGCATGTTGGCCCAGATGATCCTGGAATGATAAATGCTGTAAAAAGAAATTTGGAATGTGTTTATAGTAGGCTGGTTAGCTTGGAAGAAAAATTAAAAAGTAGAAGCTCATATAAGCAGTAATTGTATTCTAATATAATTGACACCAAATACTGTTTCTGATCAATGTACTATTACTGATTTCAAAAGGAAAATTGGGCTACATATTTTCATAGATCTAGTTAATCTGTTTAGCATATATTTAAATTTGTGTATGATTAATATCACAACAATTTCAATTGGGCACTGAAGACTTGAAATAGAGAAGGCAGTCTTCAGTTCATACTGAAAATACGAAGAATCTTGTTTCTCCTGCCAGTGCAGAAAAGACATAGCAGTAGCAGCGGCACAGTAGATGGAGTTACCAGCAAGGAGCAAACAAAGGAAAGCAAGCAGCAATTTCCCTATACCATCTTGTTTCAGGGCAAGCATAAGATGTCACTTAGTCCATGGAAAACTCTTTCCTCAGTTAATCTTTGGAGATAAAACCCTCTTTGGTCACTCAGATTCATGTTGGTTAGGTGATCCCTGGTTCAACCACATTGACAACCATGATTAATAATGTCAAACATATCCTTCCAGCTTATACTTACATTTCACAAAAGAAGATATTTGTTACAAAAAGTTTTCAGTATTTTAAGAGCAATAATATAAAGCTATATAGGTATTTATGCATATAAATGTCACGTGTGCATTTTTATAAATATAGTCATAAATATGCTATATTACAGCTAATCTGGGTATGCTCTTAAAATATGATTCTTGAATAAACATCCTTTTATATTCCTTTTTAAATGATTTTAATTGATTTTTCTATACAATTGCTTACAACGAGGAAGATACAAACATTGTATACACCATAACAACTATTAGTGAACATCAAATACTATAAAATATGTAAAGTTGATTATTCAGCAATTTTCTAGTATATATGTTCAACTCATTTTAATTATAATTATATTAGTTATCAATGTTAAATGAATGCTATGTTTAGTTTTATCTGTCTACAAAACTTTGAATTTAAATATTCCCTCATTAAACATGAATAATTATGTTTAATGTTATCTTGGCATAACACAAATGAAATTTAAAACATTAAAACCTTACCAACTGGTAAAGTTTTCTGATTTTTAAAAGTTATTACATCAGGAATGATATGATTTTGGTCTAAATATGTAACATTTATAACAGTATTGTATAAGTTAACTCTTCTTCTAAATCACTACTCCTTTGTCTCAAAGTTAAAGTGTTAATAATAATAAAAAATTTTACATGAGTATGCAACTATATATTCAAATGCCATTTTAAAGATGGATTCATTAGAAATCTATCAAAACCCTTTTCATGGAATTTTTTTTTATTTGTTTTGATAATATCACAGAAATCAGAAAGCAGATCATTACAGAAATATTATTTTGAAACTTATTGTATTTTATGTGTAGGTTGTTTTATTTGATTATATGTTTGTGAACCATAAACATGGGTTGTGTGAAGAGTAGACAGAAGACGGTGTTATAGTCAATGAAATTGGAGTTGTAACTCCATTGTAACAATAATGTTTGTGGACTGCGCATGTGGCACTAGAAATCAATCCTTGTTTCTTTGGGGGTAGCAGCAAGTTCTCTTATCTGTGGGGCCATCTCTCCAGTCACACCTTTCCTTACTTAATTTTTTTATGCTTGGAGAATTTCAAACATGATTATAATGTATTTTGACCCAGCCCTTGTCCCATGTCCTCTCCATTATTTACATCACTATCTTCCTGCAAGTATTTGTCCAAATGTCTTCTCTGTTGACACCATGTGTGTGGATGCAGGGCAATGAAAGAGAAACAGCTTAGATATCTATCACTTAATGAATTTATAATGAAAATGTGTTACTTGTATACAATGGAATTCATTTCAGCTGTTATAAAACACAAAATTAAAATAATTTCAGATAAAGTGGTAAAGTTAGAAATAATCAATAAGGTAACCAAGTTTTTAAAAAAAGACAATGTAATTGTTTTCTTTTATATATGGACACCTAGTTTGGAAATTTTAGATATGTATAGTTAAATTGGAGCACAATGGACGACAGAAAATTTTCTTAATACAATGCTTAAGTAGTGAAATTCATAGCTAAGCAGTCAAGTAATTAATTTTGAAAAGAATTAATTTAAAAACATAATACCTAAAGTCAATGTTGTAAAATTTACCTCATCTTAATAGCCTTGATGGTATGATCACATGTCTACCAGAAGCCTACCATGAAACATAACAAGCTACATTTTTAGAAATAAGACAGCAAAATCACATCCATCCAGTCAAATAAAGGTTTTATTGATTTACAATGATTACAGTAGTTTATATACTCTCTCTCCAAATATATATATTCTGCTATTATACCTCATAATTTTATATATTGGATCATTTGTGGCTCACCAATTACTTTAAACCATAGTAGAACCAATCACGAGGCACATGACAACTCTATTCAAATGCAAACTACATGAAATAAGTAATTAATCAGGAGAAATATGACTAGTTAAAATTGCTGTTTCAAGGGAAATACAAGTTAGTACAAGAGGAAATATGTCCATAATTTTTTTCTGAGAAGTATGCTCATAGCCTTGTCTCTTGACTCTTAAAACCATTCCTGAGATGGATGTGATAACATGCATTCATCTGTCTGGTGAGTTGTTATACATGACATTCTAACTTATCAAATGCCAGACACAAGCTTACAGCAACACACATTTGCTAATAAATGCTCTGTTTGGTGTACTTACTGAAAATACTGACTAGTTTATAAGATTTACACTTTGAGTTCTCAGCATCAGATTTAACATGCTCAATCTTCAAACATGGAAAAATAGGAACATGATCACATGCAGTCTGGCCCCAGACTTTATATACTCCATAAAAAGATGAACAAACTGAGGGTGGCAGCCTTAATTGTGAAGCAAAGATCTAGTTAATGGATTCTCTGGTTAATTCACTGAGTCCTATACCAGAGAATCTTCAATTTTGTGGTGCCGGTTTGTGTTGTAAATGTCTTCTAGGGGTTCCAATGTGGGGCTTCATGTACAGTTGTGCAGAGCTCAGGAGTAAGGACCTTAGAAGGCTCTGGTTTTTGAGGGTTAGGGTTTGGGTTGGGGTAAGGGTTAGAGTTAGGGTTAGGGTTAGGGTTAGGGTTAGGATTACCTCACATTCCCCTACACTTGGCATCAAGCCTTCCCAGGACCACTCCCATTGATGCCTTACAAGGCCATCCTCTGCCACATATACTGCTGGAGCCTAGGGCTTCTCCTCCCCACCCCTGTTACTAGACTTGGAGGGCAGTGACCAAGAAATGGAAAAGAGACAGAAGGAAAAACATCATAGATTTTTCCATTCACAGATTCATACTTCTATTGAAGGCAGTGCTTATTTGTGAACATAAGCTGTCTCTCCCTCTGCTGGAACTTATTTCTGAAGTCTTTTATTATAAACCTTGATTTTATTAATGATTCCAAAATTATTTTTTAAAAAATCTAGCCATAGCAGAATGTTGTATAAATGCGAGCTAAAGGAACCAGGAAACCAAGATAAAATCCTCCCATTTCTGTGAACCATCTAAATAAAACAATGTCTTCTCAAATTTTATTCTGACACATAAGGATGACAAATTATAGTGAATAAGATTTAGAGATGCAGATAGATGAGAATACAAAAGTGGGATCCCTGAAATAGGTACTTCTTAGAGTTCATTTTTTTATTGGCTACTTTATTTATTTACATTTCACATGTTATCCCCTTTGCTGCTTCCCCACACCAGAAACCTGCTGTCCCATTTCCATTCCTCCTGCTACTATGAGGGTATGCCCCATAGCCACCCACCTACTCCTGCCTCCCCACACTCACATTCCCCTACAATTGGCATCAAGCCTTTCCAGGACCACTCCCATTGATGCCCTACAAAGCCATCCTCTGCTACATATACTGCTGGAGCCTAGGGCTTCTCCTCCACACCCCTGTAACTAGACTTGGAGGATAGTGACCAAGAAATGGAAAAGGGACAGAAGGAAAAAATGTTGATTCAAAAATGAGAAGCCAGGTGAGGGCTAAAGGAGAATTAAAGACAAATACCAGTAAAAGGGGGGAGATTAGTGGGGGAGGCAGGGGAACAAAATCAGAATCCACCTCAGATCTGAATATGCCTAGAAAAAAAAAAGTTCTTGAATCTCATAGAAACATTATTGAGAGCAGCTAGCTCTGTGGCAGGGTGTTCAGGCCTCAGTCCAGCCCTGGAAGCAGGTGGTATGGCCTCTACAGCTCATCCTTGGCTTGGCCAGTGCCATCCTCTTCATATTCCTCCTTCTCATCCTCTTCAATTTCATCTCTATCATCCTCATCCACTTTATCCTCAGCCTCTTCTTCCATTTTAGATTTCTTGTCTTCTTCTTCCTTACACCTTTGCTCCTCATCCTTCTTGTCCTTCACATGATTCTCTGCAGTCTTGGTGACACCCCAGGTTTCATTGCCAAACTCCTCTCCATTGGCTTCATCATTACTGATAAGGAAGTTATCAAAAATTGTCCTTTCATGTGTACTCCTTGGTTGCCAGTTTAGACACTGGGAGCTCTGGTTGGTTGATATTGTTGTTCTTCCTATGGGATTGTAACCCCCTTCGGCTCCGTCAATCCTTTCCCTAACTCCTCCATTGGGAACACTGTGCTCAGTCCAATGGCTTTATTTGTAAGGCTCTGGGAGATCCTCTCAGGAGACAGCTATATCAGGCTCTTGTTAGGATGCACTTCTTGGCATCCACAATAGTGTCTGTACTTGGTGACTATAATGGGATGGATCCATATGAGAAGTCTCTGGATGGCCTTTCCTTCAGTCTCTGCACCATGCTTTGCTTCTGTATTTGCTCCCATGAGTCTTTTGCTTCCCCTTCTAAGAAGGAATTAAGCACCCATACTTTGGTTTTCCTTCTTGAGCTTCATGTGCTCTATGAATTATATCTTGAGTATTCTGAGCGTTTGGCCTAATACCCACTTACCAGTGAGTGCATAACATGTGTGTTATTTTGTGACTGAGGTACCTCACTCAGAATGATATTTTCTAGTTCCATCCAATTGCATGACGTCATTGTTTTTAATAACTGAGTAGTATTCCATTGTGTAAATGTACCACATTTTATGTATCCTTCCATCTGTTGAAAGATATCTGGGCTCTTTCCAGCTTCTGTCTATTATAAATAAGGCTGCTATGAACATAGTGAACCATGTGTCCTTGTTATAAGAAGGGATAGAAACAGGTACCTAGAAAGGACCAATGGGGGAAAGGAGATGACTTAGGGATCCTAAACAACCAGCAGCTCAGAGTCTCCTTAATGAACTCCTAGATGAAAGTTCTCTCCCTTCTAAAGGAAATATGGCCAGCCAGCGGCCATTCTCACATAGACCTCAAAACCTCCTCCTTTCAGCCATCCTATATGTTCAAGCCTGCTTTACAAGAAAAAAAAATACTAGCTCTCAGATTAGCCAAATAGTGTTGGTCAATACAAACAGAGCTCACCTGCATTGGGGTCAGAACAGAGATCACCTGCAGTTAGGTTACTATAGCAACTTTTTTCCATTCTACCTCCTCTCGACCATTTTAGCTAGCCAACTTACTGCAGATGCAGCCTGCTTTCCCATGAGGTTCTGAGAGACAATGCTGGGAGATTACTCCCTAGAGACAATGTTTGCCCCCTCCTACCCTTCTGAGAGACTGTTCCCTGGAGACAATGTTTGCCCCCTCTTACTCCCTCACTATATCTTGCTTGCTCTCCTTTATATTGTGGTATGAGAAATTTTGCAGCTTGATCAGAACTCCTGTCTTGCTGTCCCTCTCTTGCATATCTTGTCTCCCATTCTCTCCTACCTACTTCAGGAAACCCACTGACTGTCCTGCTAAGCTGGACAATACGTTTTTAGTTTCACTCTGAATTCCTGTCTCTGACATTACAGGAATTTTAATTATTTATCTGTCCCAGGGAACATGATCAGAAAATCCCTAGATAATCACCAACATTCACTATTGGTACATTTATGACAGTTCTTTTTTAGATTTGAAACTGCCACAGTTGTAATTATTAATGTATTTCTATAAAAGTCCCTCTCCACTTCTGTTTTAGCTTAGTAATATTCATTACATTTAATTGTGCAAGAGAGTTCTTTCCTGCAATAAAATGCTCATTTTAAATATTATTTTTTAAAAAATCACCTAAATTAAGAACTACTACTTTATTATTAAACTTAGTTTTAGTGATGAATTAGATTCAATATGAAGTCTGGAATTTAATATTGATAAGTATATATGTAATATAAGTATGGGTTTTAGATGTGAGTAATTATAATTGAATTTAAACCTACCTCAGATCTAACTGGAATCTTATATGCAACCTTTGTAATTTAATTTCAGGATCATGTCAAACAATGTGAGCTAATAATGAAACTATGTTCTTGCTAACTATCAAAGGAATTGAAAACTCTTACACATCTCAGCACTACAGCCATTGCATTGGATGCATTTCCTTTGAACACATCTTTTATACTTTAAAAAAAGAACATAAAGAAATATAAAAACTTACAACCAATCAGGATGGATTGCAAATATCTAAGGAGATAAAATAAGGTGAACATACAATAATATCAGTAGTAAAATCAGAAGTAGTAAAATTCAGTGTAAAATTATGATGTTGGTTAGTTAATAATATTTATAATTTAACTCTGAAGGAGGATAGAGTTGAGAAAATTACAGTTTGCTTTTGATTTTATTAACATTCAATTGTGACACCAAAATATTTTTTGGTAGAGACTCTGAAGAAGAGCTTAATTCAGTACTACAATGTTTGTTTACTTTTGTGTTTGGAATATGTTTTCAGGTTTATGAAACAGTTTTGTGTGAACATTTATTTTTCAAATGACTTTCTCTGAACTTTGTAATAAAAATATCTTCAAGGTAATATGATGGAGACTTGGTAATTCAGTAAATAATGATATTTTCTGTGCAAGTATGAAGATCTGTCTTCAAATGGCCATTATCATTTTTAAAAGATCAAGCACGGGCACTTCTCTATATCCCTAGCACTGTGGCAAAAGTAGGATGAATCTAACAAATGTATGGTCAGACAACCTGGGAAAAAATGTGATCATCTATTTCAGCAACAGATACTGTTTTAAGGCAGTACTGTCAGGAGACACAAAGGTATACCTAATGTCCTGATCTCACTTCTAAATGTCTAGCAAGGACACAAAGACCTGTATATTCATTCACAAATATAAATCTCTTCTTTAAACACAAACACAAAGAAATCCTCAGGCTAAAAATAGTCTAAAAAATAGATGGTGGCCATAGATGAAGCTTAAGAGTATTTGACAGCTATAAAAACCAATTAAATGTCTGAATGTTACAAATGTACTTTTTAAAGTTTACTCAACATAATTCACTGGCTATGCAACTGCTCTTAAAAGCAGGCCCCATTCCAATCAGAAAATGGCCAATACACAATAAATGAAATGGAAAAAAATAGAAAAGCAAGCAAGTACTATGTGTGAACATGCCCCAAATTTAAATTATTTTTATGATATATCCATTAATTATTTTTCTTCAAATAACAAAGACAGAATTAAAATAAAACATCAACTCAGGAATAAGCACATTTGTAGCTTTTGAATGCTAAAAGGGACCAGAAAGAGGGAATTTTGGGGACAGGTTCTCCTAAAATTTGTGCATGGAGGACAAGAATTTGACTTGAATACACTGAAATTTGATTTCTTCATATTAGGAAGAAAATCGAGCAAAAGTGGATGAAAATCTTTAACACTAGAAAATGTCTTTAAATTATATAAATAAAATTTCTACTGACATTGGGTTCAGCATTGCTCTTTGGGGTTTTGTGCCAAAATTACAAATAGCAATATCTCAAATAAGTAAATGTGACTTCATAAAACATTTTTCTGCACAGAAAAAATTACTTATGTCCTGCCAAAACTACAACTCATATACCTCATGGACTTAAGATCCATTTCAAAACTTCTTAAATTTCAGCCACTGGAAAAATAATAAGAGGAAAAACTATTTATATCTGATCAGTACTTTGTAGAAATAAAAGAAATAACAGTAAATGTTTTCAAATGGTTGCTGACAACACTGATCCTAAGAAGAATTCCAGTTGAATCTAATTGAGATATTATTTGCCATTTACATGAATAATTGTCCTGTAGAGAGTGATTATCCCATTTATAAGTTTGTTAGGGAAATGGATTATTGAGTGGATAGCTAAATTAGTGTAGACATTATGGAAAATATTCTGAGGCTTCTCAAATATGTATACTAAAACTGTCATTTGACTTAGCAATTCACTGGGTATATACTCAATGGACATCAAATCTTTCCATATGTGTGTGTGTGTGTATGTATGTGTGCTTATAATAACAAATAGAGGGAAAATAGGGACATATTTGATCTCTACTGAGTATAAAATTTAATATGAATCCAGAGTTATTAAGGAATAAATATTCCTAAATTACAACACATACATATATACATATATAATATACATTATACATATACATGCAACATATATACATTATATATTATAGATACACACACACATACACACACATACACACACACACACACACACATATATATATGTATGTATGTATTTAATTGATCTTTTATGTCCATACAATGTTCCTAGTGAAAAAAGAAGCCCTGACCTTGAAGGAGATTTGTGAAAGTTTTATATTGAAGTTTTAAGTGGAAAAAAGTGAGGGGAGAAATGTAATTAAATTATAAATTCTAAAACAAACAAAACAACCAATAAAAGCAATAAAAGATGTTTCCTTAATAAAAGTTGCACCTTATGCATACTGAACCAAGAGCTGAACAAAATTATTGTTCATAATCAACCAATCTATATTGAAGAGATGGTAAAATGTTTAAATATCTATATAAATAAATGTTATTAATTTCTTAAACTCAAGGACAGAAATCACGTAGTAATAGATTCAACCACAAGACATTTGAAACTTAGAACTTCTTTCAACAAAATTGCCAGGTGGGAAATCATCACAGACATGCAAAAAACACATACACACATACAAATATTTATAAACAAACATTAAAATCCCTGTATAACAGAGACAAACAAATCAAGAAAGGTATATGACAAACAATTCTATTCACAATAACCTCAAACAAAACAGTTGCATGAATTATTTTGGATCAATCTGACCAAGGACATAAAAGATCTCTAGAGTAAAAACTTTAAAGTACTGAGAAACAACAAACAGTAGGATAGTATGGAAATTTTTCTATACTAATGGATCTGATCAATATTGTGAAATTGCCATTCAACCACAGCAATCTACAAACACAAAGTAACACCAATAAAAATTCAACTGACATTCTTCTCAGGAAATAGTAAACAAACTATTAAAATTCATACAAGAACACCAAAGTCCCCAGACAGCAAAAGCAATCTTGAGCACAAACAATACTATGCGAGTTATCAACATAACTGATTTAAAGTTATATTACAGGGACATAGTAATAAAAGGAACATGTTATTGTCACACGAACAAATACACACTCACAAACACACACACATGCCCATGCCCATGCCCCCGAGCCCCAAATAGATGGAAAGGAGTAGAGGATCCAAAATAGACTCACAGAGAATAGACAAGTGATTTCTGACAAAAATTCTAAATTTACACATTGGAGGAAAAAGAGCACTGTAGGTAAAGGATTCTAGGACAACTAGATAGATACAGATAGGGGAATGTAACTTTAAATCCCCTGCTCTCTCTCTCTCTCTCTCTCTCTCTCTCTCTCTCTCTCTCTCTCTCTCTCTCTCTCTCTTTGTACAAAAATCAACTCCAAATATATCAAGGAACTTGGCATAACATCTAAAACCCTGAACCTTAAAGAATATGGTATGGAGAATTCAACACAGAGATGTAGTTAGTGACATTATGTAAAGGACTACAATGGCTTCCAAAATCAGACTAATTACTGAGGATAATGTTCTCATAAATTACAATCTTTGTATATAGCAGAAGAAATTGTAAATCCACAGGACAGCCTAAAGATCTGAATAAAATTTCTGTTATCTATACATCCAATAGTTGATGATAATTACATTGCATATAAAAGAAACTATTTTTTTTAAATTAGGAAAACAAATATTCTAGTGGTAAAACTGGTATATAGCACTGAACAGATCTTAAAACAACAAGCATCAACAAATAAAAACCAAAGAACAATAAATCTAATAAGCAAACTGACAACTGTTTAATATAATTAGCTATTAAGCAAATACCAATTAAAACCACTTTGAAATTCTGTCACACCCCAGTCATAATGGGTAGAAACAAAAACAATTCATAGCAAATGTTGACAATTGTATGCTGTTGATAATGATTGAGGGAAGGTATCAACTATTGGTATAATTGGACACAGGGAATTCAACATCAGAGTTTAATGTGAATATTTCTGAAAAATGAAAATTATACCAAGTTCAGGAACCAGCTATTATATTCCTGGCAAAGTGCTGACAGGACTCCATATTGTATCTCAGATGTACTAGCTCCTCCACTGCAACACTATCCAAAGTAGCTGGAAAATAGATTCTGCCTAGGTGCCCATCAACACTATATGAGTTATGTATACACCAAACAAAATTTTTCAGGTCCAACAAGTTGAATTATGTGTTCTTTCTCATACATGGCCCTAAATGTTGAGATTTTTACATTTATATTTTTACATTGTCGACAGAGCAAAACTTTCTTGGGAGGAAGGGAAATATAGGATACATGTAGAATTAAATATGAGAAACATGTGCCAGGTGTTACAGAGCATGCATAAGGAATGGGAAAACAAGATAAGAAGAGAGGAGGATATGAAGTAGCTTAAATACAGCTAACAATTCATGAAAACTCCTGTGGACACCCACTGTATTGGAAGTTTTTTTTTTTAATTATATAGACTTAATTTTTTTCTTTATTTGCATTTCAAATATTTTCCCCTTTCCATGTCTGCCTTTCAGAAACTCCCTATTCCATTCTGTCTCCCCCTGCCTCTATGAGGGTGCTCCCTACCCACTCCTGTCTTCCTGAGCTGGCATTACCCTATACTGGCGTATTGAACAACCTCAGGCCCAAGGGCCTCTCCTCCCACTGTTGTCCAATAACTGCATCTTCTGCCACATGTGCAGTGGAACCATGGGTTTCTCCATGAGTACACTTTGGTTGGAGGTATATTCCAGGGAGTTTCAGGGAGTCTGGTCAGTTGACACTGTTGTTTCCCCCATAGGGCTGAAACTGCCCTCTGCTTCTTCAGTCCCTTCTCTGACTCCTCCATCTGGGACCCTGTGCTGAGTCCAATTATTGGCTGTGGGCATCAGCCTCTGTATTTGCCAAGCTCTGGCAGAGCCTCACAGAAAACACCCATATCAGGTTCCTGTCAGCAAGCACTTTCCTGCATCCACAATAGTGTCTGGGTTTGGTTACTGTATATGAGATAGATCCCCAGGTTGTGCAGTTTCTGTATTGTCTTTCCTTCAGTCTCTGTTCCACACATTGTAATTTTAAAATATACTTAAAAGATTTTTTAAATGAAAATACTCTAATTTAGTGGCAAATGTGTCTCCAGAAGACAGAGTTAGTAACTGAAAATCACAAAGTGCCTTGTGGGAAATATTTCCTTTCATGTTGTTTTGTAGAGAAGATTGTTGTGTTGCAAACTCTTTCTGGTGAGATGCTACACAGGTCTACACACACTTGACAGGGAACCCTAAATATAGATACTATCCACGCCCATGTTTGCAAACTATGAGTTCTGTGGGAATTACAGGAATATGGGTGAGGAAAGAGATGAGCAGACATGACTCAGTTGCATGACCAAAGCCCACCCAACATGAGTGACATGAAACTAAACCTGGGAGCAATCATCACATTGGACTATTGGCAGGCAGAAGAACATGATGAAGAGTATCTATTCCAAGTGACTAAGTTGGTCCAAACATCTTCCAGGTAGCTCTTCTGTTCTCAGAGTCTGGTTTAGAGGTAGCTTGTCTGAGGGTTATCTTTGCAGCTTGAACCATGAGAGCATATCTCAGGTTATATTGGGTTTTGTTTTTCTTATGGAAAGGAGAGTGATAAATATGGTAAGTTTCAGGTATTTCCTGAAGATATTTGAGATGTTTATCTTCCTGCTGAAGGAGATTCCTTCATGATGAGATGTCTGGAAACTTTTACACAACAAGGAACAAGAGGTCCTAAAGCAGCACAGGGTATTAACATGTTCATTTGCCCTCATAACTGGATGATAAGACTCATGTGATGAAAGAACCACACTTTATTGGAGATTGTGAAAAAAAATGAAGTTTTCTCCTTACTCATGAGCTCTCATAGTCATGGAGAATTTTGTGAAAATGTAACGTTTGTTTTGTTGCTATTTTTGAATAGAGCTATGTTGATTCAAAAACTATTTTTCTACATTTTATACCTCAATGTCCAGTTTATGAATAGAATTTACTGATATGTATTCAAATGCTAACATGAAAATTATGAAAATAGATCAATTATTTGTTTAAACTTTTGGTGCTATAAGACTTCAAAGAAACTTTCTGTTCTTCAAAAATGGATGCTGGAATGTGATCATATAATGTGGTACATAAATATATTAACTAAAATTTCACTAGAATGTTAATGCAAAGTGCTAATACATAATTCCTGAAATTTCACCAGAATAATTTTGAATTTTGATATAAAATTCCATAAAGTGAATCAACTATAGAAATGATATTTAAGTAAATGTAGATTTAAAACAAATTCCCTCTTATTTATATTTTGTTTTATGCATGTTTTAAATAAGCAGAATATTTAAAGACACTTTCATGTACATTATGCAGAGAAAACTTGATCTAGTTGTTTTATATATTTATGTTCCTTTATTTTTCCTATTAATGTCTCATGTCTTGCTTATTGTTCTCTTTGCAACCTAATGGGATAAAAAGTAAAATCATTATTGTTTGGTTCAGGAAGGAAGCTGAAAAATCTCAGTTCAAAAGCAGAAGCTTTAAAACAAAAGCATTTTTTTTTCTGAGAACTCAAGGAGGTGGCCAGTGAGGGAGCTGAGCCTCTGATCTGAGTCCCTGAAGGGGAGTTGTATTTCATTTTAAGAGGCACAACTGCAAAAGGGGGGCTTAGTTGACATGCAGTAGTCACTCAATCATTTTTTTTTTGACATTAAGGGTTAAGGCCTGGAGTGTTTGTTGAAGTCTTGGCTTCTTCCAGAACACCTAGTTTCAAGACCCTTAGTTCACCTTTCTAACAAAATCTTTCTGGAATTTAAGATCCCTAACTCATCCTCTTAGACATTTGTTCAAGAAGTAACAGGTCAGCTGCATTCAGTTAATGAGGATATGCCAGTCATTGGATATATATTTTTCTATCTTATGTACCTTCATTAAGACAACAGCAAGTTTTACATTCTTTCACAAGTCTACCAGACAAGTAAGAATACGTTTGGAACAACAGGGTAGGATCAGGTCCGTGATCATAGGAAGGTGAATCTGGCTTGACCCTGTTAACAAAATGGGCCAGCAAAAATGGGAGTGTTGTCTCTGAGTTGGGCTGGATTCTGATGCTTCTTACATTATTTGTTGTAGATGAAACTGATACCTCATGCAGTTCTATTTTTACTTTCCAAATGTCTTAAAACAGTTTTCTTTATCCTCTTATACTCTGGATTCAGTTCCTTATATTATAATATTCATAACACTATTTTCAATTTAAATTAACTCATCATTCAGATTCAGTGCCACTTTAAAATACCACCCATGATACTAAAGCAGAGGGGGAAATGAAGGAGAAGGTGGGGTAAAATGAGGACTGAGTAGGAAGAAGGCTTAGGAGAGGGGATGTGGAAGGTTCAAAAAACAAACTAACACACAAAGGCGTGAAGAACCAAGAGGGGAGCCCATTATTTTATAAACAAATTTTAAAATCTTAAAACAGGCTTATATTTTATTAGAGGGCATAACTCAGACCCTCACTGATGTGCAGAGATATTTTCCAATTTTGCTACTAATCAATTTTATATTGAAACTGCTGTGAAACAAGCTTTAATAATTTTATATCAATAATATAACTGTAAAATTATAGTATATTTCATATTGAACTGTTTTCTATTTTCATTTTGCCTTTCAAAAATAATCTGTCAAAATCTATTAACAGACACTCATAAAGACTCAACTACCTGACTGCTTAATTATGAGCTGAATATGAACAATAATAGGCATTCCAAAGTAAATGGGGAAAAGCAAGAGCCCTCAACCCTATACTAAAAAAAGTAACTCAAGATGTTGAGAGTGGGAAAAACAATGGTTTCCGGTGAAGAGAAAACAAATTGATTATACAGTTCCAGATGTTCAGCCCTGAAGACATAAAGAGAATTAACATTACATTGAATAAATAGATTGTTTTAGGAACACACACACATACACACACACACACACACACACACACACACACACACATTTGTGTTTGTGAATGTAGAAGCAACTTTTGAATTAATTGCCCATAAGTTTGAAAGAGAGCAAGGAAGGGTATATTGGAAGTTTTGAAAAGAGAAATTGTAAGAAAAATAATGTAATTATATAATATTTTCAAAAGTAACAAAAAAAGTATTAATAATATTTTTTAAAAATACCAAGAATTGACAAAGTCCTAACAACCTCAAACAAATTTATTAGCCTGAAAGAGGATGCAGAAACTTTCCTTTGAAGTTGAAAGCAATCTTTACTATTCACCATTACAGAAGCTAAAATACTATCAATACAATAATGGTTACACAATTAATGATCATATCATACAGAAAAGTATTGTGTTGCACAAAAATACCATTATAGATGTTTTGACTTTGGCTGGGGATAAACAATCATCTCTTTCTGCCTTTTTTCTTTATTTTCCTTGGATATTTATATTTGCATTTCAAATGTTTTCTGTTTTCCAGCTCTCTCCTTTGGGAAGCCCTTATCCCATCTCCCTTCCCCCTGCTTCTATAAGGGTACTTTGCCACTCACCCACCCACTCCTGCCTCCCCACACAAGCATTCATCTACACTGGGGCATCAAACACCCTCAGGCCCTAGACCCTCTCCTCCTACTGATATCCAATAAGCCCATCCTCTGCCACAAATGAGGCCAGAGCCATGGGTTCATCCATGTGTACTCTTTGGTTGATGGTCCAGTTCCTGGAGCTCCGGGGTTCTGACCAGTTGCCTGTTGTTCACTCCATGTGGCTGAAAACCCCATCAGCTCCTTCAGTACCTTATGCAACTCCTCTGTCTGGGACCCTTCTGCTCAGTACAATGGTTGGCTGTGAGCATCAGCCTCTCTAGCAGAGCCTTTCAGGAGACAGCCATATCAGGCTCCCATTAGCATTCACTTCCTAGCGTCTACAATAGAATCAAGGTTTTGTGACAGTATATGGAAAGGATCCCCAGGTGAGGCAGTCTCTGGATGCCCTTTTTCTTCAGTCTCTGCTTCACGTGTTGTCTCCTCCATATTTTCTCCTATGAGTATTTTGTTGCGCCATCTAAGAAACACTAAAGCATCCACACTTTAGTCTTTCTTCTTTTTGGGCCTCATAAGGTCTGTGAATTGAATCTTGGGTATTCTGAACTATTGTGGATGTCAATAAGTGCTTGTTGACAGGAGCCTAATAATAGCTGTCTCCTGAAAGGCTCTGCCAGAACCTGACAAATACAGAGATGAATGCTCAGAAAACCATTGGACTGAACACAGTGTCCCAATGGAGAAACTAGAGAAAGGACCTTAGGAGCTGAAGGGCTTTGCAGCATCATAGGAGGAACAAAAATATGAACCAACAAGGAACCCCAGAGCTCACAAGGACTAGACCACTAGCCAAAGAGTACACATGGAGGGACACATAGCTTCAGCTGCATATATAACAGAGGATGGTCTTGTCAGACATCAATGGGAGGAGAGGCCTTTTGTCCTAAGAAAGCTCAATGACCCAGTGTAGGGGAATGCTAGGACATGGAAGCAGGAGTGGGTGGGTTGGTGAGCAGGGGGAGGGGACCTGTGGTAGGGAGTTTTTCTGAGGGAAAACCAGGAAAGGGGATAACAATTGAAATGTAAATAAAGAAACTATCTAATTTAAAAAGGGGAATAGAACATTCACCAGTAACTAGGCACTGTGTTAACTAACCCCAATTACTCAGGATAAAGGAAAATATAAAGACAATATCTAATTGAAAATAAGTTAAAAAAAAAGGAAAAAAAGAAAGAGCTTTAGTTAACCCGAAAATTAAATTAATTTAGCTTATACAAAATACAAATTGCAATTTCTGCTATCTTAAAACAGAGAACATATTTAGTCAACCACTCTCTTCCCAAATTCAAATTCAAAACACACACACACACACACACACACACACACACACACACACACACACACACATGCACACACGGAAAATGTCTTTAAAGTCTGAATATATTGTAAATTATTATAAATGCTCATAATATAAAGTTATGTATTAACTTCTATTTTATTTATTTCCTTGTAAAAATGTGTACGACTTTAACTTACATATTTATGAAGCAATTCATAGAAATGAATGCTGTTATTGAAAATTATATTATTTCTAGGTAGATAGAAAATATCCTATAATGTGAAGAAATATTAAAGTTAGATTGAAGCTACCAAGTTTCTTGATAAAATACAGTATTTGAGAATATAGATGTTATAAAACATAATAACACACATATAATTATGGGATAATACTTCATAGTATTTTTATTCAAAACACTACTGGTCCAAAATAGAAAGATAATAGATGTTATATCAAAAACAGACAAAATAGGATTATAATAGGTAAATTTGATTATTTTGATTTCCTTTTCTTAGAATAAATATTATTTAAAATAAAACCCTAAGGATTCCTGGAATGTAGGAAAGAATGGCTTCAGTGTACCATAATTTTGAGAACACAAAGAAGAGACAAGGCAGATGGGGACAGATGGAAGACATGGTCCAGGTATAAAAGACTGTGATTCGGTTCCTATAGAAGAGGAACGCCAGGGAAATAAAGGAGCAGATGCAGATAAGTAAGCAACACCACGCCCGGAACAAAAGAAAATACAAAGAAGAGGTGGTGGGTAACGAAGCAGAAACTGTAGGAATTTAAACTTTAAGATTTTATTTCCACATAAAATGAGCTATATAACTTTCCTTCCCAAGGATTATTTTAAAATGAGCTAATGTAGATAGCAGTGAAACCTGTCAATAAAGTGACTAAGACAAAGAGAAGATACAAAGCAAACTCTGGTACCATTAAAGACACACCAAAGGGGGGGGGGGGAAGCAAAGTACCATAAACTACTGTATATTAGTATACAGTATAATATAGTAGTAGTTAATATACAGTATAATGCTGTATATTAGTACCTTATGTATACAGTAACTAATACTGTACTTGGACACTACCACCCCAAACCATTGTGGGTTTTTAAAGATTAGGACATCTCTGTGAGGATAAATGCTATCAGAGACACAATAGTAAGGATCCCTTCCAATGACCACCAGTCATTTCACCCATTTATTTTGCATAGAGTGATGGAGTCCCACCATTCCATTAGAGAATTCAGAGGCACACTCCTGACAGCGTATGAATTAACAACTGATGAAATACTTTCACATAAATCAAAATTATGTTCGCATACCATCCCCATGGATAACTAAAATGATCAAAATTTGGCTTGAGTAATCCCACTGAAATTCAATTTGATATTCAGTAAAAAGTGTGGAAGCCAAAAAGTCATGAAAGATTGATGAACATTACCTCTTCGATTTCCTCATACCCTACCTGTCTCCCACTCATCTATACCGCTCTGCGTTCTTGTTCTCTCTCTCTATCTCTCTCTCTCTCTCTCTCTGTGTGTGTGTGTGTGTGTGTTTCTCTCTCTCAATCAAACAGGCATAAATAATAATAGATGAATAAGTAAATTAATAAAACAAAATATACAAGCAAGCGAATAGTAAGGTTTAAAAAAAGGGACAAAAAATTCACAAACACACCATTGAGCTTTGGTTTTGTTGTTTGTCATCTAACATGCAGAGGCCCTGCCTTTTTATTCTCTTGTTTTCCTTTTCTATAATCTTTGTTCACATTCCAAATGATTTTCCCTTTCCCAGTTCCCCCCTCCCCATCAGCCCCATAAGCCCTATTGCCTCTGCTTGTTCTCTAATCAACTCCCTCCCACTTCTCTGTCCTGGTGCTCCCCTACAATGCTGCATCAAGCCTTTCCAGGACCAGGGCCCTCTCCTTTCTTCTTCTTGGGAATCATTTGATATGCTAATTGTGTCTTGGGTATTTAGAGCTTCTGGGCTAATATCCACTTATCAGTGACTGTATTACATGTGTATTCTTTTGTGATTAGGTTACCTCACTTAGGATGATATTTTCCAGATACAACATTTGCCTAAGAATTTCATGAATTCATTGTTTTTCATTGCTGAGTAGTATTCCATTGTATAAATATACCACATTTTCTATATCCATTCCTCCATTGAGGGACATCTTGGTTATTCCAGCTTCTGGATATAAATAAGGCTGTTATGAACATAGTGGAGCATGTGTCCTTATTGCATGCTGGGGAATCCTTTGGGTATATGCCCAGGAGTGGTATAACAGGGTCCTCCGGAAGTGTCACGCCCAGTTTTCTGAGGAACCTCCAGAATGATTTCCAGAGTAGTTGTACCAACTTTCTTTCCACCATCAGTGGAGGAGTGTTCCTCTTTCTCCACATCCTCCCCAACACCTGCTGTCTCTTGAGTTTTTAATCTTAGCCATTCTGACTGGTGTGAGGTGAAATCTCAGGGTTGATTTGATTTACTTTTCCCTAATGACTAATGATGCTGAACATTTCTTAAGGTGCTTCTCAGCCATTTGAAGTTCTTCAGGTGAAAATTCTTTGTTTAGATCTGTACCCCATTTTTAGTAGGTTTATTTGGCTCTCTGGCATCCATCTAATGGAAAAAAAGATAGCCTTTTCAACAGATGGTGCTGGCTCAACTAGAGGCCAGCATGCAGAAAAATGTGAATTGATCCATTCTTTTTGTTTTGTTTTGTTTTGTTTTTATTCGATATATTTTTATTTACATTTTAAATGATTTCCCCTTTTCTAGACTCCCACTCCCCGAACGTCCCATCAGTCCCCTTCCCTCCCCCTGTTTTCCCACCCAACCCTTCCCACTTCCCTGTTCTGGTTTTGCCCTATACTGCTTCACTGAGTCTTTCCAGAACAAGGGGCCATTCCTCCATTCTTCTTGTACCTCATTTGATGTGTGGATTAACAACGGAGTACTACTCAGCCATTAGAAACAATGAATTCATGAAATTCTTGGGCAAATGGATGGAATCGATCCATTCTTATCTCCTTGTACTAAGCTCAACTCCAAGTGGATCAAGGTCCTCCATATAAAACCACACACACTGAAACTAATAGAAAATAAACTGGGGAAGACATGGGCACAGGGGAAAAGTTCCTGAACAGAACACCAATAGCTTATGCTCTAAGATCAAGAATTTTCAAATGGGACCTCATAAAATTACAAAGTTTCTGTAAGGCAAAGGACACTGTCAATTGTTCAAAAAGGCAACCAACAAATTGGGAAAATATCTTCATCAACCCTGCATCCGACAGAAGCCCTACCTTTAAATGGGTGTTTTATACACCCAGTGAGTTCTAACTTTTAGTTTGTGTCCACTTGCTCTTCTCCATGCTCGAACAATATCCAGCATTGAACCAGTGTGTGCTGTTACAGTTTTGGTGACATCACTTTTGATGTCAGATAGAAGACACTGTTTCCTTGGTGTCATCCATCTCCTCTGACGCTTACAATCTTCCCACGTTTTCTTATTCACATTTACTGAGACATTGGGGGAAATATTTAAAGAAGATATTTCATTTAATACTGAGTCTTCCATGTTTGCACACTAAAAAGTTTTGGATCTCTGTGTTAGTTCTCACCTACTGTAAGAGATGGCTCCTTTAACTATGGCTGAGTGAGACAGCAATGTACGGGTATGAAGTGCATATTTTAATCTTCTTCTTCTTCTTCTTCTTCTTCTTCTTCTTCTTCTTCTTCTTCTTCTTCTTCTTCTTCTTCTTCTTCTTCTTCTTCTTCTTCTTCTGAGACAGGGTCTTTCTGTATAGACCTGGCTGTACTGGAACTCACTCTGTAGATCAGACTGGCCTCAAACTCAGAAATCTGTTTACCTCTACCTCCCAAGTGCTGGGATTAAAGGCATTTATCCCATTGCCCCGCTCGCTTATTTTTCTTTAATTTGTGTTTCAAATGCTTACTCAGAGCTCCATCTAAATATGCATGCCAATATAATGACTTATGAGTCCTTATAGATTCCATTTCCTTAAAGTGATGACAAGGATGAAAATGGTTTAAATGATTAAAAATGATGAGGAAGGCTATGGAGACAGCCCAGCTGTTCAAGCCTAGGCTTATAATAACAACGACAGCAACAACAGCAAGTTAATGAAAGCAAAATTATAATTCAAAAAGGGACACAAAAATATATTCAAATATATATGTACTATATTCATTAATGCATATAATTATGAAACTGTCTTGATGAAAACAACTTGGGAAAATTGTTACTATTACTGAAATAGAGAGAACGTATCCCTTTCACCTTAAAAGTCAAATTTATAAACATTTATCAACATTTATAAACATTTAAAAATATCGTCTCAGCTCTGAGTACATAACAGAACAGCTCTGAGTACATATGGCACAATGCATGCCATAGACATACCGTTGACAACATTTAATTCTGCTTGTTGTATGAGGATAGTCTCCATATCTGTTTTCTGTAAATAAATTTAGAACTGATGAAGCTCTTTATATTCAATTGATTAGATAGTAAATAGTTTCCAGAAAAGTAATTTTAATAAAAGTATTACTTTAATTTTGAAGTAAGGCAAATTAACTTAATTCAAAGGCATGCAGGTGAGATACTAAACATACACTTAACTATTAAAACAAACATGCTTCTTCCATATATTTTCAATAGTAAAATGACCAGTGGGATTAACTAAAAACTTCCTCCAGAGGAAAAAGAACCAAGTAGAATAAAATGTGCTGTGAGCTTTCCTAAAAGTAATCTAACTTCAAAGCATCTACCAGTAGATATTTATTTTCAAGTCATTTTTACATATTATTACTATTTGCTGGGAGTTTATAGCTTCAAAATGTCTTAACTTTGCTTCAGGCAAAATATTGCCTTATGGAATATAAAATCTAAATCAGGAAACAGATTTTCTTAATGCCTACCAAAGTGAAAGTATTTGAAGTAAATTTTATCCAAAACACAATAAAAAGCCTATTGTAAAATCCTTTCATTTATGTAGAAATAAATCGTGATATCTACCTTAAGAACTTTCACTATTAAATTGTTTAAATTGCCAAATATTGCCAAAAGCATATTTCCTCCCTTAATGGTTACTTTATCTTCTTAAAATTATTTTATTTGGTTCTTTGACTGCAGATATATCTGTATACCAGGTACAAATCTGATACTAATAGAAACCAGAAGAGGACAATTCTTGCTGTACTGGAACTGGAGTTACAAAAGATTATGACCCATTTTGGGTCATAATATTTGGGAGTTATCAGAATCAAACTCTAGTCCTTTGGAAGTTTGGCCTGATATTTTTCTCATAATGGAGTATTATCTATTTCCCCTCATTCTCCTGGATTTATTATACTACTTTATGAGAAAATACGAACACCATATATGAACACCATGGATGAAACTACTTTGGCTTGTTATTCCAGAAGGTGTTCTATAATGGTGAGAAGAGTGTGGCATCTGGGATCTAGAACTTAGAGATCACAGGTCAACAACACATGGAAGGACCAGAGGATGTGAGCAGGGAAAGGTGTGAGGCTAAGGCTGTGCTGCTGAAAGTCCATCCCAGTGCCATACTTCATTTGCCAATGCTTCACCTGTCAAATATTCCATAACAACACCACCATCTGGGAGCAAGTGTTCAGATGCATGAACCTGTATAGGTCATTTCAAGTATAAGCCACCACTCCTCTTCTCTCCTTAATATCTACTCTGGACAATCTGCAAAGACGATTACTTTTTTTAGAATAACATTCACATAGAACCACAAACAATGCTTTCATAATGTCAATATTTAAGAAAATTACCAATGAATTTTGAAAGAGATTGCAAAACCTTTATTTTCATAAGATACAGAGGAACAGTACTATTCTTATGAACATTTTCAACTTTGGACACTGTAATAAAATCTCATTTTGATTATATTTGCAATTTCAAAATACATAGGACATGAGGCATTACTTTCTTTGCTGATGAACTGGTTTAATTTGGTGAAGTGACATTTAAAATATTTGGCTTACATTTCATTTTTTCTTTTATTAATTTTGAAGTTTGTATATTTATGATGGAATTTATCGTATAGCAATAAATTTAACTTCTTACTCATTTATTTAAAGTAGAACCCAGACAACTCATTTCATTCATAATGTTGGTCTGATAGAATTCTTTCTTTGAATTGTATTCAGTACTCTATTTGGAGTAAATAGATTTTTTTTCATGTATTCCTGGAAAAAGGCATTACATACAACATTGTTTAGCTTTTCAGTATCTTTTCCCTGTAGGTATATTGTAGGGTTTGAGTGTTTCACAAATTTATTAAAATTTAAGAAAAGACTACAAATATAATTTGAAAGGGGCCTCATGTTACACTTATGTCAGCAAAAATTGAGATTGTATTTTTACAGATCATTGCCAATATTTTAAAGCAATATTTCATTTCATTTTCATTTGTATAGAGGAATAGTAATCCAGAAAAATGACTTCTCTGGGAACCTAGGTCTCTGTTGGCCCAAACAAACCTTTATTCCTAAACAATAGGGATAACTTTGCTTTGCAAAAGGAAGTAGTCAAGTTTGAAATGTATATAAAACTTCGGGGAAGAATAAGTGAATAATCTGAGAAAGATTTGAAAAAATATGTCAGACATTGGATGTGCCAACTCTCATGAGAACAGCGCAGGAATGAGACTCTAGCTTTTTAAGAGCAGAGCAGGGAGATTTGGTCATATGGGAGTCAGTGGATGCAGTGCAGTGCAGTTGAGTTTAGAAAATGCATTTGAGTTCATTCCTGCACCTCTATCCAGTTCTGTTCAGTTTGTGCAGTCAGCGCATTCAGCATGGTTCAGTTGGTGGAATTCAGAAGCAGTTTCCCCAAGCAAAACAATGCACTGATAGGCAGAGAGAACAATGTGTGGATCAATCAGCTTGGAGAAAAATTTTGAGCCAGAACACCTGAATTAAACCAGCTGGCTATAGTAAAGAAAGAACTAGTGAAAGTAAACTTATTTAGCAGTAAATCTCCAAGATAACAATTACATTTGGCACATTAATGTCAGTTTTAGATATTTCCTTTTATTTATTTATTTACATATGTTTGATTTGCACTTCTGAAATTCTATATTGTTCCCAAATTTGAAAATTTATGTCAATTACCTAACTTGAAAAATTATGGCCACTCTTTCTCAATTCTCTCTCTAAAAGATAAACAATTCATAAACGAGTCACCAATCATTTACTCTATTCATATTAAATGTTTTGTTTATTATATATTTAGCTTATTGATATATCAAAATTTATATTACTTCATCTTTTTCTATTATAATATTTTTCCATATTATATAATTATAAACATACTAATTACATTTCATTAACATTTTGTTTTGTATTTTTTGGGGGTGTCTAATTTTTATTCGATGTATTCTTTATTTACATTTCAAATGATTTCCCATTTTCTGGGTCCCCACTGCCTGCAAGTCCCATAAGCCCTCTTCCCTCCCCCTGTTCCTCCATCAACTCCTTCCCACTTCCCTGTTCTGGTATTCCCCTATACTGTTGCATTGAGTCTTTCCAGAACCAGGGACCACTCCTCTGTTCTTTTTGGACATCATTTAATGTGTGGATTATTTCTTGGGTATTCCAAGTTTCTAGGTTATTATCCACTTATCAGTGAATGCATACCATGACTGATCTTTTGAGAATGGGTTACCTCACTTAGTATGATGTTCTCCAGCTCCATCCATTTGTCTACAAATTTCATGAATTCATTGTTTCTAATGACTGAATAGTACTCCATTGTGTAAATGTACCACATTTTTTGTATCCATTCCTCTGTTGAGGGACACCTGGGTTGTTCCCAGCTTCTGGATACTACAAATAGGGCTGCTATGAACATAGTGGAGCATGTGTCCTTATTACATGCTGGGGAATCCTCTGGGTATTCCCCAGAGTTATGCCCAGGAGTGGTATAGCAGGGTCCTCCGGAAGTGCCATGCCCAGTTTTCTGAGGAGCCGCCAGACTGATTTCCAAAGTGGGTGCACCATCTTACAATCCCACCAGCAGTGGAGGAGTGTTCCTCTTTCTCCACATCCTCGCCAGCACCAGCTGTCTCCTGAGTTTTTGACCTTAGCCATTCTGACTGGTGTGAGGTGAAATCTCAGGGTTGTTTTGATTTGCATTTCCCTAATGATTAATGATGTTGAACATTTCTTAAGGTGTTTCTCAGCTCTCCGAAGTTCTTCATGTGAAAATTCTTTGTTTAGCTCCGTACCCCACTTTTTAATGGGGTTATTTGTTTCTCTGCGTTCTACTTTCTTGAGTTCTTTGTATATATTAGATATTAGCCCTCTGTCTGATTTAGGGTTGGTGAAGATCCTTTCCCAGTCTGTTGGTTGATATTTTGTCCTTTTGACGGTGTCCTTTGCCTTACAGAAACTTTGTAGTTTTATGAGGTCCCATTTGTCAATTCTGGATCTTAGAGCATAAGATATTGGTGTTCTATTCAGGAACTTTTCCCCTGTGCCCATGTCCTCCAGGGTCTTCCCCAGTTTCTTTTCTATTAGTTTCAGTGTGTCAGGTTTTATGTGGAGGTCCTTGATACATTTGGAGTTGAGCTTGGTACAAGGAGATAAGAATGGATCGATGCGCATTCTTCTGCATGCTGACCTCCAATTGAACCAGCACCATTTGTTGAAAAGACTATCTTTTTTCCACTGGATGCTTTCAGCTCCTTTGACGAAGACCAAGTGAGCATAGGTGTGTTGGTTCATTTCTGGGTCTTCAATGCTATTCCATTGATCCGCTTGCCTGACATTGTACCAATACCATGCAGTTTTTATCACTATTGCTCTGTAGCAAAGTTTGAGGTCTGGGATACTGAATCCCCCTGAAGTTCTTTTACTGTTGAGAATAGTTTTAGCTATCCTGGGTTTTTTATTATTCCAGATGAATTTGAGCATTGCTCTTTCTAGCTCTACGAAGAACTGTGTTAGGATTTTGATGGGGATTGCATTGAATCTGTAGATTGCCTTTGGCAAGATGGCCATTTCAACTATATTAATACTGCTAATTCATGAGCATGAAAGATTTTATCTCTCAAAGATAAAAAATTCATAAACGAGTCACCAATCATTTACAGTATTCATATTAAATATTTTTATTATATATTTGGCTTATTGATATATATTTATATTTATATTACTTCATCTTTTTCTATTATAATACTTTTCCATATTATATAATTATACACATACTAATTACATTTCATTTACATTTTGTTTTGTGTTTTTAAAATTTGTTATAATTTTCTGTATTTGTAATCCACTTTAATTGCAAATTCATTTAATTTAATTGTAAGTTTTGTTTAATTTCCTGTATTTGCAATTAAACTTTAGTATAATTTGAATTTTATTTCTTGAATTATGAATTTGTTTGTGTGAGAGTCTGTCTGTCTGTGTGTATTATATATACATACAGTCAATATTCTATGGAGGACAACCCAATGTAGAGGACAACTTTCAAAATTAGGTTCTCTCCTATTTTCACCTTTATTGTAGACATCAAATTCTGATCATCAAATTTGTGTGGCCACCATTTTAATTCTGATGACTTTAATCATATTATGAAGTGTTTAGATATTGTAAAATATATTCCCATTTGCTTGTTATATAAACTGAAAGGGTTATATATTTAAACTGAAGTCTAAGTTTACATTTGTGAATGACAATTCTTGTGCCTGAGTTTTACTTTAATGGCTATAAAACTTGAGATGAATAATGTTTGGTATTGGTTTTATTGTATTTTAAATTTTCATGGCAATTTCTTCTATTCACGAAATGGATTTAAGTGATACACCTGTAACAGAGTTAGCTCCAGATAAGGAGTCCACCAATTTCATATTTTAATATGCATCTGTAACATTAATTATACTACATTATATGATGTTTGATTAATTCATCACTAAGTACAGATGATGCTATTATTTGCAAACTTGACACATTCAATTTTCTGCATAATATTAGATGCAATTTTTTAAAAGTATTGCACTAAAGCTATGAAGAAAAAGCCATTCCTTTAATTTTATATAAGGTATACTTATATCTCCTTCAAAGGCTCCCTATTTTAACAGATTTGTGTGAATCACATGCTTTGTTTTTTTAATTAATTTATTTTTTACACTCTATATTTATCCCTCCCATGCACCCTCCCACTGTTCCACATTCCATACCTCCTCCCCACCCCTCTGTCTCCACAAAGATGTCCCCACCTCCCCAACCCAACTGAATTATAAACTCCCTGGGGCCTCCAGTCTCTTGAGGGTTATGTGCATCATCTCTGAACACAGACCCTGCAGATTTCTGCTGCATAGGTGTTGGGGGCCTCATATCATCTGGTGTATGCTGTCTGTTTGGGGATCCAGTGTTTTGAGAGATCTCAGGTGTCCAGATTAATTCAGACTGCTGGTCTTCCTACAGAGTCACCCTCTTTTTCATCTTCTTTCAGCCTTTCCCAATTCAACCACAGTGGTCAGCAGCTTCTATCTATTGGTTGGGTGCAAATATCTGATATCTGACTTTCAGCTGCTTGATGGGTCTTCTGAAGTATGATCATGCTAGGTTCCTTTTAGTGAGCACTCCATAGCCTCAGTAAGAGTGTCAAGCCTTGGGACCACCCCTTGAACTGGATCTCACTTTGGGCTTGTGGCTGGACCTTCTTTTCCTCAGGCTCCTCTTCATTTTCATCCCTGCAGTTCCTTAAGACAAGAACAATTATGCTTCAGAGTTTTAACTGTGGGATGGCAACCTCCTCCAGCAGAAAGACAGGACATCAAATGTTGCCTCTTTTGATTCACTCTGCCGGCCCTCGGGGCTTCAGTCTTTTTGCCTCATCTAGTCAATTTTCCCTCCAAGTGCCTCCCTCCCTTCTGACTTGTGTTTGCTTACCTTTCCTCCTCAATGGAACGCCTCACTTGGGCACTTTAGCTTGTTGATCTTTTTGTGTTTTGTGGATATTGTGTATTCTGTACTTTTTTTGGGCTAATATCCAAAGTATTTATCAGTGAGTACATACAATGCATGTCCTTTTGGGTCTGAGTTACCTCACTCAGGTTGATATACATCCTTTTGCCTGCAAACTCAGGTTGTCCCCATTCTTAATAGCTGAGGAGTATTCCACTGAGTAAATGAACCACATTTTCTGTATCCATTCTTCTGTAGTGGGACTTCTGGGGTGTTTCCATCTTCTGGTTATCACAAATAAAGCTGTTATGAACATAGTGGAACACAGGCCCCTGTGGCATGGTGGAGTACTTTTGAGTATATTTTCAAGAGTAATATTGCTGCATCTTCAAGTAGATCTATTTCCAATTTTCTGAGTAACCTCTAGACTGATTTCCAGAGCAGTTGTACCAATTTGCTATCACATCAGCAATGGAGGAGTGTTCATCTTTCTCCACATCCTCGCTAACATGTGTTGTCACCTTAGGTTTTAATCTTACCCATTCTGATTGGTGTAAGGTGGACTCTCAGGATCATTTTGATTTTCATTTCTCTGATCACTAAGAACTTTGAACATTTCTTTAGGTGCTTCTTAGCCAATCAAGATGCTGGAGAGGATGTGGAGAAAGAGGAACACTTCTCCATTGCTGATGGGATTGCAAGCTGGTAAAACTGCTCTGGAAATCAGTCTGGTGGTTCTTCAGAAAACTGGACATAGTACTTCCTGAGGACCCATCTATACCACTCCTGGGCATATACCCAGAAGATGCTCCAACATGTAATAAGGACACATGGTCCATTATGTTCATAGCAGCCTTATTTATAACAAGCCGAAGCTAGAAAGAACCCAGATGTCCTTCAACAGAGGAATGGATAAAAAAAATGTGATGGATCTACACAATGGAGTACCATTCAACTATCAAAAACAATGAGTTCATGAAATTCTTAGGCAAATGGATAGAATTAGAAAGTGTTATCCTGAGTGAGGTAACCTAATCACAAAAGAGCATACATGGTATGTACTCACTGATACGTAGATATTAGCCCAAAAGCTCGAAGAAAATAAACAAGTTACAATTTACAGACCACAGGAAGCTCAAAGAGAAGGAAGGCCAAAGTGCTGGTGCTCTGTTTTTTCTGAAAATGGCAACAAAATACACCCAGGGGCAATTATAGAGACAAATTGTGGAGCTGAAGTAAAGGCCACCCAGGGACTGTCCTACCTGGGGATTAATCATATAAACAGTCACCAAACCCTGACACTACTATGGATGACAAGAAATGCATGCCTAAAGGAGCCTGTTATGGTTCTCTTTTGGAGGGATCCTGTCAGAGCCTTACAGACACAGAGGCAGATGCTGTCAGTCAACTATTGGACTGAACTCTGGATTCATAATGGAGGAGTTTTAGGAAGGACAAGAGAATCAGAGGTGGGGAGTTGCAATCCCATGGGAAGAACAATGATGTTGGCCAACCTGAGACTCCAGGGCTCCCAGAGACCAAGCCATCAACCAAGGGGTACACAGGGTTTCAGCCAAAAGAGTGACAGAGGAATTCCTTATCAGGCATCAGTGGTAGGAGAGGTCCTTGGTCCTGTGAAGGCACAAAAGAAGCCCCAAAGTGGGAAAATCAAGTAGGGGTCTTGGGAGTGGGTTGGGTATAGGAGCATATTCTTGGAGGCAGGGTGTGGGAGGAAGAAGTGAGGGTTTTGAGGGAGGGGGAATACTGGGAAGGGGTATAACCTTTGAAATGTATATGAAGAATAAATTAAATAAAAAAAAGAAAAATGAAATCTCGGTTTATTTCAATATATTCTTTATTTACATTTCATGTGATTTCCCCATTCCTGGATCCCCCCTCCCTGAAAGTCCCATAAGTCCTCTTCCATCCCCCTGCTCCCCAATCTACCCCTTCCCACTTCTGTGTCCCGGTATTCCCCTATTCTGCTGCACTGAGCCTTACCAGGACCAGGATTCTTTCCTTCTTCTTGAGCTTCATTTGATATGTGAATTGTGTCTTGGGTATTCCAATGTTCTAGGCTAATATCCGTTTATCAGTGAGTGCATACCATGAGTGTTCTTTTGAGACTGGGTTACCTCACTTAGGTTGATGTTCTCCAGTTCCATGCATTTGTCTAAGAATTTCATGAATTCATTGTTTCTAATTGCTGAATAGTACTCCATTGTGTATATATATCACATTTTCTGTATCCATTCCTCCATTGAGGGACATCTGGGTTCTTTCCAGCTTCTGGCTATTATAAATAGGGCTGTTATGAACATAGTGGAGCATGTATCCTTATTACATGGTGGAGAATCCTCTGGGTATATACCCAGGAGTAATATAGTGGGGTCCTCTGGAAGTATCATTCCCAGTTTTCTATATACTCCATTTTTTGATTGGGTTGTTTAGTTTTTTTGGTGTTTAGATTCTTGAGTTCTTTATATATTTTGGATATTTTCCCTCTATCAAATGTGGAGTTAGTGAAAAAAAAATTTCCCAATCGGCATGTTGCTGACTTGTCTTATTGAGTATGATAAATGGGAACTCATGAAACTGGAAAGCTTCTGTAAGCAAATGACAGTCAATTAGATGGCAATTTAAACACTGGTTCATTGTTTAGTGTACTATTTTCACTTCTGTTGTTTTGACAAATACACTAACAAAAGTCTGCCAGGAGCCATTCTCACTTAGATGTCAAAACCTCCTCCTTTCAGCCATCTTACATGCTCAAGCCTGCTTTTAGAAGGAAAAATATCATCTTTCAGGTTTGCAAATATAAAGTTGGTCAGCACATATAGAGCTGGTGTTAGTTAGAACAAACAGAGCTCACCTGCAGTTAGGCTACTATAGCAATCTTTTTACTTAATCTCCTCATGATCATTTTAGTTTGCCAGCTTCCTTGAAGCCCAAGGCAGCTTTTTCATGAGAGTCTGAGAGAAAATTCTGTGAGACTACTTCCTAGAAACAATATTTAGAGACAATGTCTCTCTCATGTCTCTTGTCTCTCATCCTCTCCTAGGTGGTCTGGGGACCCCGTTGACTGTCCTGTGGGTTGGGACAAAAGTCAATATATGGAATAAAAGAACATTTTTGGCTAACGAATGCTATTTACAGTGAAGTATTTCCCAGAAGGCAAGACAAGAACTCAATTGGTCAGTCACATTACATGACTAGTTATTATAAACAGAATATATACATCCTTCTCTGTTTTCAGTTAGTTTCTTCCTATCATTGTACTGTTCTGGACAATATGTCTAGATAACAGAGGCCCCAAAATGGGCTGAATCTTTCTACTTCAATTGTTAGTTAAGACAGTCCCCTATAGGCAAGTACACAGGTATTATCTATATAAGTCCTCATTAGCACTCATTGATGAGACTCTAGCTTGTTTCAAGCTGACAATTAAAATTGTCTAGCTCAATTAATGATGTCATATTCGTTTTAATACCATGGAGCAATGCTACATATATTGTGTTTAGGGTAATGCTCCTAGTAACAAACTGTTACTTCCAATACCATGAAATTAAACACAATATTATATGCAGCACCTAGAAACTGATTGTTATGATTATGCTTCTTTTTTAATATCAAACAATAGTTTTCCTTTCCTTCTCCTCCCAGTTCTTCTGCCCACCATCCCTCTGATCCTACTCCTCCTCCATTTTTTTTCAGAAAACTGCAGGCCTTCTTGGAATGTCAACCAAAGATGACATATTAAGTTGCAGCAAAACTACAGCTGATCCTTTTAAGGCTAGATGAAGCAACTCAGTAGAAGGAAAGGATACAAAGGTTAATAAAGTAAGAGACATCCTCTGCTCACACTGTTAGGCATCCCAGAGGAAGATCAATCTATACAACTGTAGCATATTTGTAGAGGGCCTATGTTAGGGCCATCCAGGCTCCTTCTTAGCATTTCAATTTCTCGGAGCCCCTATGAGCCCAGATTAGTTGATTGTGTTGGTTTTCTTGTGGTATCCTTGACCTCTCTGGCTCCTACAATCTTTCTTTCCCCTCATCCACAGAATTTCACAAGTTTAGCATAATATTTGTTGAACTGTCTGTATCTGTATCAGTTGCTAGGTAAAGCCTCCCTTATGACAACTGAGCTAGGCACCAATTTATAAGTATAACAGAATATCATTAGGTATCATTTTGTTGACTTTATTTTCTATTCATATTTGGTTCTATCATAGTTCTGGACTATCCAGCTTCTGGGTCTTAGCCCTCCAGATAGTGATGATAGTCAGCTCCTTCTCACAACCTGGTTGTTTCCACTTTCTGGGTATTACAAATAAAGTTGTTATAAACATGGTTGCACAAGTGTTCTTGTAGTATGGTGGAACATCTTTTGGGTATATTCCTAGGATTGGAATGGCTGGTCTTGAGGTAGATCTTTTCCTAATTTTCAAAAAACATCAATTTTATTTTCTAATATTCTCAATCTGGACCAGTCATTATTGATCATTCCTACAATTTCTGCACTACTTATACCCCAGCACAACTTGTTTGTAGGTTGAAGTTTTTGTGGCTGTGTTGGTGTTCCAATCCTTCCACTGGAACTCTTGCCTAGTTAGAGGAGATTACCAGTTTAGGCTCCCACATTTCTAGGAGTCTTAAATACAATTACACTCATAGATTCCTAGGATTTTCTATTGCACAAGTTCTGTAGCTCATCTCAGAGGTACCCCATTCCTGTTGTCTCTCTCATTACTTCTCTCCCTCCATCCTCTTCGGATCAGAGCTCTCCTATCCCCAAACGCTCTAATCCAGATTCTCTTCCACTGTCTACCCTAAAGGTTTAGTTTATTTCCCCTTCATAGTGAAATTCATGTGTGCCCCTTGAGTCTTCTTTGCTTAGCCTCTTTGTATCTGTATTGTATTATAGTTATCCTTTTTGGCTAATATCCACTCATGATTGAGTACACATCAGGTTTGTCTTTCTGGGTCCTGGGTTACCTCACTCAGGATTATCATTTCTAGTTCCATCTATTTTTCTGCAAATTTCATGATGTCATTTTTTTTTTACAGTTGAGTAATAATACTCCATTGTGTAAATATATTACAGTTTCTTTTCTTTACATATTCTTCTAAGCCACAGAAGTTGAAAGTTGTTACCATATTCTGTGTCCTCCCTCAGCCCATTGTTCTCAAAGAATAGCAGCCAGCAACCTGACCACCAGTCTCCTGCAGAACAAGCAGAACCAGTTTCCAGCCTTCAGGGAAGGGGCTTGGCCTGCCTTTTTATATTGGGAGAGATGCATTAAAGGTTGAGACTTGAGCCAGAAGTCATGCCTGTCTCCAAGTGTTTTCTCTTGCCACCTTGTTCTGATCCCATCTCTCCTTCCAGAGAACCCACCATTAGTATGTAGCTACTGGACACTATATGATGGCACCTGAACAGGCAGATTGGACTTCGAAACGGAGAGGCTGAATGAGGGTCATTGTCTTGGGTGGAGCTCCAGGATAAAAGGAAAAAGTTTATGCATCCAGCATGGTAAACAACAGGGTATTAATTTAGTGCTAACAATGTCATGTTTTTTTAAAGGATGTTGCTGTAGGGGTGCATAGAGATACTTGTTCTTGGTGTCATCAATTTCTACCTCTACCACATAATGATGTTCATTCTAGAGGACTTAATTATTACATATAAATGATACTCATATTTCTAATTTAGGAAATTAAAATATGTGCATATGACTATGATTCATTTTTGGGCTTTCTAGTTGGAACTGCTCTAGCAAAAAGCAACTGGGAATGCTGCGTTTATTTTCTATAATTACATAGTTATTGCCTATGTTATCGTATATGCTTGGTGTTCCAACTTGGAACGGACAATGGAACTGGCCATTTAATGAATAAAGGTTATTCATTTGAGATGTCTTTGACAATTTGATTCTTTGTTATCCTCAAAGATGAGATAATTAAAAAAATTAAAAACAATATATTCTTAAAAAAGAAAAAGAGAGGGGAAATTGTATCCCTGTGTATATCATTTGAATTATGCGTGTATATTTTTAAGAAAAAATTTAAAATTTGGATGCCAAGGAACTTCTTGCTGAGTGTATATGGCATCCTAAAATTTGGCATACTGATGCCTAGGTGAGATGGAAGAATTCACTTATTGGCACATGACATGATCCTGACTTAATATTGGGGAAGAAGGAATGTCTATGTTCTTTCCACAGAATGCTGCAGAAGCATGTTAGCTGCCAGAGTAATTGGTGTGGTACTGAAGATAATATTGACTGTGGACTTACTGATTGCCCAGACAATGGTAAAAAAAAAAGCTATATCGAGTACACTTTAATTGTCAATTGTCCCAGATAAAGTAAACTGCCTTGCTTCAAGCTTTTAGAAATTGTGGGACAGAGAAATTAGAGACTGTTAAAGTATCTTCAAAAAATTAATCTAAAGGAGAAATTTTAATGACTCATTCACCTCTAGTAGTATTGTGGCAAAAGTCTCCTCTTATGTGGATTCATTTGAGCGTGTCTTCTAAACGTAATATCCTGCCATATTATGAAGCAGTATCCCAGATAATTGTGCTTGGAAGGAAGCAGTCACTAACTTGTTTTGGCAAAGAACCAGATATCATTATTCAGCCTTTTAACATAGATCAAGATGCTTGGCTGAAGCAGCATGGCACAGATTGGTTGCTTGCTCAAGTAGGATTTGAAGGAACTATAGATGGCCATTATCCTCAAGCTAGATTAATAAAGTTTTTGGATGTGCATGAGGTTGTATTTCCTAATATGATCTTTGCAGCTGCTGCATAATGCTGTTTTGATTTTCATAGATGGCTCTTCTGAATGAAGAGCTTGAGATCTTATTAATAATCAACAGGTGGTTATAGAGACACCTGGGCTTAGCTCAGTTAGCAGAGCTGACAGTGGTATTAAATATTTTTCAACCTATAAATAATATTTTTAATCTTTTTACAATTAGCTTGTATTTTGCAAAATCTGTCCTTTTATTAGAAACCTGTGGCACATTTAGTTTTAATACTCCATCAGGATCTTTGTTTTCACTATTGCAAAAGATCATTTTTGTTAGAAAAAAATCCTTTCTATATTGGCCAAATACGAGCTCACTCCAGTCTTCCTGGAGCATTAGCTAAAGGCAATCATGACATTCACAGAGCTCTAATAGGAGAGGCTTTAGTTTTAGAACCTGTTGAATTGGCTAGATGTGATCATAATGGGTTCTACCTTTCTAGCCATACATTAAGACTCTGATATGGAATCACAGAGGAGCAAGCGAGAATGATTGTGAAACATTGCCCTACCTGCCTTACCTTATCTCCAGCTCCCTATTTAGGGGTTAATCCATGTGGCCTTATGCCCAATCATCTTTGACAAATGGATGTAACTCACTATGCAAAATTTAGAAAATTAAAATTTATACATTTGCATTGATACTTTTTCAGGATTTCTTTTCACTTCTCTACATTCAGGAGAAGCCTCTAAAAATGTAATCGATCATTGTACACAAGCTTTTAATACCATGGACCTTCCAGAGACAGTCCAAGCAGTTTCTCCTCTTAATCTCTTCTGTTGTGCTTCAGGCATATCTCTTTCAGACTCAGCTCAGCAGCTCCCAGGACTCCAAGAAAGGTGGGCTGCTATGAAGGCCAGCCAGCTCACATTCACAGGGCATTTACTTAACCAGTGAATCTCCAGAAAGGGAGCCACATATAACTCAGATCTATATGTGTTTGCTAATTGACCAAACATGGGCACCAGCAGGAGGTGAGAGGCAAAGCACTGCAAGGGAAGGACCATGTTTTCTGGCTCTGAGTTCCCTGAAAGCACGCCTGACTGCATAGGGGTTGATGTTTGGAGACTGTCCTTATAATAATAATAATAAGGAAATCTATTCCACTCCTCTGCAAAAGACATCATATAATATTTAAGGGGGCCATGGGCAATTCTTTCTTCCTCTGATCAAAGCACATGGTCTTTTGACAAATATTTTTCCACTAGTTTTTCTTAAAATTAATGAAAATGGAGGAATTGTGACCTCCCCCAGCCTATTGTTCTCAAAGAATAGCAGCCAGCAACCTGACCACCAGTCTCCTGCAGAACAAGCAGAACCAGTTTCCAGCCTTCAGGGAAGGGGCTTGGCCTGCCTTTTTTCCTTGGGAGAGATACATTAAAGGTTGAGACTTGAACCAGAATTCATGCCTGTCTCTGTGTGTTTTCTCTTGCCACCTTGTTCTGACCCCATCTCTCCTTCCAGAGAACCTGCCATTAGTATGTAGCTGCTGGACACTACAATATTCATTAGAAGATTCATATTGTTGCTGGACATTTTATATTCTGAAACAACCTATTGGCAGAAAAATAACATCTAGGTTTTCTGTGTCATTTTTACTGTTGCCTGTTGAAGAGGCAGTACTACACACCTCATTGAAGTAATAAGTTTTCCAATGCCATGTTGATTCTTTCTCTGCATTTCCTTTCTAAATAGGATGGACTCTAATACTATGAGGTCTGGGAAATTCTGTTTCTTTGTTTTCTCTTTCGACACTTGAAGAATCTGGCAAGGAACCAAAGTGCTATCCAGGCCTTACCATGAATTTGCTTTTCCTGTAGATCATATTTCAAGTACCAATTTACATTTGTGTTGTGAGGAGACTCTATTTTAAAAGCTTGATGAAATAAGAGAAGTTGTTACAGTAAGTCACACAAACTCTTCATTATTGAATTTAAGAGTTCTGTAGAATTTCTCTGATGAAACACATAAACTGATGAATGGTTCATTGTTCAGTATTTTTAGATGGTATGACAACAAATTAAAGTAGTAGTTTAGCTGTTAAAAATACTATTGATCTTGAAATAATTAATTAAGCTTCTAGCACATTCATTTGTAAGACTTAGCGTTTTATTTAAGAATACATTTAGGAGGAGGAGGAGGGCCAAGGATGTGGGTGCTATGGCCCCTGACTGTGCTGCATTAGAAGAAGCTATGTGAAGACTGTGGACATGGTGGGCCCAGAGAAAGAGCTCTCCATTTACTTTGACCCTGGCAGCTTCCTGGAAGAGGAAGTGAACATCCCTAGCCAGCAGGTTCTCATTACCAGGTTTCTTGGCACAGCAGTTTAAAAAAGAGTTTCAGCAGAGCAACTGGCACACCATTAGCTGTGACTTTTGAAGATCAAGACAAAAATTCGATAAGTCTCTTTTGATTAGTCCAGTAGGAACCAATCATTAGCCTCATCATAAGTGGGGAACTCTCATATGTACAGACCCTCCATTTCCCCAGTACATCATGCATGTAGAATAGATTATAAGTGGGGGATTTTGTGGCTGCATTAGTGTTCCAGTCCTACCTCTTAAAGCATTGCATGGTTACAGAGAATGGCCAGATAAAGCTATAGTCCTCAGCTACTAGGTGTCTTCACTAAGGTCACATCTTAGAATCAGGAGACTTCCTTCTAGACAAGGTTTCCACAATGGCCTACTTAAATACCCTCTAGTTGTAGTCATATCTCTGAGTAACCATTTTCTCTATTAGTCCTACCTCAATCATTCTGTTCTCATACCCATCGGCTTTCAGTCCACTGCAATATCTATTGTATTTCCTCTTCCCAGAGAGATCCATGTTATCCCTGTCAGATCCCTGCTTCTTTTTTAGCCTTTCTAGGTCTTTAAATTATGGCATGATTATCTTTGATAAACTGCTAATATCCACTTGTATGTGAGTTCATAACATATTTATTTTTCTGGATCTGACTTACTTCTTACGGGATGATTTTTTTCTACTTCAATTCATTTGCCTATAAATATCATGATGTCATTTTTTTAAACAGCTGAGTAATACTCCATTTTGTCAATGTACAACATCTTTGCATGTTCTTCAGTTCAGGGACATCAAGATTGTTTCCAGGTTCTGATCAGTATGAATAAAACCACTATGAACATTGTTGAGTAATAAAGCCACTGTAATTATATTTGAGCAAGAGTCTTTGTAGTAGAATGGAGCATCCTTAGGGTAAATGTTAGCTTTGTTCCATATCCTAGCCAGCACGAGCCAGCACTTGTGATACTGATCTTAGCCATTCTGACAGGTGTAAGATTGAATTTCAAAGTAAGTTTTATTTCTATTTCCCTGATGGCTAAGACTGTTGCCATTTCTTTCAGAGTTTTTCATCCATTTGAAATTTGTAGAGAATTCTCTCTTAAGATCTATACCCCATTTTAGAAATTGGATTATGTGGTTCCTTGATATCTAGTTTCTTGTATTCCACATATATTTTTGATACTAGACCCCTATTTGATTTGGAGTTGATGGAAATCTTTACTCATTCTTCAGGCTATCATTTTGTTCTGTTGACAGTGTCCTTTGCCATATAGAAGCTTTTAAGTTTATTAATCGTTGGTCCACTTGGACTTGAGTTTGTGAAGGAAAGGTGATAAATATAGCTCTATTTGCATTCTTCTACTTGATGATGTTCTGTTAGGCCAACATGTTGAAAATTCTATTTTTTCATTTTTTTATAGTTCCTTTATCAAAATTCTTGTGTCCATATGTGTGTGGACTTACGGATAGTCTTTCAGTTCTGTTCCACCGATCACTGTATTTGTTTTTATGCCAATATCATAATATTTTTTTACTATAGCTCTATAGCAAAACTTGAAATTAGAGCTATGAAGGGTTTTTAGGCTTACCATATGAAATTGTATATTATTCTTTCAAGTTCTGTAAAGAATTTTGTCAGAATTTTGATGAGAAGTACATGGAATATGTAGACTACTTCTGGTAGGAATAGCCAATTATATCCATTGATCCTGTTGATTTATGACCTTGGGAGATCTTTCTATCTTCTGATATTTTTTCTCCAATTTCTTTAAGAAAGACTTAAAGTCTGTGTCATATAAGCCTATCACTTGTTTAGAGGGACTTAAAGATATTTTATTTATTTGTGGATGTTGTAAAGGTTGTTGTTTCATTAATTTCTTTCTCAGTTTATCAATTGTGTATAAGAGAGTTATAAATATTTCAAATTAATCTCATTTCTAGCCACTTCTCAGAAGCTGCATTTTAGAACTCAGAACTCAGCTGTATGAGTTCTCTGCTAAAGTATTTGAGGTCTTTTATGTGTGTCATCTGCAAAGGATAGAATAAGTTCTTCTTTTCCAAATTGTATCCTCTTGATCTCTTTCAGTTTTCTCATTTCTCAAGCTAGAATTTTAAGTGCTATATTGAATAGACATGGAGAATATAAGCAGTCTTGTCTTGATTCTAGTATTAATGGGATTGCTTTGAGTTTCTATCCATTTAATTAAATGTTGGCTGTATGCTTGCTATAAGTTGTCTTTATTATTTTGAGGTATATGCTTTGTATCTATCTCTACTCTCTCCAAGATGTTTACCATGAAAAGTTATTGAATATTTTTAAAGGATTTTTTGGTATCTAATAAAATGATCACATGTTTGTTTAATTTTCCATTATTTTGTTTACATTATGGAATGTGTTGACTAATTTTTGTATTTTGAACCTTCCCTACATCTCTGAGATAAATCCTACATGGTCATGGAGGATGATAGTTTCAATTCAATCTGCAAATATTTTGTTGAGTACTTTTTCATTTATGTTCATAAAGAAATTGGTCTATAACTCTATGTTGGATCTATGTGTGGTTTCGGTATCAGTGTGACTGTGGCCTCATAAAATAAGTTTGGTAATATTGCTCCTGTTTCAATTATGTGAAATAATTTGCGTAGTGTTAGAGTTAGTTCTTCTTTTAAACTCTAGTAGAATTCTGTGCTAAAATGGTTTAGCCCTAGTCTCTTTTGTTGTTGCTGTTGTGTAGCTGTTGTAATTTTTTGGGTGATAATAATGTCTGTTTTAATTCCTTAGGGATTATGGGCCAAATTAAATTGTTCATCTTTGATAAATGGTATATATACAGAAAGTTATCCATTTCTTTTATAATTTCTAGTTGTATTAAGTATAGGTTTTGAAAAGTATGACCTAGGCGGCGGCAGCAGTAGCAGCGGCGGCAGCTCAGCAGTGGCTGGTCCAGCTGCAGGGCCATCAGCAGTGGAACCAAGGTGACAAAGGGTCCAGTTTAGACCCTGCGCCCACGACCACTGGCCATCAACAAGATAGATAAACCCTTAGCCATACTGACCAAAGGGCACAGAGAATCCAAATTAACAAAATCAGAAATGAAAAGAGAGATATTACAACAGAAACTGAGGAAATCCAAAAAATCATCAGATCCTACTACAAAAGCCTATACTCAACGCAACTGGAGAATCTGGAGGAAATGGACAATTTCCTTGACAGATACCAAATACCAAAATTAAATCAGGAGCAAATAGATCACCTAAACAGTCCCATAACCCCTAAAGAAATAGAAGGCGTCATAGAAAGTCTTCCAACCAAAAAAAGCACAGGACCAGATGGTTTCAGTGCAGAATTCTATCAGACCTTCAAAGAAGACCTAACACCAATACTCTTCAAACTATTCCACAAAATAGAAACAGAAGGAAGACTACCCAACTCGTTCTATGAAACCACAATTACGCTGATATCAAAACCACACAAAGATCCAACAAAGAAAGAGAACTTCAGGCCAATTTCCCTTATGTATATCGATGCAAAAATACCGAATAAAATTCTTGCCAAACAAATCCAGGAACACATCAAAACGATCATCCACTATCATCAAGTAGGCTTCATCCCAGGAATGCAGGGTTGGTCCAATATATGGAAATCCATCAATGCAATCCACTACATAAACAAACTCAAAGAAAAAAACCACATGGTCATTTCATTGAATGCTGAAAAAGCATTTGACAAAATTCAGCATCCTTTCATGCTTAAAGTCTTTGAAAGAAGAGGAATTCAAGGCCTGTACCTAAACATAGTAAAAGCAATATACATCAAACCAGTAGCCAGCATCCAACTAAATGGAGAGAAACTTGAAGCAATCCCACTAAAATCAGGGACTAGACAGGGCTGCCCCCTTTCTCCTTATCTTTTCAATATTGTACTTGAGGTACTAACTCAGGCAATTAGACAACATAAGGATGTCAAAGGGATACAAATTGGAACGGAAGAAGTCAAACTATCATTATTTGCAGATGATATGATAGTCTACCTAAGTGGCCCAAAAAACTCCACTAGAGAGCTCCTACAGCTGATAAACAACTTCAGCAAAGTGGCAGGTTATAAAATCAACTCAAGCAAATCAGTAGCCTTCCTATACTCAAAGGATAAGCAGGCTGAGAACGAAATTTGGGAAATGACACCCTTCACAAACAGTATAAAGTACCTTGGGGCGACTCTTACCAAACATGGGAAAGATCAGTTTGACAAGAACTTCAAGACTATGAAGAAGGAAATGGAAGAAGACCTCAAAAAATGGAAAAACTTCCCATGCTCATGGATCGGCAGGATTAATATAGTTAAAATGGCCATTTGGCCAAAAGCAATATACAGATTCAACGCAATACCAATCAAAATCCCAACTCAATTCTTCACAAAGTTAGAAAGAGCAATTATCAAATTCATCTGGAATAACAAAAAACCCAGGATAGCTAAAATTATTCTCAACAACAAAAGAAATTCTGGGGGTATCAGTATCCCTGACATCAAGCAATACTACAGAGCAATAGTGTTGAAACTGCATGGTATTGATACAGTGACAGGCAGGCAGATCAATGGAAAAGGATTGAAGATCCAGAAATGAACCCACACACCTATGGCCACTTGATCCTTGACAAAGGGGCAGAAAACATCCAATGTAAAAAAGATAGCCTTTTCATCAAATGGTGCTGGGTCAACTGGAGGTCAGCATGCAGAAGAATGGGAATCCTTGTCACCTTGTACTAAGCTCAAATCCAAATGGATCAAGGACCTCCACATAAAGCCAGACACTCTGAAGCTAATAGAAAAGAAACTGGGGAAGACCCTTGAGGGGGAAAGTTCCTGAACAGAACACCAATAGCTTATGCTCTAAGATCAAGAATTGACAAATGGGACCTCATAAAATTAAAAAGTTTCTGTAAGGCACAGGACACCATCAAAAGGGCAAATCGGAAACCAACAAATTGGGAAAAGATCTTCACCAATTCTACATCAGATAGAGGGCTAATATCCAATATATATAAAGAACTCAAGAAGTTAGACTCAGAAAATGAAATAACCCTATTAAAATGGGGTACAGTGTTAAACAAAGAATTTTCACCTGAACAACTTCGGATGGTGGAGAAGCATCTTTAAAAAAATGCTCAACTTCATTAGTGATTAGGGAAATGCAAATCAAAGCAACCCTGAGATTTTACCTTACACCAGTCAGATTGGCTAAGATTAAAAATTCAGGAGACAGCAGATGATGGCAAGGATGTGGAGAAAGAGGAACTCCTCCACTGCTGGTGGGATTGCTAATTGGTACGACTACTCTGGAAATCAGTCTGGCGCTTCCTCCGAAAACTGGGCACCTCACTTCCAGAATATCCTGCTATACCACTCCTGGGCATATACCCAGAAGATTCCCCGGCATGTAATAAGGATAGATGTTCCACTATGTTCATAGCAGCCCTATTTATAATTTCCAGAAGCTGGAAAGAACCCAGGTATCCCTCAACAGAAGAGTGGATGCAAAAAATGTGGTATATCTACACAATGGAGTACTATTCAGCCATTAGAAACAATGAATTCATGAAATTCTTAGGCAAATGGATGGAGCTGGAGAACATCATACTAAGTGAGGTAACCCAGACTCAAATGATGAATCATGGTATGCACTCACTAATAAGTGGGTGTTAATCTAGAAAACTGGAATACCCAAAACATAATCCACACATCAAATGAGGTAAAAGAAGAATGGAGGAGTGGCCCCTTGTTCTGGAAAGACTCAGTGAAGCACTATAGGGCAAAACCAGAACAGAGAAGTGTGAAGTGTTGGGTGGGAAAACAGGGAGAGCAAGGGGTCTGATTGGACTTTCGGAGAGTGGGGATCAAGAAAAGGGGAAATCATTTGAAATGTAAATAAAAAATATATCGAAAAAAAATGGCTCTCCAGCTTGTTTCCTGTGATCATTTGCTTGTAAATTTGTCTTCCAGCCTTTTACTCTAAGGTAGTGTTTGTTTTTGAGACTGAGATGTGTTTCCGTGTTTTCTGTATGCAGCAAAATGTAGGGTCCTGTTTACGTGTCCGGTCTGTTAGTCTATGTCTTTTTATGGGAGAATTGAGTCCATTGATGTTAAGAGATATTAAGGAATAGTGATTGTTACTTCCTGTCATTTTTGATGTTACCTTTTATATTTGATCGGTTATCTTCTTTTGGGTTTGATGACAGAATGTCTCTGTCTTGCATTTTCTAGGGTGAAGTTTCTCTCCTTGTATTGGTGTTTTCCTCCTATTATCCTTTGTAGGGCTGGGTTTGTGGTAAGATATTGGGTGACCTTGTCTCTGGTAGGAAGTCTGGTGTAAATCTGATAGGTCTTCCTTTATATGTTACTTGGTCTTTTTCTCTTACTACATTTAATAATCTTTCCTTGTTTAGTACATTTGGGGTTTTGGTTAATATGTGACAGGAGTTATTTCTTTTATGGTCCAGTCTGTTTGGAGATCCATAGCCTTTTTGTATATTCATGGGCAACTCTGTCTTTATGTTAGGGAAGTTTTCTTCTATAATTTTGGTGATATTTGCTGGCCCTTTCAGCTGTAAATCTTCACTCTCATCTATACCTATAATCCTTAGGTTTGGTCTTCTCATTGTGTCCTGGATTTCCTGGATGTTTTGGGTTACAAGCTTTTTGCCTTTTGCATTTTCTTTGAGTGTTGAGTCAATGGTTTCAATGGTATCTTCGGCATCTGAGATTCTTTCTTCTACCTCTTGTATTCTGTTGTTGATATTTACATCTATAGCCCCTGATTTCTTCCCAAGGTTTTCTATCTCCAAAGTTGTCTCCCTTTGTGATTTCTTAGTTGTTTCTACTTATGTTTTTAGATTCTGGATGGCTTTGCTTAGTTCCTTCACTTGTTTGTTTGTGTTTTTCTCTATTTCTTTAAGATATTTTTGTGTTTCTTCTTTCATAATTTCTGACTATAGACTCAATTTCTTCTGTATTTCTTTAAGTGACGTTTGTGTTTCCTCTTTATTGGCTTCTATCTATTGACCCATTTTCTCCTGAACTTCTTTAAGGGATTTTTGTGTTTCCATTTTAAGGACTTCTAATTTATTCATGTTACCCTGTATTTCTTTCTTTTTTTTTCTGGATTTTATTATTTTTTATTTTTTTATTTACATTGCAAATGATTTCCCCTTTTCTGGCTCCACACTCCCCACAAGTCCCATAAGCCCTCTTCCGTCCCCCTATTCTTCCATCCATCCCTTCTCACTTCCCTGTTCGGGAATTCCCCTATACTCTTGCACTCAGTCTTTCCAGAACCAGGGGCCACTCATCCATTCTTTTTGGACATCATTTAATTTGTGGATTATGTCCTGGGTATTCAAAGTTTCTAGGCTAATATCCACTTATCAGTGAGTGCATACCATGATTGATCTTTTGAGACTGTGTTACCTCACTTAGGATGATGTTCTCCAGCTCCATAAATTTGTCTAAGAATTTCATGAATTCATTGTTTCTAATGGCTGAATAGTACTCCATTGTGTAAATATACCATATTTTTTGTAACCATTCCTCCGTTGAAGGACAGTTCTTTCCAGCTTCTGGCTACTACAAATAGGGCTCCTATGAACATTGAGCCCTGTGTTGAGCATGTGTCCTTATTGCATGCTGAAGAATCCTCTGGATATATGCCAGGAGTGGTATAACAGGGTCCTCAGGAAGTGACATGCCCAGTTTTCTGAGGAACCACCAGACTGATTTCCAGAATGGTTGCGCCATCTTGCAATCCCACCAGCAGTGGAGGAGTGTTCCTCTTTCTCCACATCCTCACCAACACCTGCTGTCTCCTGAGTTTTTGACCTTAGCCATTCTGACTGGTGTGAGGTGAAATCTCAGGGTTGTTTTGATTTGCATTTCCCTAATGATTAATGATGTTGAACATTTCTTAAGGTGTTTCTCATCTCTCCGAAGTTCTTCATGTGAAAATTCTTTGTTTATCTCCGTACCCCACTTTTTAATGGGGTTATTTGTTTCTCTGGGTTCTACTTTCTTGAGTTCTTTGTATATATTAGATATTAGCCCTCTGTCAGATTTAGGGTTGATGAAGATCCTTTCCCAGTCTGTTGGTTGATGTTTTGTCCTTTTGACGGTGTCCTTTGCCTTACAGAAACTTTGTAGTTTTATGAGGTCCCATTTGTCAATTCTTGATCTTAGAGCATAAGATAATGGTGTTCTATTCAGAAACTCTTCCCCTGTGCCCGTATCCTCCAGGGTCTTCCCCAGGTTCTTTTCGATTAGTTTCAGTGTGTCAGGTTTTATGTGGAGGTCCTTGATCCATTTGGAGTTGAGCTTGGTACAAGGAAATAAGAATGGATTGATGTGCATTCTTCTGCATGCTGACCTCCAATTGAATCAGCACCATTTGTTGAAAAGACTATCTTTTTTCCACTGGATGCTTTCAGCTTCTTTGTCGAAGACCAAGTGACCATAGGTGTGTTGGTTCATTTCTGGGTCTTCAATCCTATTCCATTGATCCGCTTGCCTGATATTGTATCAATACCATGCAGTTTTTATCACTATTGCTCTGTAGTAGAGTTTAAAGTCTGGGATATTGAATCCCCCTGAAGTTCTTTTACTGTTGAGAATAGTTTTAGCTATCCTGGGTTTTTTGTTATTTCAGATGAATTTGAGAATTGCTCTTTCTAGCTCTATGAAGAACTGGGTTGGGATTTTTATGGGAATAGCATTGAATCTGTAGATTGCCTTTGGCAAGATGGCCATTTTAACTATATTAATCCTGCAAATCCATGAGCATGGAAGGTTTTTCTGGTGTGTTGGGTTATCCAGGACTTGCTATTGTTGGAAAATTAGGTTCAGATGTGGCCATATTGCCTTGATTTCTTTTAGTAATGTTCCTATGTTTGTCTTCTGCCACCTGGTTATCTCTGGCGTTAGTTGGTCCCTGGGCGACTGGGTTTCCCCTGGAGCAGATTGCTGAAGTACTGCCCTACTCATGTGTGCAGTTGGAGTCCAGGTGTGCCTTGTCCGAAGCAATGTTATACTCAGGTTTTCTCTGTGTACCTGGTGTTGCCTGTCATGTCAGTCCGATAGTGAAGATGTGATGCTGTGAGGACCCCTTCCAAGCGCCTATCACTCTACAGGGCAAACGGCCCAGGACAGTGCTTGCTGCCAGATTTCAAATGCTCTGCTGATGCTGATCCTGGAATACTCTACTTCTACCCAATAACCTGCTCTTATCCTTTCTCGAGAGAGTATCAGGAAGTAGGATCTTCCCTGTGTCAGATGTGGCACAGGTCTACCACATTCAATGGAAAGGAGCAGTGGTAATTAACCTGCTCCTGCCAGTTCTCTAGAGAGTATCACGATGTGGGATCTTCCCCATGTCAGATGTGGCACAGGTCTATGGCTGAGCTGGTTGCTTGGTCACAGGAGCCAGGGTGGTGGCAACCTCAGACCACAGGGCTTCCCTTAACCATGGTACTCCCTGCAGGTCAGATGCTCCCCAGCAAGATACGTGCCCAGGCAGCTATAGAGCTGCCCAGCTCCCTCCTGCATAAGGAATCCAGGCAGGTTGTATTCTGAGAAATCCTTCTCTCTGGTGTTCTCTGCATACCTGGCTGAGCTAGCCACTGTGTCACAGGAACAAAGCTGGTTTGAGCCAACCTCAAACCATAGTGTTGTGTGTCTAACCATGGGACTCCCTGAAGGTCAGATGCTCCCCTGCAGGATAAGTGCCCAGACAGCTGTAGAGCTGGCCAGCTCCCATAGAGCTTGCTGTGTCCCAAGCAAACTCCCACTCTGGTGTTCCCTTGTGCACCAGGCCAAGCTGGCTGCTTGGCCACAGGAGCCAAGATGGTGATGCTCACCATTTCCATATTATACAGTAAGCAGATTTTCAAAAGATATAAAGAACTCAAGAAATGAGACATTAATAAACTAGGTAATCCAAGTAAAAATTTGTTACATTTCTAAACAGAGAATCCTTTTCAGAGAAATATAAAATGAATGAGAAGTACTTAAAGAAATATTCAACATAATCAGCCATCAAGAAAATGCAAATCATAAATGACAGTGAGAGTCCATCTTACACCAGTCATTAGTCAGAATGGATGAAGCTCCAAGCAAGCACCAGGTCAACTTTTCTAGGTTTGTGGGTTATAGAGTTGTTATCACCAACAATTAAGTTTTCCCATCAGTTTGTGGAGAACCATTAATAAGCTTGAAAATAGCCTGGGTAGCTTGGGGGTTCTCATGTAGCCCTTTTAGCTAACAATTTGAATAAATATAACCAAATTTTACACAACAGTCAAGTAAATTATCTCTGCTGTTCTGATTGTATTAAATACTTCCATTAAAACCTGTTAAAACTCAAAAATTAATTTGGCATTGTTGCATAACTAAAAGTTAAAAATCTATAAAATTTAAGCTAACAGTGAGCCAGAGTATCAGAAATAAAAATTGCATTTACGTACTTTGCAAAAGTGTAAAATAACAACATTAAGTAGATTTAACCAAAGGGAGAAATGAGGTAAAAATTAAATATTTATTTTAGCATTTGAAGAAGATATTAGAAAAATTTTAAAAATATAAGGGCAAGATTACAAGAATTACTGCTGATAAAATATCCTACTTCTAAATCAATATACAGATTCCATGTAGTTCTTATCAAAGCATTAAAACCTTGTTTGGAGAAGAAAGAAAAATTTGTGTTTTGCTAAAAAAAATAAAAAAAATAATAAAAATAAAAAGTCCATAAAGACTCCAATTTTTGGCTCTCTCTTATGCAGACAGATCATATTGGAGAGTTTTATACTATCTGTCCTCAAACTGTATGTTTAGGTGTGATATCAAAATGTCATTTTACCAGTAAAACATAATACACAAAGCAATGGAAACAAGTATAAAGATGGAAAACAAGTATAAAGCAATGGAAACAAGTATAAAGTACTAGAACCATATGGTCTTGTGCTTTTTTTGGTTGGGTGACAGTCAATGAACACTTCTATTTCTTTAGGGGTTCTGGGACTGTTTAGATGATCTACTTGATCTTGATTTAACTTTGGTATTTGGTATCTGTCTTGAAATTGTCCATTTCATCCAGAATGGAGGAGCTAGAGAAAGAGCCCTAGGAGCTGAAGGAGTTTGCAGCATCATAGGAAGAACAGTATGAGCCATCTGGTACTCCGAGAGCTCCCAGGCCAAAACCATCAACCAAAGTGTACACATGGAGTTACCCATGACTCCAGACACATAGGCAGTAGGGGATGGTGTTGTTAGACACCAAAGGGAAGAGAGGCACTTGGTCCTGGAAAGTCTTGATGCCATAGTGTAGAGGAATGCCAGGACAGGGAAATTGGAGAGTTTTATTTGGGGAAGGGGAGATGGCTTATTGGATTTTCTGGGGAGTGGGCAAACAGGGAAGGGGACAACATTTGAAATGTAAACAAATAATTTATCTAATAAAATAAGTGTAAAAAAGATAAAAAGTAAAGCTGCCCATTTACAATCAGATCAAAGAACAGAATTTTCATTAAAATGATGGAGAAATTGGAGATCATAATGCAGAAAATTGGAATTAAACATCTATATTATATTAGATAAAAGTAAAATGTCTAAAAACTAGAGTAAGGAGTTCAGTACAAACCCCTGCTACTAATAAGGTCATAAAAGTAAACAGCAAGTACTGCAGAATCTGGGAATAAGTAATAGTCTTGAACAACCCTACAAAAGCTTATGGAAACAAGCACAAAAATACCTGTGATACATTATAAATAACTATGATTATTCTGCACATCAAAGACAATACTCAATCAAATGAGTAAACAGTCTAGATAAAATGATGAAATATCCCTAAAGTATACATCAGGAGAAAGGGTAATATCAGCATTATGTCATGAAATTAAAAGAGACTGAAGAATTTAAGAGTTGATAAACATATGGAGATGGAGAATTGCTGTATAGTATTTAATGGAATATGACTTAATATAGCCAATATGATGAATTATATAAAGGTCCTAAGAAATATTTAAGTAGAATTACAATGAGGTCCATGATACTGCTCCTGTGTATGCAGCCAATGAAGTAAACTAATTATGTTGCAAAGAAATTTCGATCATCATATATCTCCCCATTTTACCTCCATTAAATGTGGCGACTGTCATTGCTCAGTGATCTTGGAATCGAGAACAATTTTATAATATGTAGTGCAGAATGATAAAATTAACTGTCTGCTTGAATTCGTCATAAAAAAAAAACATTTGAGTGATCAAATAATCATCACTTTCCTCCACCTTGTCCATGAATATCTGTTGTACTCAAAACTATTCAACATCAATGTTGATATTTTTAGCTTTCACATATGGGAAAGAAAATTCATTTCATATGATTATGTCTACTATTTTATTTAAAAAGAAAACACCTACTCCAGATCAATTAGATTCTATCATAGATTACTGTAACATTCATTGTAAATACTGGCTTCCATTTACACTGTTCAACCTACTTTTTATTTCTTTCTTTTTATCTTTTTTCTTTCTTTCTTTCTTTGTTTTGTTTTATTTTATTTTTTATTAGATATATTCTTTATTTACAATAAGAAATGTAAATAAATTTCATTTGATTTCCCCTTTCCTGGATCTCTCCTTCGCAAAAGTCCCATAAGCCCTCTTCCCTCCCCCTGTTCCCCAATCAACCCCTTTTCTGCTTCCCTGTCCTGGTATTCCCCTACACTGATGCATTGGGTCTTTCCAGGACCTGGAGCCTCTCCTTCCTTCTTGGGCATCATTTGATATGTAAATTGTTTCTTGCATATTCCAAGCTTCTAGGCTAATATCCCCTTATCAGTGAGTGCATACCATGTGTGTTCTTTTGTGATTGGGTCACCAACTCAGGATGACATTCTCCAGCTCCACCTACTTGCCTAAGAATTTTATGAATTAATTGTTTTTAATAGCTGAGTAGTATTCCATACTGAGTTATTAAGTTGGGCTTTAGTACCACCCGTAGTTTCATGTGTTATTGGTTCTCTCTCTGGGGTGAGTAGACACATCTGTTATCTCCTCAGGAATAGTACCACACAACAGATACCCAGAACTTGAGCCCAAAATATCTGTATTGTGATTGCTTATTTCAATACAGAATTGAGGATGACTGTGACATATAAAAATTGTATATCAACATAATTATAAATGATATAGTGAGCTATTATTTTAAAATTTATTGTATTTTTATTAATTGTATAGGTGTGTGGGTATGTATGCATTGGTACAGGTACCCATAGAAGTAACTGGATAGCCTGGTGCTGGATTTATAGGCAGTGGTAATTCACCTGATATAGGTGATGGGAACTGAATATTTGTCCTCCGATAGAGTAGTAACAGCTCTTAACCAGTTAGACATCTTTCTGGCATCTATGAATTATAGTAACATAAACCATATGAGGTGCATATTGCTAATCTGTATGAAAATTCTAGTCTTTGCTTTGATGAACACTCAAAATAAAAATTAACTCTATAGAATCTAAATAAATAATTAAACAAAAAGAAAACATCTTCCAGTTCCATTTTTTTGTTACAAATAAAACATGCACTAAATTTGGCTTTTACATACTATTGTCTTTATATTATATATGTTTTAATCCACTTACCTTTCATTGGATAGTTTTACCTATTAAATATATTGCCTATTGTGAAAAGTTTGATGATTAAAATGGGCACTAAAAGCATATATGATTTTCTGCCATTTACATACATTCAGATCTAGAAAAATGGAATAATGTGTTGTGTATTGTCAATTTTGTAAGGATATTTTTGATTTTTTAAAGCCTGAAACTTTCATTCAGATTTAAAATGTCATGAGTTTGTTTAATTATTTGTGTACCTTCCTAGTTTCATTGTTTTTTAGATTGACGGTTGCTTTTCAAATTAGGCAACATGCCATGTTATTGACCGTTTAATTTGAAGTTCCCTATTTTGAGTATTTTTAATATATTTATTGACAATCTTTTAACCTTTAATATTAAATTCATTAGTTTATTTTGTGCCTTTATTAAAACATGTGAATGTGTCACTACACATATGTGGCAGCAAGAAGACAGATGTGGGGGCATTGGTCTCTTTATAGCTTGAAGGTACTAAACCCAGGTCTTCAGACTTGGTGGCAAGTGAACTTTCTGTCCACATTAATCCTTTACAGCAGTGTCTATACAGAGCAGTCAAGCTCAAAATGTTATTAATGAAAAATCTCGAAACAAGTATAAAAATTTTTTATGGAACATGTACATAGAGGAAGGATCCTCTTTACATATACACGAATATATATATACGATTATATAACTAAACATTAGTTACATTTTCCTCTCATTTGTGGCATTAACTCTATGAAGAGCTGTCTGGCTGAAATAGACTCCTACAATAGTTCATGTGGATTTTATTTTGATAACGTTTCTTTTTCTCATTAGCATTAGTTATCTGAGAAGTCTCTGAAGATTATGTTGATCATATTCTAATCTCACCTATCACCCAAATCCTTCCACATCCTCCATCCATGTTGGTACATTCCAAAACTTCTCCTTCCAACTTCTCTAATGTTAACTATTTTGCAATTCTGTTTTCTTTGTTTATTATAGTCACAATTCATTCACACACACACACACACACACACACACACATATATATATAATTATAAAAATACAAAATGTTCACTCAGTGTTACTTGTATGTATGTTATTTTATGGTTGACTCCTTTGTATTACATAATAATTGAGATCCTTCTTACAGAAAATTAATCCTTACTGTCTCTGAGTAACTGACTACTTGTAGATCTTCACCTATGTGTGGAACCATTAATGAGATGGTGAGGGAGGATGATCATGTCTAGAAGAAACAATATTGTATACTTTTTAAAACTTTTTGTTTCATTCCTTTTTTCAATATTTCTGCCTTCTAATTCTTGAGCCTTGAGACTTATTATCAGTATGTATTGTAGATATGTCAGGCATGGTTTGCCATAATGACATCATTTTGACCTGTAATAGATTTCTATACTGATCTATTTGGGTTGCGAAAGGAAGAATTCTTTGATGCGGGTAAACATTATGCCCTCAGATACTGTTCTAATAGTTTCTGAAAATACAAATGTGTGTGTGTGTGCGTGTGCGTGTGCGTGTGCGTGTGTGTGTGTGTGTGTGTGTGTGTGTGTGTGTGTGAAACTTAAATTGGGTTACAGATTTGGCTTTTCGCAAACACATTTTTTGTAGATCCTCATAGTTTTGGTATATGTAGTTCATATCAAATTACAGGTAAATTGTTTAGTTTGTATCAGAAAAATCTTAAAATTAACATTATTTTGTTCTCCTTTCTAAGAAGGACTTAAGCATCCACACTTTGGTTAAAGCCTGACAAATACAGAGGCAGGTGCCTGCAGCCAACCTTTGGACTGATCACTGGTTCCCCAATGGAGGAGTTAGAGAAAGAATTACAGGAGCTGAAGGGGTTTGTAATTCCATAGGAAGAACAAAAATACCCACCAACCAGAACTCCCAGAGTTCCTGGGGACTAAACCACAATCCAATGGAGGGACTCATGGCTCCAGCTGCATATGTAACAGAGGATGCCCTTGTCGCTCACCAATGGGAGAAGACGCCCTTGGTACTATGAAGGCTCCATGCCCCAGTGTAGTAGAATGCCAGGGTTGGGAGGCAGGAATACGAGTAGGTAGGGAGCATGCTTATAGAAGCAGGGGGAAGAAGGATGGGATAGGAAGACTCTGGAGGGGAACCTGAAAAGGGAATGACATGTGAAATGTAAATAAATAAAATATCAAATAACAATTTATATTATGAAACACCAACTATGTTATTTTATTTTGCCCAAGAATAGTATCTTATTACTGATCTCTTATTTTAAAATATACTTTTATACAAATTCCTGTTTTTAAAATAGGTACCTAAATGAGATATTAAATGCTACCTGAAGAAAAATTTTGTTTTACACATCTCAATTATATATGTAAGTCAATATAAATTAAGTATAGGTGAAACTACTTATTACAGCTTTTTAAAAATTACAAAAATATTAAATGATCTTACTATCTACAACATAATGTTTCCAGTTTCAGCTACAAGATGGAAATATACAATGTCTCTTGAAACCTAAACTGAAATCTACTTATCAATTAGACTTTATCTTGGAAGTCCTACTTCTTCTGACTCCAGAGCTTTCAGAATATTGGCTAATCAATAACTACTACTAACTTCTTGATTATGTCTTTAATGTCCAAGATGAGAAAACTTTAGTGTTAAGTAAAATGTACAAGGTCAGTGTGAATTGTTGTCTGAGCAAAGATTAGCAAATAGATTGGTTATTCCCAGAGCAGCTGACTTATCTCTTAGGAATTCCAGAGTACATTGCAGAAACCCGTTTAGTGGTAGGTTCACACTGTTATGTTATAGATGTAAGCATGTTTAACATTGTACATAACTGATAAAATTTTTCCCAACATCATTTACTGGACTAATTTCCTAGAGGAAAAAGTCCATTTAGCTTCTGTATTTAAAAACACATGTACACACACATACAATCACAAGTGCACACACACATACATACACAAATTGTGTTTTTACAAATTGCTTACATTATGAAGTGTCTTGAGGAAAAAGGTCAAATTTCTTTGTGCATTCACACACACAATCATCTTCATATAAATTGATGATTTTTGATTCACACGTTTAAATACCACCTATTAATTTAGGTGAAATCTGGAACTCCTTCTTTCAATTTCTTAGATTGAGACCTGTGTAGATTATTATGGGAAGGATTTATATTAAAAATTGTAACTGTAATTATTCTTTACTGCTAGAACCTTTATACTGATATTACCCAGATTTTTATGCCAATATAGGATCAGTTATAGTTCTTTATGTTATTCAGGCATTTAATATTTTCATACAAAACTTCCTTTCTCTATTATATAGCTTCCTAATTACTATTTCCCCTTATATACTATTGAAATATTTCCCAGCTTATGAGTAAACATAATCCTGATGATAGATAAGGGAAATTTCTTCAATGCTCTAATATGACACCTGTCAATTTCCAATTATTTTAGAGGACACTAAGACATACCACATCACACACTGCAAAGCCCTTGTTTTGGATGTGTACACTGTCTACTATTTCAGTGTTGTTACAGTCTAATAATGTCAATATACTTTTCTATGAAATTTCTTTTATTCCAGAGACAAAACATTAATTTATTCCTATATTACTTTATTCCTAAATTATTTTATATACTTCAAAAATGTGAATTTAATCAGGCAAAATAATATTCTTTGCTTTCAGGACATTTATTTATTTTCCATGGCTCTCCTACATAATTTCTTTTCACACGTGTTCACCAATCTTTTCTATACAGTCTTAGTTATTTTAAACTATTTTAATTTATTTATGTTTTATATGTTTATACAATTCATCTTAATCATGTTTTTTCCATCTTCCAAATCTTCCCACAGAACCATTTCTCATAAAAACTCACATTGCATTTTGGTCTTAATTAAAAAAAATAAAGAAAAAAGAAAACAGACATGCAAAATAGAATAATAATGAAAAGCAGCATGGATTCTGCTTTGTGTTGAACAACTATTCCTGAACATGTGGTCTTACTTGGAGTGTGGAGAGCATACCCAGTATTTCTGTATTGAAGAACACTAAATTTCTCTCCCCCAGCATCTTTCCTTTATAAAAAAAATCTTGATTAATTGTGCTACTTTATATCCAATTCTCCTTTTCTATACTTGAACTTTGATCTTGATAAAACTTACATAGCTTTCTGTTACAGTCTCTGTCTCCATAGATATATTGACAACATTCTGTCTAGAAATTTGCATGTGTGTGTGTGTGTGTGTGTGTGTGTGTGTGTGTGATCACCATGTCTTGATTTTACAATCTTTATGAGTTGTCTTTCACAAATAGTCCAAGTCTTATATGGGGATTGTAGTAAAGTCATCCCATTTTAAGCTGAATGCTGTGAAGTCTCTCATTCTTTGCATGTTGCTCTGTTTTGGGCCTCTGCTGTTTTCATTACCATCCACTTCAAGAAGCAAATTCTCTGATTCAGAGATGCATTGATTAAGGTATACAGTGTTTGATTAGGACTCATTTTGACACTGTGGTTATTTATTGTAATAAATGAAACAAGTTTCTCCTTAGGGTCTATGGCCTGAATTACAGCCACAGCCCTAGGTTGTATTTAATCAGGTAGACCTTCAAACTAAATAATGTCACTCCCATACTATATATGTAATTACTGAATTATAATATTATGTACACAGGTTACTATTTTAGTTCATGTGTTTCACAGCTAAGAGATTATTATTTTTCTTCTCTGGCCACATGTGTTAAATCATACAACATTATTAATGTTGGTCTTAGGGGAATGGTGGTTTAGTGCTAGTTTAGCACCAGGTTTGTTTCTCCATGTTTGACAATATAATTAGTGTCTTCAGCAATGGTGTATTAAACTGCCATAGGTTCATGAGAATATACAATAACATTAAAAATTACCAGTAATTTTGGGGGGGCATGGATAGGACCCTTTTGACCAACAATATAATAAAATATAGACCATTTCCTATACTGGATGTATTGGTCACATCTCTGCTTGTCAGTATGGGGTCAACAATATTAAAGGTTTTGTTAAGCGCAAACAGATTGAGGGTATGAATACCTGAAACAGCCTGCCCCACCTGCTGATCCATCCTATATACAGTTACCAAACCCAGACACTATTGTGGATACCAACAAGTACTTGCTCACAGGAGCTTGATATATCTGTGTCCTGAGAGGCTCTGCCAGTACCTGACAAATACAAAGGTGGTTGCTCACAGCCATCCACTGGACTGAGCACAGGGTCCCCAATGGAGAGATAGAGAAAGGACCCAAGGAGCTGAAGGGGTTTGCAGCCCCGTAGGAGGAACAAAAATGTGAACCAACCAGTACTCCAGAACTCCCAGGGAATAAACCACCAATCAAAGAGTACCCATGGCTCCAGCCCCATATGTAGCAGAGAATGGCCTTGTTGCACATTAAACAGAAGAGAGGCCCTTAGTCCTGTGATGACTCATTGTCCCAGTGTAGGGTAATGCCAGGACAGGGAAGCAGGAGTGGGTAGGTCAGTGAATAGGTGGAGGTGGTATGGGATAGAGAGTTTTTGGAGGGGAAAACAACAAAGGAAATACCATTTGAAATGTAAATAATTTTTTTAAATGCCGTGTGCATATGAACTCAGAGACTGAAGCACCCATGTACATATTCACACTTATCTATTGGAGATGGGGGTCTCAATGCCGAGAAAGAAGCCCCATTCCCATCAGTAGAAGGACAACAAAATACAAACTCAATAGCATTTTCAGAGGTGTACTTGTCTCATTTCTTGGGCATTTTTCTATCATTTTTATTAAATTTTACTGGTATTTTGCTTATATGTTATGGTTTCCAATTTTGTGTCTTCATGGCATTTCTCTGTGTGTGAATGTGTGAGTCTCATATACACATGTGCTTATATGTATTTCTTCTGTTTTTTCTTGATTCTTTTATCTTCTATTAGTTTCTTTTGCCTTATTGAGGTTTGTTTTACTTTATCTTGTTTAACTTATTATTATTGCTATCATTATAAGTATTAATTTACATGATTTTTTATGATTAAGAGATACAGTCATGTGAATTCATGGTAAGTGGGGAGGTGGAGAGGATCCAGGAGGAGGTGGTGGAGTAATCAGAATATACTATATAAAAATCTATTTTTAATTAAGAAGAAGAAAGTGAAGAATTGCACTTAAGAAATTTATCAACTTAAAACAGAAAAAATGGCAGACTAGATGAATCAGTGAATTTAGAGGATTGCTGACAAATCTGATGCCTGAGTTTGGATAGAATCTACTACTTCACATGCACACACACATATACAAAGAAAAATATGCATCAAATAAATAAACAGATGTTTTAAAGTAATGATCAATAAAATGATGGGAAATGACTAGAATTCAAATAAAAACAATATAAATTTATGACATGTATATATATGGATATGGATATATACATATAAGCTTCCCAACACTGGGGCATCTATCAAGCCTTCAAAGGACCAAGGACCTCTCCTCAAACTGATGCCCAGCAAAGCATTCCTCTACCATACTTTTGGCTGGAATCATGTGTAACCATCAGTTGATGGCTCAGTCCAAGGGAGCCCTGGGGCATCTGGTTGGCCAATATCTCCGTTCTTCCCTTGGGGTTGCAAACCATTCAGCTCCTCCAGTGCACCCTCCAACTCCACCATCCATTCTCCTAATTCCCCAAATACCACCTCCCACAACCCACTTCCCACCCTTTTCCAACTTCAAGGCCATTTTTTTTATTTTTTTAATGAATATATTCTTCATTTACATTTCAAATATTATACTATTCCCTAGTTTTTGCGTCCCAGAAAACCTCCAACACATATTCCCTCACCCTGCCTCCAAGAAGATACCCCTCTACCCAACGCACACCCACACTGGGGAATCTATCAAGCCTTCATAGGACTAAGGACCTCTCCTCCCACTGATGCCCTACAAGGCATTCCTCTGCCATACTTGCAGGTAGAATTCTTTATATACATTGGATATTAGCCCTCTATCAGATGTAGGATTGGTAAATTTCTTTACCCAATCTGTTGGTTGGTGTTTTGTCCTATTGACAGCATCCTTTGCCATAAAACAGCTTTGCAGTTTTATGAGGTTCCATTTGTTGATTCTTGTTCTTAGAGCATAAGCCATTGGTGTTCAGTTCAGGAAATTTTCCCCTGTGCCATGTGTTCAAGCTTTTACACACTTTCTCCTCTATAAGTTTCAGTGTATCTGGCTTTATGTGGAGTTTCCTGATCCTCTAGCTCTTGAGCTTTGTACAAGGAGATAAGAATGTTTCAGTTTGTATTTTTCTATATGATGACCTCCAGTTGCTGGACACCATTTGGTAAAAATGCTGTCTTTTGAAGGAGAGAAGCCCCGCGGCCATACTCGCTGACTGCCAGGACAGAAAAGGATCACTAGTTACTGTATCACCCTGAGCTTTAGATCTCTGGTGGTGCAAACCGCCAGGGGTCTGCCTGCACTCAGGAACTGAGCACATAAGCAGTTTGTCTACCAGCCCGCTGGGTACAGGGCCTGTGTCCTGCCCAGTGAGCTGCAGAAGGAGAGAAGCCCCACGGCAATACTCCCTGCTTGCCAGGACAGAAAAGGGTCACTAGGTATTGTATCATCCTGAGCTTTATATTTTTGGTGGTGCAAACCACCAGCGGGCTGCCTACACTCAGGAACTGAGCACATAGGAGGTTCATCTGCAAGCCAGTCCATCTTGGGACCTGTGTCCTATGTGAGAATCAACAGAGGGAGTGACCCCCACCACAACATCTTCGCTCCATAATAGAGCAGACAGAGAACACCTGGTTGACCTTGACAACCTAAGTATAACATTGTTTGAGGCAAGACTGAGAAGGGCTCCAAAGGCACACAAGAGGAAGGCACCATATCAGTAATCTGTGCCAGAGGAAACCCATTCATCCAGTGTTGCAGGGATAACCATAAAGATCCACAGTAGGTTGAAGCACCAGCCAGTGACAATAAGACCATCTAACACCTGGGAGAACTAGATGGCTAAAGGCAAACGTAGGAACGTTACTAACAGAAACCAAGGCATTAGGGTAGCATCTGAACCCAATTCTCCAACAATAGCAAGTCCTGGATACCCTAACACACCTGAAAAACAAGATTTGGATTTAAAATCACTGGTCATGATGCTGAAACACATAAAGGACATACTAAAAGAAATTCAGGAGAAAATGGATCAAAAATTAGAAGCCCTTAAAAGGAAAACACAAAAATCATTGGAAGAAATTCAGGAGAATACAAAAGCCAATAAGGAGGAACCGAAAAAATCACTTAAAGAAATACAGGAGAACTTTGATCAACAGGCAGAAGTCATGAAAGAGGAAAGACAAAAATCTCTTAAAGAATTAGAGGAAAACACAAACAAGCAAATGAAGGAACTGAGCAAAAACTTCCAGGATCTAAAAACAGAAGTAGAAACAACTAGGAAAGCACAAAGGGAGACAACTTTGGAGATAGAAAACCTTGGGAAGAAATCAGGGATCATAAACACAAATATCAATAACAGAATACAAGAGATAGAAGAAAGAATCTCAGATGCCGAAGATACCATAGAAACCATGGACTCAACAGTTAAAGAAAATACAAAATGCCAAAAGCTTGTAACCGAAAACATCCAGGAAATCCAGGACACAATGAGAAAGCCAAATCTAAGGATTATAGGCACTGATGAGAGTGAAGATTTACAACTTAAAGGGCCAGCAAATATCTTCAACAAAATTATGGGAGAAAACTTCCCTAACCTAAAGAGAGAGATGCCCATGAATATACAAGAAGCCTACAGAACTCCAAACAGACTGGACCAGAACAGAAATATCTCCCGTCACATAATACTCAAAACCCCAAATGTACTAAACAAAGAAAGAATACTTAGGGCAGTAAGAGAAAAGGGGCAAGTAAGGTATAAAGGAAGACCTATCAGAATTACACCACATTTCTCACCAGAGACCATGAAAGCTAGAAGATCCTGGGCAGAGCTCATGCAGACTCTAAGAGAACACAAATGCCAGCCGAGACTACTATACCCAGCGAAACTTTCAATTACTATAGATGGAAAAACCAAGATATTCCATAACAAAACCAAATTTACACAATATCTTTCTACAAACCCAGCCCTACAAAGGATAATAGGGGGAAAACACCATTACAACGAGGGAAACTATACCCTGTAAAAAGCAGGATATTAAGCTTCTTTCATCAAACCCAAAGAAGATAACCACACACGTATAAAATTAAAATCAAAAATGATAGGAAGAAATAACCACTCCTCCTTGATATCTCTTAACATCAATGGACTCAATTCCCCAAGAAAAAGACATAGACTAACAGATTGGTTACATAAACAGGACCCTACATTTTGTTGCATACAGGAAACACACCTCAATGTCAAAGAAAAAAACTACTTTAGAGTAAAAGGCTAGAAGACAATTCTACAAGCAAATGGTCCCAGGAAACAAGCCGGAGTTGCCATTCTAATTTCAGATAAAATTGATTTTCAACCTATGTCATCAAAAGAGACATGGAAGGTCACTACTTGCTGGTCAAAGGAAAAATTCAACAAGAAGAACTCTCAATTCTGAACATCTATGCCCCAAATACAAGGGCACCCTCATTCATAAAAGAAACTTTACTAAAGCTCAAAGTACACATTGCACTTACCACAATAATTGTGGGTGACTTCAACACGCCACTCTCACCAATGGACCGATCTGAAAAACAGAAACTAAACAAGGAGACAGGGAAACTAATTGAAGCTTTGAACCAATTGGAGTTAACAGATATATATAAAACTTTTCATCCCAAAGCAAAAGAATATACCTTTTTCTCAGCAGCTCATGGTACCTTCTCAAAAATAGATCATATAGTTGGTCACAAGAGAGACCTCAACAAATATAAGAAGACTGAAATAATCCCATGCCTCCTATCAGATCACTATGGAGTAAAAGTGGTCTTTAATAACAGTAAAAACAACAGAAAGCCCACATACACTTGGAAACTGAACAATACTCAATGATACCTTGGTCAAGGAAGAAATAAAGAAAGAAATCAAAGATTTCTTAGAATTTAATGAAAATGAAGGCACAACATACACAAATCTATGGGACACAATGAAAGCAGTGCTAAGAGGAAAACTCATAGCTTTGAGTGCCTCCAAAAAGAAATTCGAGAGAGCATACACTAGAAGATTAACAGAAGAACTTAAAGCGCAGGAAGAAGAAGAAGCTAATTCACCCAGGAGGAGAAGAAGACAGGAAATCATCAAACTCAGGGCTGAAATCAATCAAGTAGAAACCAAGTGAACCATACAAAGAATCAACAAAACCAGGAGCTGGTTCTTTGAAAAAATCAACAAGATAGATAAACTCTTAGCCAGACTAACCAAAGGGCACAAAGAAAGTATCCAAATTAACAAAATTAGAAATGAAAATGGAGATATTACAACAGAAACTGTGGAAATTCAAAAAATCACCAGATCCTGCTATAATAACGTGTACTCAACACAACTGGAGGTCCCATTTGTCAATTCTTGATTTTAGAGCATAAGCTATTGGTGTTCTATTCAGGAATTTTTCCCCTGTGCCCATGTCCTCCAGGGTCGTCCCCAATTTCTTTCAGATTAGTTTCATTGTGTCAGGTTTTATGTGGAGGTCCTTGATCCATTTGGAGTTGAGCTTAGTACAAGGAGATAAGAATGGATTGATTCGCATTCTTCTGCATGCTGACCTCCAATTGAACCAGCACCATTTGTTGAAAAGACTATCTTTTTTCCACTGGATGCTTTCAGCTCCTTTGTTGAAGATCAAGTGACCATAGGTGTGTTGGTTCATTTCTGGGTCTTCAATCCTATTCCATTGATCTGCTTGCCTGATATTGTACCAATACCATGCAGTCTTTATCACTATTGCTCTATAGTAAAGTTTTAAGTCTGGGATACTGAATCCCCCTGAAGTTCTTTTACTGTTGAGAATAATTTTAGCTATCCTGGGTTTTTTGTTATTCCAGATGAATATGAGAATTTTTCTTTCTATCTCTATGAAGAACTGGGTTGGGAATTTTATGGAGATAGCATTGAATCTGTAGATTGCCTTTGTCAAGATGGCCATTTTTACTATATTAATCCTGCCAATCCACGAGCATGGAAGATTTTTCCATTTTCTGAGATCTTCTTCGATTTCCTTCTTCAGAGATCTGAAGTTCTTGTCATATAGGTCTTTCACTTGTTTGGTTAGAGTCACCCAAGATACTTTATGCTGTTTGTAGCTATTGTGAAGGGAGTCATTTCCCTAATTTCTTTCTCAGTCTGCTTGTCCTTTGAATATATAAAGGCTACTGATTTGCTTGCGTTGATTTTGTAGCCAGCCACTTTGCTGAAGTTGTTTATCAGCTGTAGGAGTTCTCTAGTAGAGTTTTTAGAGTCACTTAAGTATACGATCATATCATCTGCAAATAGTGATAATTTGACTTCTTCCTTTCCAATTTGTATCCCTTTGCCTTCCTTATGTTGTCTAATTGCTCTAGCTAGGACTTCAAGAACTATATTGAAAAGATATGGAGAGAGGGGGCAGCCTTGTCTAGTTCCTGATTTTAGTGGGATTGCTTCAAGTTTCTCTCGATTTAGTTTGATGTTGGCTACTGGTTTGCTGTATATTGCTTTTACTATGTTTAGATATGGGCCTTGAATTCCTGTCCTTTCCAAGACTTTTAGCATGAAAGGAAGCTGAATTTTGTCAAATGCTTTTTCAGCATCTAATGAAATGATCATGTGGTTTTTTTCTTTGAGTTTGTTTATGTAGTGGATTGCATTGATGGATTTCCTTATATTGAACCATCCTTGCATCCCTGGGATGAAGCCTATTTGATCCTGGTGGATGATCCTTTTTATGTGTTCTTGGATTCGGTGGGCAAGAATTTTATTTAGTATTTTTGCATCGATATTCATTGGGGAAATTGGCCTGAAATTCTCTTTCTTAGTTGGATCTTTGTGTGTTTTTGGTATCAGCGTAATAGTGGCTTCGAAGAAGGAGTTGGGTAGTGTTCCTTCTGTTTCTATTTGGTGGAAAAGTTTGAAGAGTATTGGTGTTAAGTCTTCTTCGAAGGTCTGATAGAATTCTGCACTGAAACCATCTGGTCCTCTGCTTTTTTTTTGGTCGGAAGGCTATCTATGACCCCTTCTATTTCTTTAGGTGTTATGGGTGTATTTAGATGGTCTATTTGATCCTGGTTTAATTTTGGTAATTGGTATCTGTCTAAGAAAATGTCCATTTCCTCCAGATTCTCCAGTTGTGTTGAGTACACGTTATTATAGCAGGATCTGGTGATTTTTTGAATTTCCTCAGTTTCTGTTGTAATATCTCCATTTTCATTTCTAATTTTGTTAATTTGGATACTTTCTTTGTGCCCTTTGGTTAGTCTGGCTAAGAGTTTATCTATCTTGTTGATTTTTTCAAAGAACCAGCTCCTGGTTTTGTTGATTCTTTGTATGGTTCACTTGGTTTCTACTTTCTCTTTCATTGGATGTTTTTAGCTCCTTTGTGACTATCAAGTAACCATTGGTGTGTGGGATGATTTCTCGGTCTTCAATTTTATTCCATTGATCTTCCTGCCTGTCTCTCTACCAATACCATAAAAAAATTTTAATCACTATTGTTCTGTAGTAGAGCTTCAGGTCAGGGATGGTGATTCCTCCAGGAGATCTTTTATTGTAGAGTATAGTTTTCACTATCCTGGGATTTTTGTTATTCCAAATGAATTTGCAGATTGCTCTTTCTAGCTCTGTGACAAAATGATTTGGAATTTTGGTGGGGATTGCATTGAATCTGTTAATTGCTTTTGGCAGGATGGCCATTTTTGCTATATTAATCCTGCCAATCCATGAGCATTGGACATCTTTCCATCTTCTGAGATCTTCTTTGATTTCTTTCTTCAGAGGCTTGAAGTTCTTGTCATACAGATCTTTCACTTGCTTGATTAGAGTCACACCAAGCTATATAATATTATTTGTGACTACTGTGAAGGGCATTACTTCCCTCAATTCTTTCTCAGCTTGTTTATCCTTTTAATAAACGAAAGCTATGGATTTGTTTGACTTAATTTTATATCCAGCCACTGTGCTGAAGGTTTTTTTTTTTTTTTTTTTTCAGTTTTACAAATTCTCTTGTGGAGTTTTTGATGTCACTTAAGTACGCAATCATCTGTAAATAGTAATATTTTTAATTATTTCATTCCAATTTGTATAACTTTGACCTCCATTTGTTGTCTAATTCTTCTGGCTAGGACTTCAAGTACTATATTGAAAAGATAGGGAAAGAATGGTTAGCTTTTTCTACTCCTGGATTTTACTGGCATTGCTTCAAGTTTCTCTCCATTTAGTTTGAGCTTGCCTGCTGGTTTGCAGTATATTGCTTTCACTACCTTTAGGTAGGGGCCTTGAATTCCTGATCTCTCCAAGACTTTTATAATGAAGGGATGCTGAATTTTGTCAAAAGTTTTTTCAGCATCTAGTGAAATGACCATGTGGGGTTTTTTTCATTTGAGTTCGTTTATGTAGTGGATTACATTGGTGGATTTACATATATTGAACCATCCCTGAATCCCTGGGATGTAACCTACTTGATCATGGTGAATTATCATTTTGATGCATCCTTGGATTTGCTTGGCAAGAATTTTGTTGAGTATTTATGCACCAATGTTCATAAGGGAAATTGGTCTGAAAATTTCTTTCCTTGTTTGGTCTTTGGTTTAGGTGTAAGCGTTATTGTAGCTTCATAGAATTAATTGAGTAGTGTTCCTTGAGTCTCTATTTTGTAGAATAGTTTAAAGAGTATTAGCTTTAGCTCTTCTCTGAAGGTCTGATAGAATTCCTAACTAAATCCATATGGTCCTAGGCTATTATTTTTTTGTTTGGAGACTATTAACAACTTCTTATATTTCATAGGGACTTATGGGACAATTTAGATGGCTTATCTGATCCTGATTTAAAGCTTGCAAGTGGTATGTGTCTAGAAAATTACCTATATCATTCAGATTTTCCAATTTTGTTGAATATAAGCTCATGTAGTAGGATGTGATGATTTTTTGAATTTCCAGTTTCTTTCGGTATGTCTCCTTTTTCATTTCAGATTTTATTAGTTTGGGCAATACTTCAGTGCTTTCTGGTTAATCTGTATAAGGGATTATCTATTTTGTTGATTTTTTTCAAAGAACCAGCTCCTGTTTTTGTTGCTTTTTGTACAGCCCTTTTTGTTTATATTTGGTTGATTTCATCCCTGAGTTTGATTATTTCCTACGATCTACTCCTCCTGGGAGTATTTGCTTCCTTTTTTTCTAAAGTTTTCAGGTGTGTTATCAAGCTGATACTGTATGTTATCTCCATTTTTTGTTTTTGGAGGCACTTAGACCTATGAGTTTTCCTCTTAGCATGCTTTCATTGTGTCCCATAAGTTTTGGCATGATGTGTCATTATTTTCTTTAAATTCTAAATAGTCTTTAATTTCTTTCTATGTTTCTTCCTTGATGAAGCTATCATTGAGTAGAGCATTGTTCAACATCCACATGTATGTGTGTTTTCTGTTGTTTTTGTTTGAACTAAAAACCAGACTTAGACCTTGGTGATCTGATTGGGTGCATGGAATTATTTCAATATTTTTGTATCTGTGGAATCATGTTTCCTGACTAATTACAATGGTCAGTTTTGAAGAAGGTACTATGAGGTACTGAGAAGAAGGTATATTCTTTTGCTTTGGGATGACATGTTCTATATATATATGTTAGATTCATTTGGTCCTTAGCTTCAGTTAGTTTTACTGTATATCTGTTTTGTTCCTGTTTACATGATTTGTCTATTGTTGAGGGTGGGGTGTTGGAGTCTCCCATTATTATTGTATGTGCTGCAGTGTGTGCTTTGATCTTTAGTAATGTTTCTTTTATGAATGTGGGTGCCCTTGCATTTGGAGAATAGATGTTAAGAATTGAGAGTTCATCTTGTTAGATTTTTCCATTTACCAGTATGAAGTGCCCTCCTTATGTTTTTTTGAAAACTTTTAGTTGAAAGTCAATTTAATTGATGAAAGAATGGCCACTCCAGTTTGTTTCTTAGAACCATTTGCTAGGAAAAATGGTTTTTCAACATTTGATTCTGAAGTGGTGACTCTCTTTGTCACTGAGGCAGGTTTCTTGTATGCAGCAATATGTTGGGTCCTGTTTACTTTTACAGTCTATTAGTTAATGTCCTTTTAATGGTGACTTGAGACCATTGATGTTAAGAGATATTAAGGAAAAGTGATTGTTTCTTACTGTTATTTTCATTGTTAAAGGTCGAACTCTGTTTGAGTTGCTATCTTCTCTTGGGTTTATTAAAAGAATATTACTTTCTTGCTTTTTCTAGGGTGTAGTTTCCCACCTAGTATTGGTATTTTCCCCCCATTATCCTTTGTAGAGCTGGGCTTATGGAAAGATATTGTGTAAATTTGGTTTTGTCATCGAATGACTTGTTTTCTCCTTCTATGGTAATTGGGAGTTTTGCTGGGTATAATATCCTGGGCTGACATTTATGTTCTCTTAGGGTCTGTATGACATCTGCCCAGGATCTTCTAGCTTTCATAGGTTCTGGTAAGAAGTCTGGTGTAATTCTGATAGGTCTGCCTTTATATGTTACTTGACCTTTTTTCCCCCTAACTGCTTTTAATAGTCAGTCTTTGTTTAGTGCATTTGGTGTTTTGATTATTATGTGTTAGTAGGAATTTCTGTTCTGGTCCAGTCTGTATGGAGTTCTGTAGGCTTCTTGTATATTCATGGGCATCTCTTTCTTTAGGTTAGGAACATTTTCTTCTATAATTTTGCTGAAGATATTTACTGGCCCTTTAAATTGTAAATCCTCACTCTCTTCTATACCTATAATCCTTAGGTTTGGTCTTCTCATTGTGTCCCGAATTTCCTGGATGTTTTGGGTTACAAGCTTTTTGCATTTTGCCTTTTCTTCGAGAGTCAAGTCAATATTTCTATTGTATCTTCACCATCTGAGATTCTTTCTTCTACCTCTTGAATTCTGTTGTTGTTTGCATCTATGACTCCTGAATTCTTTCCACCATTTTCTATCTCCAAAGATGTCTCACTTTGTGATTTCTTTATTGTTTCTAATTCTATTTTTAGATACTGGATGGTTTTGTTCAGTTCCTTCACTTGCTTGTTTGTTTTTTCCTGAAGAATTTTGAGGGATTTTTGTGTTTCCTCTTTAAGGGCTTCTACCTGTTGATCCATGTTCTCCAGTGTTTCCTTAGGAATTTTTTTGTTTCCTCATTAATGGCTTCTACCTATTGACCCATGATCTCTTGTATTTCTTTAAGGGATTTTTGTGTTTCCTCTTTAAAGGCTTCTACCTGTTGACCCATCTTCTCATGTATTTCTTTAAGGGAGTTATTTATGCCCTTCTTGAAGTCCTCTATCAGCATCATGAGGTGTGATTTTAAATATAGCTCTTGCTTTTCCAGTGTGTTGCCATATACAAGATTTGCTATTGTGGGAGAACTGGGTTCTGATGGTGCCATGTTCCCATGACTTCTCTTGGTAATGATTTTGCACTTGCCTTTTGCCATCTAGTTACCTCTAGTGTTAGCTGGTCTACTTCCGTAGCTTATTTGTCCTGCAAGCCAGTGTATCTGTACTTTTGGAATTCCCATTCTCTCTGTGCATACAGGTATGTAGGTACTCCTAGGACACCAGCTCTCTGGTGCTCCCAGGCCTCTCCACACTCCAAATGCCCTGAGAGGAGCTGGTTCTCAAATGCCCTGATTGTGGCTAGGAAGTATCAGAAGATGGTGTCTTCACTGTAGTAGACTTGACATGATTCTGCCACAGCAGAAAGAACAGGCAGCAGCTGAAGAGGCAGAAGGAGCAGAAGGCGTGTGGTAATCTGGAGGCCAGGGGTTTTGATGGTTGCTGCATAGAGCGTCCTACTGGAACCCCACCAGCTACTCTGGGCCTCCAGAAGTGGGAAAAGGTTCTTACCAAATGCCCTGAGTTTGGCTGATTCTCTAGGAAGTATCAGGAGATGGTGCCTTCACTGTAGCAGACCTGACAAGCATCTGCCACAGCAGAAAGGACAGGAGGTGGCAGAACAGGCAGAAGGAACAGAAGGAGAGTCTAACAATATCTTCAGTTAACAGTGTGTCATAATGTAGAGATAAAATAGTATTTTATTTTACACCAAAATCATAAACTTTTCTTGTTATAATTTATTTTATCCAGTTAGCTTAATATAACATTGACTTAATTGTTTAATATGTTCAAATTTAAAATTTTAAGAATCAGTAGCTGTTACATTTGTGCAAAAACGCCTTTTAAAAATACTGAGTACATTTAATTAATTATATTGGAAAATCTAATGTTATATTATTTTTCTTTAAATAATAATTAATCCTTTGTGATAATTTCTAACAAAATATTCAAAAGAATCTATAAATGAGCCATGTCATTAAATGTAATACATAGAAGTTGAAAGGTGTCTGAATTCTCAGAACTTTTATAGTATTGAAATAGCCTCAAAGTTAAATGTAAGAATTTAAATTTCATCAATTCAAAGTCTAAGCTTAGTGTAATAACAACTTATTAGTAAGCATTAAAAGCTCCCTACAGAGAAACAATTCATTTCCCACAGAGAAAACAACATGTGAAGAGAAACCTCACTAAGGATGCAATCTGGTCTAAGACCAGATGCTGGTCAATAATTCAATATCTAAAACCAACTGATCAGAGAACAATAGCAAACATTTATTCACTGAGGTAATAAATTATGCATTTGTGCTTCTTGACTAAATATAGAAGTATTCTACATCATAAACTGCATATATATATATGTCAGGAGCCATAATGGGACAAGCTAATATACTAGCAGATGATCATCCTGAAATGCCTGCCTTGGATTATTATATAATATGTGACAGGTGAGCCCCCATTCAGCAATGTTGTGGGGGGCTAATTTTAGGAAAGATTCCTGCTATTTATATGTTTTTCTGTTATTATTATACATTTATAATAATCAAATAGTAATAGCAAACACCTTTGGAGCAGATCTCTGCAGATCCACGAAGATGTACTGTCTTATAGTCATGCTATGTAGACAAATAGATGACTTAAGTTTTAATGATGATCCTATAAGAATTCTTAAAATTATATCTGTGATTATTAAGGTCTTTTATAATGGGACTGCTACTAAGTCCTTTTCTATAGTTAAACTGCAACGAGAACTCTGCCAGTCTCCCAAGTATCACAAGTTTATTGCTCTTAGATGGAAACCAGACTTTCTTCTACTCAGAGAACATTCCAAGAGGTTGCAAAACAATTAACCCAAGGTCATAAAAAGGGAACTAATGATTTATTATAGGTGCTAGGACAGAAGATAAACTATTGACTGGGTTTTTCTATACAAAACTTCACTTAGAAATTAGTTACAGTTTTAAACTTTCTACGAACCTATAGAGAAGACATATGATAGATGTTACTATCTAGATAATTACTCCTAATGGATATGCATGTAAACATTCACTGTTGTAAACTTCTATTTCAGTTTATGACTTGGTATTTTGTGTGAACTTGTGATGAACTTTGTAACATGTGATCATGCATTCTGAAAGATGTATAAGCACTGAAGACAAAAGAGATAGAGCACTATCACTACTACTACTACTACTACTACTACCACCATCACCACCACCACCATCACCACCAGCACCACTTCTCTCTCTTTTCTCTCATGTGCGCCTTTTTTCTCCTCCTCCTCCTTCTTCTCTCTCTCTCTCTCTCTCTCTCTCTCTCTCTCTCTCTCTCTCTCTCTCTCTCTCTCTCTTTCTCTCTCTCTCTTTCTCTCTCTCTCCAGCTCTCTCTCTCTGTCTCTTTCATTTTTTACCTTTCTCCAATTAAAAGAACTTTTAAAATCCCGCTTTCTTTCCACTTTTCCCACATAGATAGCTTTCATAGGAAGCTTTTAGAAATTAGTAATGAACTCATTAACCACTTCTTTAAGCATCCTATTTCTACCTGCTAAGGCTTCTGACTAGCAGGCTGAAAGTTAGAGCCCAGCAGTTCCTGCTGAGATAGAACAAAGACCACAGTGCTTAATCCTCTGATGTTAGGCTACAGGCGTTAATCATCTAGCAATCTTTCACCCTCAGAAAGAGCAAGAAAGTTTCTAGGACATTTTAGAAGTTATCATCAGCATTTTAGTACAGTTAGAAAGCCCGAGACCCTCAGACTTCAAAGCCATCATCACTAGAGTCCTATTCCGTGTCTCCGCAACTATCCTCGTGGAGCCCAGAGACTCCTGGCTCCCAGCGGCCGGCCGGCATATATATACACACACAAATACACACACTCTCACACAAAGTTTATGTGTAGAAAATTGTATAGAAGTCAACTAAATGACTGAACTCTTGCTACATATCAGTCACTGCTTATGGCATTTTCTTAAAGTAGAATTTTAATCATTACATCTGAATTTTACAAATTCTTCATAGCAAAACTGTTCATGAGCAAAATCGACCATATAAATAGAGAATATATTCACAGAACTATATAGATGTACAGAACATTGTATCTGTCTAGAAACTGATCTAGTATAGAGCATTGATCATGATTATTTATTTTTAAGAGCTTGCATTTATTTTGTATGTATGAGTGTTTTGTCTTCACACATGTATACCAGGTAATAGTGAAGGAGGGAGGAAGTCAGATTTTCTGGAGTCATAGAAGCTTGGTAACCTCAGGGTAGGTTTTAGGAACCCAAAGAAAAGCTTCTATAAGGGCTATGAACATATACTGTGATTGTCTGAAAGGCCAAATATCTAAACCCATAATGAATGTTTTGATTCTAGAGGCTTCTATTTTTATTTGAATTCAGATATTATAACTAAATAAGATAATTCAGGTTGGTTAGAGTGATATGCACATCTTTAATCCCAGCACATAGAAGGAAGAGAGAGGTGGATCTCCCTATTTTGAGCTGAATTTGATTTACACCGTGATTTCCAGCAATGCCAAATCTACATAGTGAAAGCTTCTCTCAAAACAAAACAAAGCAAAAATCATGAAATCATTTAGACTCTTAATACTGGATAACATCAGCATGAGTGATTTTAAAATATATCTTAAAGTGTTTCCTACAGAAAATTGGAATACTTTTTCTTATCTCATAAAATGCATCTTAACTAGTCTTAGATTTAGGTCTAACATCATTATCTTGCACCTTCCCTCATGTGTTCTCAATGGAAATGATTTATACATCTCATAGAACATGTGTGCTCATAGAGCATTTTTTCTTGTCCTGTATTACTGACCCCTAGCATAGAGCCTGAAAAATAACAGCAACACTAGTCACCAAAATGTAGGTTTGCTTTTTTTCCAACATACAATACTGTTAAATTACATGTAACTATTATAGTGTTTGACTAATAATAAACAGAAAAAGTAATAAAAATTCATTGACTAAATTTTTATATTATAATTGCAATTTTCTGATCCTGTTTTGCTTTTGTGAAAAGCATCGAAGCTTTTCGCAAAATTTGGAAGCTGATTTGAAAAAGTCTGTGGTAATATTGAAGTCTTTAGCATGAAGAGAACATTATATTGAGAAATAAGTAAAGTTTCTAATATTTATTATTACTTGCTTTCATAATCTTGTTTTATTTTATATAAAAACATTTCATTAAAGTAAATATTTCACATTTCTTTCTTTCCTTGAATAATCATTTAATACATTCCCATGACATAGTACTATATTTAAATGTGTGTATGCATGTGTGTGTGAGTGTGTGTGTGTGTGTGTGTGTGTGTATGTGTGTGTGTGTGCTTATGGAGGAGTACAGATGCTCACATAATTCAGAATTGATGTCAGATTGCCAGACCCATAGTTACAGGTGGTTGTGAGGATCCTGTCAGAATTCTTAGGAACCTGGCTTGGATCCTCTACACTTCTTCCAGAAGATTCCCTGCTCTTGACCACTGAACCATCACCTCGTGGCCCTTACTTAACCTATTATATTCAAATATATCATAGCTTCTTTTCTGTCAGTATGCTAAATGTCATTTCACATCTAATGTACTCTATACGATGCCATATAATTGAACTTTATAAAACAGAAAACTATACTCACACAGGTAAAATTAATTGAAGGCCATGAATGAATGGGAAGAAAACTTGAAGATTCTGGTACCATGCACAATTTTCATCTTTCTCAGAAGGTTTAAAGTTCAATTTAAGAGCTACTGGTAACCACACAGGTATGTGTGTTGGTAACCTTAGGGTTAACCCCACATAAATAATTAAAAGACAACTGAATAATGCTGAGGGTAGGAGAACTAGTCTTTCTTCTTGAAGAAACATCACACCAATTAGTTATTAATTATCAAGTTATTAGCCCTAAAATCACAAGTACAAATAATACTGTACACAGATTAACATATATTTGTATCTTTATGAATATATATGAACATATGGATGTATTAAAAATGCTTGTATGAAATAACAATTTTTAACAAAGCAAATATTTGAAAGACAGTGAGGCGTTGTACTTGAAAGGGCATGGGGATAGAAAAGAATTAGAATAATGTAATCCTAATATAAACTTAATAAATAAATAATAGAAGTGGTAGAGAAGATACAAGGGCAATATAAAATAAGTGTATTAAAAGTAGAAAAATTGATGCAGGAGAGTGACTGGGGAGAGGGGACATAAGAAAAGAACAAAAATTAATTTTATGTGAAAATGCTATCATGGGCTTTTTTCTGCTCTTAGTTTATCAACTTTAAAAACCTTCCAAATATCCATTCTATCTTTTTTAGGCTACTTAGATTCATATTTTACACACTCTTGATCAGCTTCCTTTTCTTCTTTCTTCAGAAGGTCTCCCTTTTTCACTAGGGGAGACCTCTTGAACTTTTCAGCTGGTTAATCCCCTGATCTTTTTCTAATTGTATTTCTTCACCAATGATTGAATGTTGAAAATTAGCATATTCTGATTCCTAAATGATAATCTTTCTCATTTCTGCCATTGGCTGTTTCAAGCTCTTTAGACACTGCACATTTTCTTTTCTATATTTTCCATTTCTCAAGGTCAGTTTGTAGTTCAAAAGTCTGTCTGTGTCCTGGCTTCTTAAATTGTTCAAAATTCGAATCTGATTCAGAATTGACTTGATTTGAGGAATCTTTTTCTCCCAGGTTTTCTTCATCTTGTCTAGTTTATCTTTGTCTTGTTATGGTTCATCATTTGAAGAACAGTACTCATCAGTGAAAAGACTGGCTCCAATTTCTTCTAAAAGCATCCTCTAACAATTCTATTCTCTGGATCACTGTCACTGTCATCTCTACTTCTGTGACAGACACTGATCTAGACAAAGTACCATCTCTTGTAGTCTGATAAAATCAAATGTGAGAATATTTAACATTTTCAGTTAAAGACTTTATCTTCTGTTCTTTACTTCTCCCCTCACTTACAGAAGAGTGGTCATCTTCCCCGTTACCCAAAGATGACAAAGTCATGTCTGCTGGTGTCCTTCTAGTAATTGTTATTAGCAGATTTTTTTCCTCCTTGGTGTTGCTTGTCTTCTTCTTCTTTGTTTCTTCTGCTTTCCGTTATCTTCTGAACATTCTTCAGCATCAGAAGATGATGAACCACCTTGTGTTTCTTTGACGTTTTTCTTTGAATTTAAATTTCTTCTTTCTCTCAACTCAATTATTTTTAGTCTCCTAGGAGATTCATAACACTCTCCTTTGAACAAATTATTCTCAGTATCAAATGACAAGCACTCTGTCCTCTTCCTTGAACTATTTTTTGACAAGGTGCATTTTTTTCTTCTATCATAAACTCTATACATATTCTTTTTACCTTCTGAAGAGTCAAAACTATCTCTTTACCCTGGCAACTGCTGAACACTAACAGGTTACTTTTCCTTACTTTTATCTTTTAGTTTTTTTTACCTTTCTTTTCTCTATCAGTTGTGTATTTCTTATCTTGTTTTATTCCTTTAAAAAATAAACAATTTCTTCTCCAGGGAAACTCTTGATACTGTCGGAAGAAGATGTTATCTTGACTGTTTCTTCCATCAAATGTGTAGTTTTCTTTCCTTTTGCTTCAGTTCCCTCCATCCTCTGATTCTTACCCCCCTTCTGAAGATTAATCACTTTGCCCTCTCTTTGGAAAATTATCAGTGACACCAGATAAACCACTCTTCACAGTTTTACATGTTTGGATTTTCATACATTTAATCTTTTTATTTTTTATTTTTTAATCTACTTTTTATTCGATATATTACATTTAATCTTTTTAGATTTAGCAACTATTCTACCTTCAAGAAAATTTACATTCTTCTTTCTCCAAGAAGGGTTTTCTGTACCAATAGAGGAAATACTTGGTTGTTGCTTCTTCAAAAGCATATTTCTCAATTCCATAACATTCTTGTCTCTCTTGACTGAATCTTCTGCTGTAGAGAATAAACTATTTGCCTGATTACCTACAGTGTCATCAGATTGTCCTTCTTGTGTAGTGTTTACCATTTCTACCTTTTTTGTATCTTCTATGTTTTTTGTCTTCAGAAGCAACTTTCTATACAAAACAACTTTTGTGGTTACTCTGCCAGTCCTGATTTTGCTTGTGATATAGCTCAATGACTGTGTTCATTATTGATGGTCTAGCATCCAATTTTAAATCAACTTTCTCTTCAGAAGAACAGTATATTCCCCCCTTTTTGTGCTTTTGTTGTTTCCAACTTAGTATTTCTGATTTTAAGCTCTTTGGTACATTTCTTTTTGTTTACAGCATCCAAAGCTTGAATATCTGAATTCAAGTTATCTTCTAAGGCAAGAAGAACATTCTTAATATCAACTAACACTGATTGAATAGACAAGGTGATATGATATAACTTCATAGAAGAAATCATTTCCGAATTATCTGATGCCGGTTTTAGAAAATTAGTTTAACTGGAGTTTTTGCTAGATGCTATGTCAATCTATTTTTTTTTTTTTGTCTTCTTAAGTATTGCTTTGGATACAGTTAGTGTTGAATAAGTTCAGACTACAGAATTAGAAAATGACTCAATTAATTTGTTTTTTTCCCTCCATTATACCAGAAATTATTCATTGTTGAAAATGTATGTGTGTGGTCACAGAAGTTACTACTTTTTTCACTGACAACTTCTCCCTCCCCCCCTCTCTTTCTCTCTCTTTTGCACTCTCTCTCTATTTCCACAACAACTGTTCTAAACTCTCAAATACCCTGTCAAATACAGTGACCAAGTTCAGAGGAGAGGCTGGGTGACAAATGTAGTAATGCCATTGACTCTTTTCTTCCATTATTGCAGATAAATTTCCTTTCAAGGTTGTGCTGAATCTATTTCTTACACAAAGAATTATGGCATTATGGCAAAAGTCACAACAAATCAAATTCCCACCTTTTGCACCTAGATTGCTATTGGGAGTCACAGCTAATGTTATCACTCACGTGATAGATAAAGCAGTTCTTACAGATAAGGACTTTCTGGAAAGGGTGTCTAAAAAAGGAAAATGTTTGACCTGTTGTCCACAAACAGTACAGCTCAGAACCCCATTAAATCTGAAACAGTGTTTACTGAAGTTTTCTATTTTTGTTTTACTTTTGATTCTAAACTCAGTCACATTAAAATCATTTCTGTCGACTCTGCCCTGCAGCAAAGGCAGAGTTGCCATCTTTGTCCCCAGCCAGTGGAGACAGGCCACCCCAGGTGCTGAGCTATCCCAAGTCAGGGGACACAGACAACTAAGCTGCGGGCTGCCGCCTGCACCTAGGAACTGGGAGAGCAACGGTTCCTCTGAGGGCCAGCCTGATGTGGGTACTCTGCCCTGTGGAGAAGGCAGAGTAGACATCTTTGTCCCCAGCCAGATGAGACAGACCACCCCAGGTACTGAGCTATCCTGAGTCTAAGTCCTCTGGGGACGCAGGCAAATGAGCTGATGGCTGCGGCCTGCACCCAGGAACTGGGAGAACAGTGGTTCCTCTGTGTGCCAGCCAGGAGTGGGCCGGGTGCCCTGAGGGGATCCCTGCTGCCATCCTTGCTCTCTGACAGAGCAGATGTCAGTACAAGGCTCAGTCCACAGAGACAGCCCAAGCATAACATTACTTGGGGCAGGACACACTAGGGCTCCAATGGTACCCAAGAGAAGGGCAGCACATCACCAATCTGTGACAGGGGAAACCCTGCCATCCAGTGTTGTAGAATTAGCCTTACTGGCTCAAAGGAGGTTGAAGCACCAGCCAGTGACTAGACCAACTAACACCAGTGAGAACTAGATGGCAAAAGGCAAATGTAGGAACGTTACTAACAGAAATCAAAGCAATATGGCAGCATCTGAACCCAATTCTCCATTAACAGCAAGTACAGGATACCCCAAAACACCAGAAAAACAAGATTTGGATGTAAAAGCACTGGCCATGATACTGTTACAGGAATACATGAAGGACATAAATAAATCTCTTAGAGAAATTCATGAGGAAATGGATTAAAAGTTAGAAGCTCTTACAAGGGAAACACAAAAATCATTAAAAGAAATTCAGGAGAATATGGGTCAAAAGATAGAAGCCAATAAGGAGGAAATGCAAAAATCATTTAAAGAAATGCAGGAGAAGTTTGGTCAACAGGCTGAGACCATGAAAGACAAAACACAAAAATCTCTTAAGGAATTACAGGAAAACACAAACAAGCAAGTGAAAGAGCTGAGCAAAACCAACCAGGATCTAAAAACAGAATTAGAAACAACTAAGAAATACCAAAGGGAGACAACTATGGAGATAGAAAACCTTGGAAAGAAATCAGGAGCCAGAGATGCAAATATCAACAGCAGAATACAAGAGATAGAAGAAAGAATCTCAGATGCCAAAGATACTATAGAATTTTGTGGAGATTTGAGGAAAGCATCAATGGACCTGAAGGGGATAGGAAACCACAGAAACACCAATAGAGTCAACTAATCTGGATCCTTCTGAATTCTTAGAGACTAAACCATCAAACAAAAAGCATACACAAGCTAGATATACCCCCTTTCCACCAACACATATGTACAATTGTGCAGGTTTTTCTTCATATGGGTCCCCCAACAATTGGAGTAGAGATTTCCATAAAACTATTTCCTGACTGTTGATGCTGTTTCCCAAACTGGGCTACCCTTGTCTGGCCACTGTGGGAGAGAATATGCCTAGCCATGCAGAGATATGATGTGCCTTGGTGGGGGTATTCCCATTGGAGAGGTCCCTCCATATTCTCAGAGAATGGGAGGAAGGAATGGGGAGGGATTATGTGAAGAAGAGACTGTGAGAAGGGCGGGACAGTGTCCTTTATGCAAACTGGATAGATAGATAGATAGTAGATAGATAGATAGATAGATAGATAGATAGATAGATAGATAGATAAATAAATAAATAAATAAATGAAAAAAGAAAATGCATGGACATTTGAAGTGATTTGATAGTAAATGAACTGAGAAAAATCACTTATAATAGGTCATATATATGTGAAGATCTAGCATTACATATGAAAAGTCTGTACTATAAATTAAATAATTATATATAAAGTAATTAAATTAGATTGATACAATGTTCATTCATTTTTCTTTTCATTTAAAACTTCTAATACAAAACTGTCCTTCCAGCGAGTGACACATCTTTACACTTAAAATAGAAATCACTGAAATTGGTGGGAAATATACAACCAGTAAATATTAAACTACCAGAAACATTAACAATTTATAAACATTTATTCTTAAATCACAGCTAATTGTACTCCTCTCCCTTCATTAAGGAAACTTCTATTTACAACTACAGAAACCACATCTAATCAGTATGTGGAGTTGTGGAGCACATTCTAAATGGATATATTTGAACTACATGCCTATTGACTAAGGCTCAAGGGATATTTTGGAAGAAGCTACGGAAAGATTGTAAGAGGTAGAAGATAAAGATGTTGTGTGTGAGATTTTGTTTCCAGGTAACATAAAAAATACCCATTAAATCTCACCAACATTGCCCAAATATGAAGTGAACAAAGAAAACTAAATCTAACATGCCAAACTGCACACTGGAAAAGCTCATGGGGCCCCAGCCTTACAGAAAGAACAGCAGAAAACTGAGTAAAGCTAGAGATGTGAGTGGAAGCCTTCCACAGGGTGATTATCCAGCATCAAATGGTCAGTCTTGAAAACATACATACAAGTAACATTATGTGAACACAACAGGTTATATTAGACTTAGCAATAAAAATGTACACACATGCAAACTCACTCATAAAGTAACAATTGGTGGAAAAAGCCATGATATTGAAAGACAGTGGGTGGGGTGGCTATGGAGAGATGGCTCAGAGGTTAAGAACACTGTCTGCTTTTCCAGAGGTCATGAGTTCAATTCCCAGCAACCACATGGTAGATCACGACCAACTGTAATTGGATCTGATGCCCTCTTCTGCTGTGTCAGCTACAGTGTGCTCACATACATAAAATAAATAAAAAAAAAATCTTTAAAAAAAAGAAAGAAAGAAAAGAAAGAAAGACAGTGGGGAAGCATTTCAATAAAAGTTTTTGTGGTGGTTTGAATAGGTTTGGCCCCTCATAGACTCATGTTTGAATGCTTGGGCCCCAGAGAGTGGCAGTATTAAGAATTGTGACCCTTTTGGAGTAGTTCCACTGCTGTGGGGCAGATTTTGAGATTAGCTTTATGCTCAAGTTCTGTCAATGTGAAATCAAAGCATCCTCCTAGATACCTATGAGAGAGAGTTCCTTTCAGCTGCCTTCAGTACAAGATGTAGAGCTCTCTCAGCTGTTCCAGGACCATGTCTGCCTGCACTTTAACATGTTTCCTGCCATGATTACACAGACTGATACTGAACATCAGACCCAATTAAATGTTTTCCTTTATAATAGTTGCCTTGGTGTATCTTCCCATCAATAAAGCCCTCAGACAGTTTGCAAGGAGAAAACGAAGAACTATTGTAATTCAAAACTAATGCAAAAAATCAAATAAAACAAAATAAAATAAGTATATTTTTAAAATATTTATTTAATAAGAAATGATTTTCCCCTTCCCTATTCAGTTGCATGCTTTGTTAAATTGTTTTCTCCTGTGTATTACTGAGTCAGAATCCTTAGGCCAGCAATAATGTTTCATTTATCTCTAGTAGTATATATTCAGAAGGTTTTAATAACAATTTCAAATCGGTACTCAAGCATGTTATGATAATTACATGTTTCATCTGTTGAAGTACAGACAGATGATTGCTTGTGACTCAGCTTTGAGCACTTGAACAAATGGCAAAGTTTACCTAAAAACTTATATGTAAAAACAGAATCTTGTATCAAAAACTAATGGATACAATAATATTATTTTAAAATATTATCCCACATTACATTCAAGTTTTTAATTTAATATAAACTTTAGTTTAAGGTTTTAAAAGCAAATTTAAAATACTCAAATTATTTCCTACAAAATAATTGACAGACTTTACTGATATATAGGCTGGTCTGTATGTCTGCCCACACATCCATACTTGCAAAGGCCAAAAGATTGCATGGAACCCTTTGGAATAACATTAAAAAGGTTATAAGTTTCTTAATGATGGAAATCAAACTTGAATTGTCTCCAAGTTGTTCTTGTTAGTACTTGTCATTATTTTTTTTTAATTTTTTTTGTTCGATATAATTTATTTACATTTCAAATGATTTCCCCTTTTCTAGCCCCCCCACTCCCCAAAAGTCCCGTAAGCCCCCTTCTCTTCCCCTGTCCTCCCACCCACCCCTTCCCACTTCCCCGTTCTGGTTTTGCTGAATACTGTTTCACTGAGTCTTTCCAGAACCAGGGGCCACTCCTCCTTTCTTCTTGTACCTCATTTGATGTGTGCATTATGTTTTGGGTATTCCAGTTTTCTAGGTTAATATCCACTTATTAGTGAGTGCATACCATGATTCACCTTTTGAGTCTGGGTTACCTCACTTAGTATGATATTCTCTAGCTCCATCCATTTGCCTAAGAATTTCATGAATTCATTGTTTCTAATGGCTGAATAGTACTCCATTGTGTAGATATACCACATTTTTTGCATCCACTCTTCTGTTGAGGGATACCTGGGTTCTTTCCAGCATATGGCAATTATAAATAGGGCTGCTATGAACATAGTAGAACATGTATCCTTATTACATGGTGGGGAGTCTTCTGGGTATATGCCCAGGAGTGGTATAGCAGGATCTTCGGGAAGTGAGGTGCCCAGTTTTCGGAGGAACCGCCAGACTGCTTTCCAGAGTGGTTGTACCAATTTGCAACCCCACCAGCAGTGGAGGAGTGTTCCTCTTTCTCCACACCCTCTCCAACACCTGCTGTCTCCTGAATTTTTAATCTTAGCCATTCTGACTGGTGTAAGATGAAATCTTAGGGTTGTTTTGATTTGCATTTCCCTAATGACTAATGAAGTTGAGCATTTTTTAAGATGCTTCTCTGCCATCCGAAGTTCTTCAGGTGAGAATTCTTTAACTCTGTACCCCATTTTTTAATAGGGTTGTTTGGTTTTCTGGAGTCTAACTTCTTGAGTTCTTTATATATATTGGATATTAGCCCTCTATCTGATGTAGGATTGGTGAAGATCTTTTCCCAATTTGTTGGTTGCCGATTTGTCCTCTTGATGGTGTCCTTTGCCTTACAGAAACTTTGTAATTTTATGAGGTCCCATTTGTCAATTCTTGCTCTTAGAGCATACGCTATTGGTGTTCTGTTCAGAAACTTTCTCCCTGTACCGATGTCCTCAAGGGTCTTCCCCAGTTTCTTTTCTATTAGCTTCAGAGTGTCTCGCTTTATGTGGAGGTCTTTGATCCATTTGGATTTGAGCTTAGTACAAGGAGACAAGGATGGATCAATTCGCATTCTTCTGCATGCTGACCTCCAGTTGAACCAGCACCATTTGTTGAAAAGGCTATCTTTTTTCCATTGGATGTTTTCAGCCTCTTTGTCGAGGATCAAGTGGCCATAGGTGTGTGGGTTCATTTCTGGATCTTCAATCCTGTTCCATTGATCCTCCTGCCTGTCACTGTACCAATACCATGCAGTTTTTAACACTATTGCTCTGTAGTATTGCTTGAGGTCAGGGATACTGATTCCCCCAGATTTCCTTTTGTTGCTGAGAATAGTTTTAGCTATCCTGGGTTTTTTGTTGTTCCAGATGAATTTGATAATTGCTCTTTCTAACTCTGTGAAGAATTGAGTTGGGATTTTGATGGGTATTGCATTGAATCTGTATAGTGCTTTAGGCAAAATGGCCATTTTAACTATATTGATTCTACCGATCCATGAGCATGGGAGATTTTCCCATTTTTTGAGGTCTTCTTCCATTTCCTTCTTCAGAGTCTTGAAGTTCTTGTCATACAGATCTTTCACATGTTTGGTAAGAGTCACCCCAAGATACTTTATACTGTTTGAGGCTATTGTAAAGGGGGTCATTTCCCTAATTTCTTTCTCAGCCTGCTTATCCTTTGAGTATAGGAAGGCCACTGATTTGCTTGAGTTGATTTTATAACCTGCCACTTTGCTGAAGTTGTTTATCAGCTGTAGGAGCTCTTTAGTGGAGTTCTTTGGGTCACTTAGGTAGACGATCATGTTGTCTGCAAATAATGATAGTCTGACTTCTTCCTTTCCAATTTGTATCCCTTTGACCTCCTTATGTTGTCGAATTGCCCGAGCTAGTACCTCAAGTACAATATTGAAAAGATAAGGAGAAAGGGGGCAGCCTTGTCTGGTCCCTGATTTCAGTGGGATTGCTTCAAGTTTCTCTCCATTTAGTTTGATGCTGGCTACCGATTTGCTGTATATTGCTTTTACTATGTTTAGGTATGGGCCTTGAATTCCTGTTCTCTCCAAGACTTTAAGCATGAAGGGATGCTGAATTTTGTCAAATGCTTTTTCAGCATCCAATGAAATGACCATGTGGTTTTGTTCTTTGAGTTTGTTTATGTAGTGGATTGTATTGATGGATTTCCGTATATTGAACCAACCCTGCATTCCCGGGATAAAGCCTACTTGATCATGGTGGATGATCGTTTTGATGTGTTCTTGGATTCGGTTGGCAAGAATTTTATTGAGTATTTTTGCATCGATGTTCATAAGGGAAATTGGTCTGAAGTTCTCTTTCTTTGTTGGATCTTTTTGTGGCTTTGGTATCAGCGTAATTGTGGCTTCATAGAAGGAATTGGGTAGTGTTCCTTCTGTTCCTATTTTGTGGAATAGTTTGAAGAGTATTGGTGTTAACTCTTCTTTGAAGGTCTGGTAGAATTCTGCACTGAAGCCATCTGGTCCTGTGCTTTTTTTGGTTGGAAGACTTTCTATGACTCCTTCTATTTCTTTAGGCACTATGGGACTGTTTAGATGGTCTAGTTGGTCCTGATTTAATTTTGGTATCTGGTATCTGTCAAGGAAATTGTCCATTTCCTCCAGATTCTCCAGTTGTGTTGAGTACAGGCTCTTGTAGTAGGATCTGATGATGTTTTGGATTTCCTCAGTTTCCGTTGTTATATCTCCCTTTTCATTTCTAAGTTTGTTAATTTGGATACTTTCTCTGTGCCCTTTGGTCAGTCTTGCTAAGGGTTTATCTATCTTGTTGATTTTCTCAAAGAACCAGCTCCTGGTTTTGTTGATTTTTTGTATGGTTCTCTTTGTTTCTACTTGATTGATTTCGGCCCTGAGTTTGATGATTTCCTGCCTTCTACTCCTCCTGGGCGAAGTAGCTTCTTTTTGTTCTAGGGCTTTCAGGTGTGTCATTAAGCTGGTAATGTATGCTCTCTCCATTTTCTTTTTGTAGGCACTCAGGGCTATGAGTTTTCCTCTTAGCACTGCTTTCATTGTGTCCCATAGATTTGGGTATGTTGTGTTTTCATTTTCATTGTGTTCTAAAAAGTCTTTAATTTCTTTCTTTATTTCTTCCTTGACCAAGGTATCATTGAGTAGAGTATTGTTAAGTTTCCACGTGTATGTGGGTTTTCTGTTGTTTCTGTTGCTATTGAAGACCACTTTTACTCCATAGTGATCAGATAGGAGGCATGGGATTAGTTCTATCTTCTTATATTTGTTGAGGTCTGTCTTGTGACCAATTATATGGTCGATTTTGGAGAAGGTACCATGAGGTGCTGAGAAAAAGGTATATTCTTTTGTTTTAGGATAGAATGTTCTATATATATCTGTTAAATCTAATTGGTCCAAAGCTTCAATTAGTTTCATTGTGTCCCTGTTTAGTTTCTGTTTTCCTGATCGGTCCATTGAGGAAAGTGCAGTGTTGAAGTCACCCACAATTATTGTGTTAGGTGCAATGTGTGCTTTTAGTTTTAATAAAGTTTCTTTTATGAAAGAGGGTGCCCTTGCATTTGGGGCATAGATGTTCAGGATTGACAGTTCTTCTTTTTGTATTTTTCCTTTGACCAGCAAGAAGTGTCCCTCAGGGTCTCTTTTGATGACTTTGGGTTGAAAGTCAATTTTATCTGATATTAAAATGGCTACTCCAGCTTGTTTCCTGAGACCATTTGCTTGTAAAATTGTCTTCCAGCCTTTTACTCTAAGGTAGTGTTTGTCTTTGACCCTGAGGTGTGTTTCCTGTAAGCAGCAAAATGTAGGGTCCTGTTTACGTATCCATTCAGTTAGTCTGTGTCTTTTTATTGGGGCATTAAGTCCATTGATGTTAAGAGATATTAAGGAATAGTGATTGTTACTTCCTATCATTTTTGACGTTATTTTTTAAATTTGAATGCTTAACTTCTTTTGGGTTTGATGAAAGGTTACTATCTTGCTTTTTCCAGGGTGAAGTTTCCCTCCTTGTATTGGTATTGTCCTCCTATTATCCTTTTTAGGGCCGGGTTTGTGGATAGATATTGGGTAAACTTGGTTTTGTCATGAAATGTCTTAGTTTCTCCATCTATGGTGATTGAGAGTTTTGCTGGATATAGTAGTTTTGGTTGGCATTTGTGTTCTCTTAGAGTCTGCATGAGATCTGCCCAGGACCTTCTAGCCTTCATAGTCTCAGGTGAAAAGTCTGCTGTGATTCTGATAGGTCTTCCTTTATATGTTACTTGGCCTTTTTCTCTTACTGCCTTTAGTATTCTTTCTTTGTTTAGAACATTTGGTGTTTTGATTATTATGTGACGGGAAGTATTTCTGTTCTGGTCCAGTCTGTTTGGAGTTCTGAAGGCTTCTTGTATATTCATGGGCATCTCTCTCTTTAGGTTAGGGAAGTTTTCTTCCATAATTTTATTGAAGATGTTTGCTGGCCCTTTAAGTTGTAAATCTTCACTCTCATCTATGCCTATAATCCTTAGGTTTGGTCTTCTCATTGTGTCCTGGATTTCCTGGATATTTTGGGTTACTAGCTTTTTGCATTTTGCATTTCCTTTAACTGTTGAGTCCATGGTTTCTATGGAATCTTCAGCATCTGAGATTCTTTCTTCTATCTCTTGTATTCTGTTGTTGATATTTGTATCTCTGTCCCCTGATTTCTTCCCAAGGCTTTCTATCTCCAAAGTTGTCTCCCTTTGAGTTTTCTTAGTTGTTTCTACTTCTGATTTTAGATCCTGGATGGTTTTGCTTAGCTCCTTCACTTGCATGTTTGTGTTTTCCTGTAATTCTTTAAGAGATTTTTGTGTTTCCTCTTTCATGAGCTCAGCCTGTTGACCAAAGTTCTCCTGTATTTCTTTAAGAGATTTTTGTGTTTCGTCTTTCATGACCTCAGCCTGTTGAGCAAAGTTCTCCTGTATTTCTTTAAGTGTTTTTTGCATTTCCTCCTTGTTGGCTTTTGTATTCTCCTGGATTTCTTTCAATGATTTTTGTGTTTCCCTTGCAAGGGCTTCTAACTTTTGATCCATTTTCTCCTGAATTTCTTTAAGTGTGTCCTTCATGTGTTCCTGTACCAGCATCATGACCAGTGATTTTAAATCCAAATCTTGTTTTACTGGTGTGATGGGGTATCCAGGACATGTTGTTAGAGGAGAATTGGGTTCAGATGTTGCCATATTGCCTTGATTTCTGTTAGTGACGTTCCTGCGTTTGCCTTTTGCCATCTAGTTCTCACTGGTGTTAGTTTTTCTTGTCAGTGCTGGACTCACCAGTGCAAGCTGCCCCTTCCCAATTGGCCTCTGGTGCACAGCTTACCTCCTGCGCTGCTTGTAGACAGGGTGCTGCTGCTCAGGCTGTTCAGATCCCAAAGCAGGCACCCGAAGGCTCCTGCTGGGGCCCGCTGGATTCACTGGAGCACACTGACTTCTCCCAGCTGGCCGCCCGGAAACCCAGCTAGCCACTTGCAGGACTTGGAGATGTGGTGCTGCCGCCCAGGCTGATCTGGGCAGCAGAACTCCCAACCGGGTTGGTGCACACAAGGCTAGCCTAGCTGCTCAGGCCCTGAGTCTAGGCAAAAGCCTGGCAAGCCAATGTTGGTGCAAAGCTCCCCTCAGCTGTGGGTGTTAATTGGGTGTGTCCGGTGGCTAGGATGGTGGCATGCGCGAGTTCCCTGAGAGTGCTGGGAGAGTCTGCTGGGCTAACAATCTCCTGGCTGGGTCAGCACACAGATGGCCCAACGAGCAGCCCAGGGCCTGGGGGCAGTCCAGGGCCTGACCGTCTGAGACCCCTGCTATGTCCTCCTTGGGCTATGCCTGTTAGCTGGTTTGTTTTTGCCTGCTAGGTCTCTCTGGCTTCCCGTAGTCAAAATGGCGGTGGTGCGCAAACTGGCCCGGATAAACAACCTCCTGGCTGGGTCGGCACACAGATGGCCCACCGAGCACTCCTGGGCCTGGGGGGCAGTCCAGGGCCTGACCGTCTGAGACCCCTGCTATGTCCGCCTTGGGCTATGCCTGTTAGCTGGTTTGGTTTTGCCTGCTAGGTCTCTCTGGCTTCCCGTAGGCAAAATGGCGGGGCGGTGCGCGCCGGCCCAGGCAAACAAGCTCCTGGCTGGGTTGGCACACAGATGGCCCGCCGAGCAGCCCAGGACCTGGGGGCAGTCCGGGGCCTGACCGTCTGAGACCCCTGCTATGTCCGCCTCGGGCTATGCCTGTTAGCTGGTTTGGTTTTGCCTGCTAGGTCTCCCTGGCTTCCCTTAGGCAAAATGGTGGTGGTGCGTGTGCCGGCCCGGGAGGAAAAAAACCTCCTGGCCGGGTTTGCACCCCGATGGACCTCCGATCAGCCCAGGGCCTGGGTGCAGGCCAACGCCCGTCGGGCTTAGACCCCCGCGATGTTGGTCTCGGGTTATATTTGCGTACCTCAGTCTGATTTCTCTGGCGACCGAGAACCAATATGGAGCCCTGGTAACTGACTGGCGGGAGGCAGAGTTCTGATGTGGCTTCTGTGTGGTGAAAGGCACCGTAAATCCACCGCTGCTTGCAGCCTGGCTGGCCAGTGATGGCCAGTGGTCGTGGGCGCCGGGTCTGCCTGGACCCTGTCCGCTTGGTTCTACTGCTGATGGCCCTTCCTCTGGACCAGCCGCTGCTGCTGCTGCTGCTGCTGCTGCTGCCGCCGTGAGTCTCTTGTCATTATTTTTGAAGTAGTAAAATTAACCTAAATGAATTGAACAGATCAAAATATTGTGGGTATGTACACCCACAATATACAAAGTACACAAATACATGTATTTTGATATAATAATTTACATCAATGCTGTGTGTATGATGTTTCAATCTCAGCTATGAATGCAGTATATGGAATTCAAGGGAAAATCAGAAATTGCATGAATAAGAGTGTGATTTTAACATTGGGAGAAATTCATTGATCTTACTTCACAACAATGACAGTGTTTCAGTTGTTCTGGTTTAAACAAATAAATGAACTGATGCTCACCATTGTTCTATTTCTACTTAAGAAAGTTCAATCCTCATGTTTATGAATGTCTCTTTACCCAAACCATCTGTAGTAAACTGTTTACAAATTCATTAGAATTACTTAACATTAGCTAATATTTAATGTCTTTATTTTAGTGTTGTGGGGGTCTTGGCACTACGAGGAAAGATACATTTTCAGTTAGCTTTACTTAGATAAAAATTAAGGAAACAACATAAATTTAGTGTATCCTACCTGTTATTATTCCCCTATTTCTCTGATAAGTAAAATAATACCCTTAACATATCAAAATAGTAAGATTTTGCAATCAATAGATCAATAGACATAAGTAAAACTGAAGAAGTATTACAATGAAGCCATAAGTTTGATTAAATGAAAACAACTCTGACTAATTAGAAAAAACAAAAATTAGTAATGGTGGAATAGGGAAGAATTTGGAGGGGAAAGAAGGAGAAAATTTTAACCCAAACATGTTCATGGGTATCAAAAAACAATAGAGGCAGATGCTAACAACCAACTATTGGACTGGCTATGGGGTCCGCAATGGAGGAGCTGTAGGATGTTCCAGAGGAGCTGAAGGGGCTTACAGCCCCATGGGAAGAACAATGATTTCAGCCACCGAGATGCCCCAAGACTCCCCAGGACTGAACCATCAACCAAGGGGCACACATGGTTTCAGCCAAAAAAGTGGCAGAGGAAGTCTTTGTTTGACAACAATGGGAGGAATGGTCCTTGGTCAGGTAAAGGCTCAACAGAGGCCCGAACAAAGGGAAACCGAGGCGAGGAAGGAGGGAGTGTGTTGAGTGGGGAGGCATATACATGGAGGCAGGGAGAAGGAGGAAAGGGAGGGGTTGGGAGTCTTAGGGGATGGGGGAAATCAGGAAAGATTTTACCACTGGCAATGTAAATGAAGATGATATTCAATTAAAAAATAATTAAAAAACCATTTAAAATAAGTTTTAGGCCATCTTCGCTCCCTGTCAGACAGGACAAGCAGCCCCAGGTACCGAGATATCCCAAATTTAAGATCTGTGGGGACTCAGACCGCTGAACTGTGGGCTGCCGCCTACATCCAGGACCTGGGCACATCAGCAGTTCGTCTGAGTGCCAGCCAGGCATAGGAACCTGCAGGATCCCTGCCACCATCTTTAGTCCCTGACAGAGCAAACTGGCAGCACCAGGTTCAGTTCACAGAGACAACCCAAGTATAACATTGCTTGGGGCAGGACACACCAGGGCTCCAACAGGACCCAAGAGGAGGGCAACATATCAGCAATCTGTGCCAGGGGATAGAATACAAGAGATAGAAGAAAGAATCTCAGATACAGAAGATATCATAGAAACCATGGAATCAACAGTTAAAGAAAATGTAAAATGCAAAAGGCTTGTAACCCAAAACATCCAGGACACAATGAGAAGATCAAACCTAAGGATTATAGGCATAGATGAGAATGAAGATTTACAACTTAAAGGGCCAGCATGCATCTTCAATAAAATTATGGAAGAAAACTTCCCTAACCTAAAGAGAGAGATGCCCATGAATATACAAGAAGCCGACAGAACTCCAAACAGACTGTATCAGAACAGAAATACCTCCTGTCACATAATAATCAAAACTCCAAATGTACTAAACAAAGAAAGAATATTAAAGGCAGTAAGAGAAAAAGGCCAAGTAATATATAAAGGAAGACCTATCAGAATCACACCAGACTTCTCACCAGAGACTATGAAAGCTAGAAGATCCTGGGCAGATCTCATGCAGACTCTAAGAGAAAAAAAAAATGCCAGCCAAAACTACTACACGCAGCAAAGCTCTCAATCACCATAGATGGAGAAACCAAGATATTCCATGACGAAACCAAGTTTACCCAATATCTTTCCACAAACCCAGCCCTACAAAGGATAATAGGAGGAAAACACCAACACAAAGAGGGAAACTACACCCTGGAAAAAGCAAGACAGTAACCTTCCTTCATCAAACCCAAAAGAAGATAACCAATCAAATATAAAAATAGCATCAAAAGTGACAGGAAGTAATAATCATTGTTCCTTAATATCTCTTAACATCAATGGACTCAATTCCCCAATAAAAAGACATAGGCTAACAGACTGGATACATAAACAGGACCCTACATTTTGCTGCATACAGGAAACACACCTCAGTGTCAAAGACAAACACTACCTTAGAGTAAAAGGCTGGAAGACAATTTTACAAGCAAATGGTTTCAGGAAACAAGCTGGAGTAGCCATTCTAATATCAGATAAAATTGACTTTCAACCCAAAGTCATCAAAAGAGACTCTGAGGGATACTTCTTGCTGGTCAAAGGAAAAATACAACAAAAAGAACTCTCAATCCTGAACATATATGCTCCAAATGCAAGGGCATCCTCATTCATAAAAGAAACTTTACTAAAGCAAAGCACACATTGCACCTAACAAAATAATTGTGGATGACTTCAACACTGCACTTCGTCAATGAATAGATCAGGAAAACAGAAACTGTACAGGGACACAGTGAAATTAACTGAAATTTGGATCAATTAGATTTAACAGATGTATATAGAACATTTTATCCTAAAGCAAAAGAATATACCCTTTTCTCAGCACCTCATGGTACCTTCTCCAAAATCATTCTTACATTGGTCACAAGACAGACCTCAACAAATATAAGAAGATGGAAATAATCCGATGTCTTCTGTCAGATCACTATGGAGTTTAAGTGGTCCTCGATACCCACAAAAACAACAGAAAGCCCACATTCACATGGAAAATGAACAATACTCTATTCAATGATTCCTTGGTCTAGGAAGAAATATAGAAAGTAATAAAAGACTTTTTAGAATTTAATGAAAATAAACACACAACATACCCAAATCTATGGGACACAATGAAAGCAGTGCTAATAGGAAAATTCATAGCCTTGAGTGCCTTCAAAAAGAAAATGGAGAGAGCATACACTACCAGCTTAAGGACATACCTGAAAGCCCTGGAACAAAAAGAAGCTAATTCACCCAGGAGGAGTAGAAAGCAGGAAATCATCAAACTCAGGGCTGAAATCAATCAAGTAGAAACAAAGAGAACCACACAAAGAATCAACACAACCAGGAGCTGGTTCTTTGAGAAAATCAACAAGATAGATAAACCCTTAGCCAGACTAATCAAAGGACACATAGACAGTATCCAGATTAACAAAACTAGAAATGAAAAGGGAGCTAGAACAACAGAAACTGAGGAAATTCAAAAAAATCATCAGACCCTACTACAAAAGCCTCAACACAACTGGAGAATCTGGAGGAAATGGACAGTTTCCTAGACAGATATCAAATACCAATATTAAATCAGGATCAAACAGATCATCTAAATAGTCCCATAACTCCTAAAGAAATAAAAGGTATTATAGAAAGTTTCCCAACCCAAAAAAGCACAGGACCAGATTGCTTCAGTGCAGAATTCTATCAGACCTTCAAAGGTCTGATAAACAAACTAAAAAAACCCCATATGATCATTTCTTTAGATGCTGAAAAAGCATTTGACAAAATTCAGCATCCTTTCATGCTAAAAGTCTTGGAAAGAACAGGAATTCAAGGCCCATACCTAAACATAGTTAAAGCATTATACAGCAAATTAGTAGCCCAAATCAAACTAAATGGAGAGAAACTTGATGCAATCCCACTAATGTCAGGGACTAGACCAGGCTGCCCCCTCTCTCCATATCTTTTCAATATTGTACTTGAAGTCCTAGCTAGAGCAATTAAACAACATAAGGAGGTCAAAGTGATACAAATTGGAAAGGAAGAAGTTAAATTATCACAATTTGCAGATGATATGATAGTATACTTAAATGATCAAAAAAAAAAAAAAAAAAAAAAAACTCTACCAGAGAACTCCTACAGCTGATAAACAACCTCAGCAAAGTGGCTGGTTATAAACTGAACTCAAGCAAATCAGTTGCCTTCCTATACTCAAAGGATAAGCATGTTGAGAAAAAAGTTATGGAAATGATACCCTTCACAATATCCACAAACAATATAAAGTATCTTGGTGTGACTAACCAAACAAGTGAAGGATCTATATGACAAGAACTTCAGGTCTCTGAAGAAGGAAATAAAAAAAAACCTCAGAAAATAGAAAAATCTTCCATGCTTGTGGACTGGCAGTATTAATATATATAAAATGGACATCTTGTGAAAAGCAATCTACAGATTAGCCCAGAAGCTCTGAATACTCAAGACACAATTAGCATATCAAATGATTCCCAAGAAGAAGGGAGGAGAGGGCCCTTGTCCTGGCCATGGCTTGATCCAGTATCAAAGGGTAGTACCAGGACAAGGGAGTGGGGTACCAGTACAAGAAATGGGAGGGGGTGACTGGGGAATAGGTGGAGAGAAGAGGACTTATGGTACATATGGGGAGGGGGACCTGGGAACGAAGAAAGCATTTGGAATGTAAACAAAGAATATAGAAAATAAAAAAAAATAAATAAAAAAGTTTTAGATTGAAAGAGCAATATATTAATCTAAGCATTATTTCAAAGATTATATTAATTAATGTAATTAAAAATTTTGAGTACTGATTCATTTTTAGTAAGATGTACACTAAAATTCATTTATACATATATTGATATCATTAAAATTTTATGAATTACTAGATAATTGAAGCCAAAAATTAAATTGATATACTTAAGGATTAGAAGTAGAAAAACTCTAGAGAGAAGATAAGGTTCCATCCTAATCTCTCCTTTTTCAAATTCCTGTGATAAACAAAGCATAAGAAATTGTTGATTGCACGCAGAAACGGAAATGTATATTGTAAAGTCATTATAAGTTAAATTTAGGTTTAGAACTTTCCCCTTTATTTAACATCTTAGAATTTTTCACACAATTTTGAAAGTCATCCTGTTTCTGAAATTAGGTATCTTCAGGATGAATAATTTGTTTTAAGCACAGTGTATACTTGAGCAAAGAAATCATAAAATACCTGAAAAGTAACTAGAGTGCCATGGATTATAATGAGAAGTATTTTAACCATTATTATTGGATTTTGCTTTTGAATTGGGGTAAAATGTCATATTAGGACTATCATAATCCTCTAATATTCTCAAAATACAACTTTGATGACCTCAGAAAAAATAATGCTGAGGAGAAAACTCTTTCAAGAGTAAATTTGTTGGGTACCTAAGTTAGAGCAGAAAGTAGAAGATAAGGAGAAAGTTAGTGCATACTTCCCTTGGTAGACAAAGGAGCATATTAGTCTTCAGGTACTGATTAGTTTGATGGTGAATAGAAAAGGTGATTCCATCGAATCAATACACTCCTACATTCCATTGTGAATCATGTAATTACATGTTAATTTGAAGCAAAAAATGAAAAACTAATGACAAATCTCAAAAAACTATGTTGTCCAGAAGAAACAACCTTTTGACAGTCATTTTACTCCCTGGGCAGTGGAAGAGCAAAGGGGAAGATATAGTTCATGGAAAGGAGAACTATAAGATAGATTCATAGAAGAATTGAATGCCCTTGAAGCATTTGGGGTCACTAATCAACATTAATTTTAATTCTCAATGGTATTCACATGTTTATCATATTTCATACCACAATGCTTACTGTTAATGAGACTTCTTACTTTATCTTGATGTTGAATTTGGTTCAGTTCAATACATTATAAAATCAATGTATTGAACATTGTCTCTAACCTCTTTCTCTAAGCTCTTTCACTACTTCTATTCATTTTTTAAAAAAATTCGTTGACACAAGTAGTCATTAGCAATGTTTGATGTCAATAAACTTACAGGTTTCCATTTTAGTTGTTTCTACTCTCACCTTCCACTGGGCACGAGGTGGAGAGCAAATCAAACTAAAGAGAGAGTTTGGCATCTTTACCTCATTCACATTGTATGGACATAAGAGTCAATGATATATGGGAACTTATTTGAGATCACAACACACTCTATTTAATGTTTGCCATACCAAAATGTCCATACAAGAAATGTATTGCCATCTTTACAAAGAAATGCATGATATTTAGCAAGTGTTTATTTTGAAGTAGTCCTAAAAATGCTATTCTGGAGCTAAAGAAATAATATTTATTACTGTTATTTATTACTAACAAATGTCTCAAATATCTAAAATAAGGACTGTGATAAGTAGAAGTGATAGTGTATTTTATGCAATAGTGTTTAATATTGGCCAGGAACTATGAGATAAACATGATAACAAAATTTCCCTCAGAAAAATTGTCATACAATTTTAAATTAATATGAGAAAATATATTTCACATTCCATGGATTTCAGTGTCTAAAAATGAATTCCTTTCAGCAATGACAAAACTACAATCATGATCATAAGAAACTTTTTAGTAATTAAAGTCCTATAAAGTCTCATATTTTACATTTGTAGAACACAAAAACAAAGCTAATGATGTAAGTGTCCCACTTTTCAGAATTACTCAAAGATACCTTCCATTAAATTGAAGCAGATGATATGGAGTAATGTAAAAGAAATAAAGAATAATCAAACTGCTACCTCCAAATTAACTTCAGAATATTTTAGGTTGGTACATTAAAAAACTAATCAAGAGCCCAGGGATTTAATAGTCTTGTACTGCACAATATTGTAAATTACCATGCTGTTATTTTACAGACACTGAAAGGACTAGGAAAGAAGGCGAATTATTCCCTGTTGCTCTTAATAGTTTCTCTTAGAAAATGGAATCAGAGCTAAAAAAGGATTTGTTTCCATCAGGTTGCAATATTCGTGCACATTGCCTAGTGGAAGCCTTCAGTATCCTGTGCAATACACATTCACGATTCCTGAAGAACAAGGACTATCACATACTACATTTTTTCCTTTTCAAAATTCTATATTGACTGGAGTTATTAATTTCACTTTCCATCTTCCACTGTTCAGTTTAGTGTTGTTTATTTGTCTGCCTTTTTTTGTTTTCATTCTTAAGTTTCCTTACCAGCAAATATCTATTTAATTTTCATGTAGATAGGAACATCCCTCATTTATGAATCCTAGATATTTGCCTGAATACTTGAATTAGCTTGATGCATGAGTCATCTTGAGAAATGTTTTTAAGGGCTAAGGTAGATAATGAGCCACAGTTAACAAGTTAAAGGAAAATGAAGACCATGGGATTGACTTTAGTAACCTCACAATACTGATGATTATTTTGAAACTATTTTGAATCTTTGACTTAGTTCTTTTGGAGAATTGTATTAGGTATCGATGGTGTCAACCAGAGAGTCTTTGAGTGGAAAGAACTTTGAATGGAGTTTCCTCTATCAGCAATTTGAATGATGTTTCCTCTGTCCAACTCTTGTCCAGTCAGAGAGTAATAAATGTAAACATGTCCTAGAACAGTATTTTTGGTTCACTACAGTCTCCAGGATCTGAGCAAATTATATGTATTTATTATCTTAAAACACTATTGCTGCTGTTTTGAGATTTACACTTGTTTAACGTAAGAAGGGGAAAGATATAAAAAATTTCTTTCATGTAAGTATTTGCATTCAGTACCCAGTGCATTTTTTCAGCAAATGATTTTCTTTAAATTTTGGTTTCTAGCTTTTTTGTCTTTTTGTTAACCTCTAAGAAATTCCATGTTTTAAAGCATACATTTTCTCTTTCCAATAATCATAAAATTCAAAATAATATTGTAGGATTTTGAAGACAAGAAGGTCTTCTTCCATTTTCTTCTTCAGAGTCTTGAAGTTCTTGTCATACAGATCTTTCACATGTTTGGTAAGAGTCACCCCAAGATACTTTATACTGTTTGTGGCTATTGTGAAGGGGGGTCATTTCCCTAATTTCTTTCTCAGCCTGCTTATCCTTTGAGTATAGGAAGGCCACTGATTTGCTTGAGTTGATTTTATAACCTGCCACTTTGCTCATATAGATGCTTCTGGCAGTTCTGATAAGCCTATTAGTTTTACTATATATCATATATTAGTATACATTACTTAATGACTTTAGGTATATTTCTTTATTTTATAGAACTTATGAAAACTTCAATCCTGAGACATGTATAAACATAAGGAACCAGTGTATTTCAAATAAATTTGAAAATCTATAAGCACAAAGCATGATGTAAATGAAGTCAGGCCTCAGTAAACATTTAACAGTCTATTCTTCTTTCAAGACAGCACACAAAATATATAAAAACATCATAATTTAGGACTGAAAAAATACTTTCAGGACCTCTCATGGTATAGATGATACAGATAGTATCACTGTATCCCTATTGCTTTTGCATTTACATTCAGCATTCCATATTCCATGACCAAGTTTCCAACTGTCAGTTTGTAACTCTTTTGTTTTAGGCTCTTTGATCTTCAGAGACATTGCAGCCAGAGCACAATAATAAAGTATAAATTGTAGCAAATGTCTTCTAGGAATACTATCTAACCAAGGATTCATGTTCTGTGAGAAGATAAATTAAAACCAAGATCAAGGCATTGTACCCAGGAATTCTTCATCTGGATTAAGTTCCAATATTGTGAGGTGATACTTTTTTCATAGTTTTCTTTTCTTTTCTTTTTTGTTTGTTTGTTTGTTTGTTTGTTTGTTGGATATATTCTTTGTTTGCTTTTCAAACATTGTCCCCTTTCCTGGTCCCCCATGCCCCCGAAAATCCCATAAGCCATCTCCCCTTCCCCAATCAATACTCCCTCGCTTCCCTGTCCTAGTATTCCTCTACACTACAGCATCAAGTCTTTCCAGGACCAAGAGCCTCTCCTCCTTTTGGTGTCTAACAAGACCATCCTCTGCTGCCTATGTGTCTTGGGCCATGGGCAGTGATATTTTTAAAACAAGCAGTGTTTGTTTTCTTCAGTTTCCTGAATTCCATATAGTCCACCACCTATGTGTCCTTAGCATTTTAACCAGATTTAACTTCTGTGTAATTCACACGTGGCCAAACACAATCTTTTAAGCAGGTGGCTACTATTTTAAAAGGACCTTGTAGGATAAAAGGGCAAAGTAAAATCCTTTTACCCCAAGACCAGAGCCAAAGAAAGAACACACTGATCCAGATCTGACAACCCCAAACCAGAAACAAATCCCACCAATCCATGAGTTTGCAACCGTATCCACCAATTTTGAACAAGAAAACCCACCAATTCCTTAGCTTCCCCAAGCTCCAGAATTGAAATCCTTTCAATGCCAAGCTACCCTGGCAAGCAAGCTCCCACCCACATAGGGATCCCATATAAGCCCTGCCTTCTACTCTGTTCCTTGCTGTTTCAGATCTCCCCATTGATAGAGCAGAACTATTCCAAAGAGATTTATAACTCTTATATTTATGCTCTGTTTTCTTGTTTTATGCATATCCATACAGAGCAGACCTGTAACACTTCTGAAAGGGAAGCCCTTCCCTTCAGATCTGCAGCACAGTCTTCAACTCTGTTCACAATATCTCTTCTGAATGTGTGTTCTAGAGATAAAACTAGTATTTACTCTAGAATTTTTGCATATTCCATAAAATAAATTTTGTTTTGATTTTGAAGGATAATTAAAATTTGCATGTAAGACATACCTCTAGGTAAACATCAAAACTAGTTTCAATCACAAATTTTGTGCTATTTCAAAATAGAAAATATAAATGAAATTAAAGACACAGAAAACAAATGTATGATTTAAACTGGTTCTCTCTATCACTATCACACACATATTTGTATGCAATAGTAACTCATAACACACTGTATTATTCTACATATACATTATTGTTAATATGTATTTATAAAAAACTGGAATATAAATATTTTTTTACAAAAGTTATATTTTTAAATTGAAAGGCTACATGACATTAGGGGAAATAGTACAGTTTTTAAAGGAATAAATAAATTAATACTCTGTTTTCAAACCCCTATTCTTAATATTTTAGTCCCCATATATACCAGGCGTGAGATTCTTTTCTGGTATTGTCTATCTGGAGTTCTCTAGGACGCCTGTGCCTAGATGGGAATCTTTTCCTGTACATATAGAAATTTTAGTTTTCTTTAACGTTTTATGCATATCCTATGCATTTGGTAAAATAGTTTTCTCTGCTTTGAATGGCCATTATCTGAAATTAGATCTTTTTATGGTATCCTAATGTTTTCCCATGTTTTACTTCATGATTTTTATGAAAAATGTTTGCTGATGTTTTCTGAATTATCCAACTTATACTCCTTGTTAGACAGCTATGATAGTCTCTTTGGTTCCATATCCATTCTTTAGGTAAGGCTGTATTTAGCATGTAGAAATTTTCATGTACATTATTCTAGTTTGACTTCTCATGTTATTATCTCCTTGTAAATTGTTTCAGAAACTATAGCTTCTTTCTTGTATCATTTATATCTTTGCTTTTTTCTTTTTGTTATTCAAACAACATTCAGGTATGTTCTTGAATTATTCCTATTGAAGGTCTTTGATGTTATTGAAATTATTTTCTATTATTATCAGATTAGTTTTTTATTTGGTTGTTTGCTTTTTGTTTGTAATAGAATTATTGAATGTTACTTTCATTTTCTTTCATTCTTCATTTGAATTTTAATATCTTTAGTTGAGTAGGGGTGTGTTTTAGGGGCAGATCATCTGGTAATTATTTCTTGTTATCACCAGGATCTATGAAAATTGTTCAAATGTGATTAGTAGCTGAGGTAAAAGGACAATTTGTTTTCAGAGACTGGGACCTGGTTGGACAAGAGAAGTTTAGATTGATTAGCTAGGCTCTGAGGAAACTTTATTCATGTTGGAGTTAGACAAAAATATGTGCGTCTTTAACCTTTGTCCAAGAAGCATTTTACTGTATTGGACAGGAATCAATTGAGAGATTTATAACTTTAAATTGAGAGATTTATAACACTTATAGTTATGCTAATGATAAGCGACACTGTTTTCAGTTCTAAATGATAACTATCAATCCTATCACCACTCCCATTCTAGAAACATACAGGGAATTTAAGTGTGAGAAAAGGGGGATAATTACTGAAATGTGTTAATCTTCAGACATGGTCTGGCCATTGCAATCATGCCTCTAAAGAGATGTCATCACTTTTGAAAGACCCACAGAAGCCACGGGTCTTCCTTGAGTGTCCACACTCAATAGGCTGTACTTTTGTTGTCTTTGTTTTTTTTAAAGGAGAACCCATACTTCTTATTACCAACAAGAAGCCAAAAGGGGTGTACAAGTGTCCAAGGTGGTCTAAATATATGGGATAGATAAACTCCACACTTCTCTTAATATTGAATGGGCAGTAGCAAAGGATAGGCTAGAAGAGAGAGGGAGAAGCATGCTTTGTGAATGTATGGCCACTGGTAGGCTGTTTATGATCCAGTGTATGCCCTCATATTCACACATTAAAAGATGCATCTAATTAGACTTACAAGTTTATAAGAAAAAGAAGACATGTAGTTGAGTGGAGACATGTGGAGAAGTATATGGAGAAAGTTCTATATTGTACATTCATATACAATAACAATTGTATGCACAATTACAGGTATACAAAGTAAAATTGTGAAAAACAGAAGTAGATTAAATGTGACTGATAATTTTTATAAAACTTAAATAAAATTTTCATGTTTTTTATATTTTATATATGTTTTGCAGGTTGTATGTATTCAAATTGATGTGTACCACATAACTTCCAATGTAAATACAAGTTGCATTACAACCAAGTAAGGTAAAACAAATCTTCACCATCAGACATTCATTATTAATTTCTTCATAGTAAAAACTTCAAAGTTAATTTTGGAAAATTACTCACATGAATTTTCTTTTTACTCCTTTTAGTCTGGTCTAATCTGACCCACATCTGCATCAGCAAGGAACAGGAAAAAAGCTATAGCTAACATTCTACCTTCAATAATGACCATAAATTCTAAGCTGATGGAACCATAAGTGCAGTAAACATTTCCTTTTATTAGTGGTCTTGGTCAACACAAGGCTGGATACATTTCACAAAATATATTGAAAGGATATGAAAATCGTAGCAACTACCTCTTTCGAAATCATAGTGGTCTAGCTAGTTTCACATTCTTCAACGTTGAATTTGTGTCAATTTTTTCTATTTATGTGTATATTTGAGTCGGGGAGGGGGAGGTGGATGCATACGTGTTATAGTGAATGTGTGTGCACATCCAGAAGCCACGGGTCTTCCTTGAGTGTCCACACTCAATAGACTGTACTTTTGTTGTCTTTGTTTTTTTTTTTAAAGGAGAACCCATACTTCTTATTACCAACAAGAAGCCAAAAGGGGTGTACAAACCCCTGGAACTGGAGTTATAACCACAGTACCCACATGTGCCATCACAAGTGTTTGTAACTGCTATAAGTCCACACAGAATCAGGAAAGAACTTGGTTGCTACTCTTAATGGGGTCATCTCTCCAGCTACACTATTTGCTTGTGTGAATGATAGCACCTCTCCCTGGTCCATAGGCTTGCCAATAAAGCTAACAGCTGTTCAACAAGCAGTATGAATCTATTTGTCTCTCCTTCTCTAGCACTGTGATAATAAATGCATCTCCTCACTCCAAGTATTTACGTGACTACAAACCATTGAGCCCATGCCCTGATCATGGCAAGTACATCACTTACTGAATCATTTCCACAGAACACCAAATCCTTTTTAATTGCAAAGTTATTGAAACACATAGGATGGGCATAACAACGTGTCAGTTCAGGACCCCTTTTGGTTGACCTGGAGCTTCTGACTACCCTGTATTTGAAGTTAAAACCTATCTTAACAATGCCCCATCAGTCAATGAATTAAAACTAAAGTCCCAAAATATAAAGACTGAGCTTTGTAATGACAGCCTGCTAGCCATGTGTCTATGGCTCTTTCTGCCTCGTTTAGTTCAGATAATTCTACATAATCAAGAGATAGATAAGCTATCTCCATTGAGACTTAATTAAATTTCAAAAAATACAAATAAGAGATTGGTAGTTTTCTAGGCCATTAAGCAGTTATTTTTGTTAATCAGTAATGTATTGCTAATCATAATGAGACTACAAGAAGGGAACATTCCCATGACAAATCACAACTATGGAGTAACTTAGGGAACTGAAGAATGCTAAAAGGTTTCAGGATATGATGGATATGATGGATATGATGGATATGAAGGAAAGAAGGATATGATGTTGTGTGGTACAGGAGAAAACTGAAGAAACATTTGTCATTATAGTCTCCTGAAGTAGTCTTCTGAGTAGAAACAGAAACTAATACCTCATGCAATGACTTAGAAAATTTCCATACTCAATGGTACAAGCATGATATTTTAGAAGTTATGATAAAAATACCAAGCTACAGCAAGTATTTAAAGCACTAAATTTGAGGAAGGATTAAATTGAACAGAAAAGAGTGGTAAATGAATCTGTTTTCCATGTCAGACATTTAAACAAAATAATTGGTCTCAGACTATCTACTATTATTTTAATTGGAATACGTATTTGGCTAAATTCATGAGTAGTTGACCTTTGTAAACACTCAGATAAATCTCCAGAAATCTTAAATTGCATAAATCTGTGGGACTAGATTAAAGGAGAGAAGAGTTGTACAATATCAAATCCAAATGTGGCATGTGCTGCAGAATGACCTGCCTTCAAAAGACATGAGGGTGTGCCTTTATCTTCCTGTGTTGAGAATAAATTATGTACAAGAGGCTTGTGGTTTTCAAAGATTATTCTGTCTGTACTGAAAAGGACAAAGAGTTCAAAATGGGGAATGACCCATAAGTTCTTTAACATTTGTGAACATGAATCAAGCTGAGAAAACTATTCAGAACTCAGAGTTCAGAGGGAGAAACTACTTCCAAGAAACAGAACCTCTTTTTGATCAAGCAATTGCTAAAACTGATCTAGATGAATTTCAAATTTTCACTGACTTCTGTATAACATACACTTTCTGCTTTTGTGAATAAGTGCATGTATTTTATGTGTGTGTGATTATATATTCAGATCATTCTTAATATTTTTTGTTTTATGTTGTATTTCAACTTCTTGTTTGAGAATATCACATATAACTATATTATATTTTAATCAAATACACCTCTACTCAGGCTCAAACTAACAAACAAATTGAATGCAGTTTTTATCAAAGTCCCACACAAATCTTAATGACAATGGGCAAAATAGTTGTAAGGTTTGCAATGATGGGTAAAACTACAGGGGAGCTAAAAACTAAAACAATATGGACAGAACTAAAGGCTTTATGATTTCGTTATTTTTGTCTAATTTATTAGTTTCTTTTATTTTAAACCAAGGAAACAAAGGTAAACAGCCCTCACAGATATCTGAACCTTTTGATGTTGATGGTTGTATTTTAAAGCTGACAATTAAAAGAAAAGTATTTATTTACATATTCATATAGTAATAAAGGATATTTTGCATGAGACAAATTTGTAAATAGTTTTGGTATGAGTTGATCCTTTCCAAATAAAAACAGTAGTGTTCTTCTCACTTCATATCAGGACTTAGTTTATTTTCTACCCTTTTACAAGAGCAACCAGTTTGGGATTGATAAAGCAGAATGGAAATTCTGCATTGAAATGTTCTAAGGAACAAAAGTAAAAGCAGGGAGGAAATGAAGGCAGATGAAGATAATTAAGTTACTTGTATTCTAAATTCAAACTGGTAGCTGAAGTTTTATGTGGGCTTCCTTAAGATTGAGTGTGTAACCTAACCATGTATACTGATAAAATAAGTGATCACTCAAAATCAATCACTATATTGATATATAATCTGTATACATTATTAAGAATTAATTTAAATCATGATAAAATTTGATAACATTTATGTTTACAAACTGTATTTACAAAGAGAAAGATTCTGACACGATATGTTGAGAAAAAGATTATTTTAAAGTAGAGATAGATTATTTTGTGAATCAATGTAAGATATGAAAGTTTGACTATTCTTGCAGTTTGTGTGTGTCTGTCAGTTTGTCCATATGCTTGTCTGTCTCTATATCTCTGTGCATTATACCTTTTTATTCAGGTGCACATGTGAGGGATATCTTAATATCAAATTGTTTCAAGTTACTGTAAAATGAAGTATATAAAAAATAAGGAAACCTACTATTTAGTAAACCAATTCAAAATAATTAAAATGTGTTAGGAAATATTCATTTGCATAATGCCATTCATAGAAGAAATGTCTATCATTCACATAAATAAAAATTAGAGCTAGATAGATGGATTCATTAAGAGTACAAAACAAATTTTCTTTCTAAGACCTCTGTGAACACACAGAAGTTGCAAACATTAGTGATGATAATAGTGATTAAAACAATTCCATGGTATTGGTACAGAGACAAAAATGTTGATCAATGGAACAGAATGGAAGGCCTAAAAGATAACCAATACACATATGCACACTTGCTCTTTGACAAGGAAGTCAAAAACCCACAGGGGAAAAAGAAAACATTTTCAATAAATAGTCCTGATTTCAGTGGTAGTCTGTATGTAGAATAATGAAAATTTATCCATGTTTGTCACCTTTTACAGTGTTCAAGACCAAATAGATCAAGGACTTCAACATAAAACAAGATACACCTAATTTAATAGAAGAGAAGGTAGGAAAGAATCCCAGACTCATTGACACAGGGGGAAGTTTCCTGAAAAGAAAATCAATGTCTCAGACTCTAAGATTAACAATTGAAAAATGGGACCTCGTAAAACTGAATAGCTTCTGTAAAGCAAAGGTAACCGTCAGTCAGAAAAACTGGCAACCTACAGACTGGGAAAAAACTTCATTAACCCTGGGTCCGATAGAGGGCTAATATTCAAAATATATAAAGAACTAAAAAAGTTAACCTCCAAACAACCAAATAACACAATTGAAAAATATGTTACAGAGCAAAACAGAGAATTCAAAGGAAAATTAAAGAAATTAAGGAAATGTTCAAGGGTCTTAGTCTTTAGAGAAATGCAAATCAAAATGACCCTGAGATTCTACCTCACACCAGTAAGAATGGCTAAGATAAAAAACTCAAGTAAGAGCACATGCTTGCAAGAATGTGGAGAAAGACAAACACTCCCTCATTGCTTGTGTGATTGCAAACAGGTACAAACCCTCTGGAAATCAATCTGGTGGTTCTTCAGAAAATTGGAAATAGTTCTACCTGAAGACCTAAGTATACCACACTTAGTCACAAACCCAAGAGACCACAAAGACAAGAGTTCCACTATGTTGACAGCAGCCTTATTTATAAAAGCGGGAAGTTGGAAACAACCCTGATGTCTTTCAAAAGAGAACTAGATACAGAAAATGTGGTTCATTTACACAATGGAATGCTATGCAGCTACTAAAAACAAGGACATCATGAATTTGGCAGAGAAATGGATAAAATTAGAAAATATCATCCCAAGTAAAGTAACTCAGACTCAAAAGTACATGCATGGTATGTATTCGATTATAAGTGGATATTAGCCAAAAAGTACAGAATACCTAGAATAAAACCTACAGACCACAAGAAGAGTAACAAGCAGAAAGGACCAAATGAGAATGCTTCGATCCCATTTAGAAGTGTGAATAAAATAATCACAGGAGACAGAGGGAGGAAGGGACCTTTGTGGGAGAAGAGAACTGGAGGGGAAAATGGGAACAGGATGAGAGGATGGGCAGGAGAAAAACCCACAGGGCAAGGAGAATGAATGGAAATAACAACCTTGGGATTGGGAGGTGGGTAGACCCTTTCAAAAGTGTGAGAGACTCTCAGGACTCAATGGGGTGATCTTAGCCAAAATGCCCAACTTTGGGGAGAGGGAACTCAAAGTATACACCTCCAAAAAACAGACAGGGCCTCAAGTGGAATAACTGGACTACTAATCCACAGTCAAAATTTCTGTCCCATAATTGTTACTGTGTAAAAGACATGCAGGGACAAAAATGAATAGACTGAGGTAAAGTATCTCCAATGATATGCACAACTTGGGATCCATCTCCTGGATGAGAGCACCAAGACCTGACACTATTACTGATGCAATGATGTGCTTACAGAAGGGCACCTGGCATGACTGTCCTCTGAGAGACCCTACCAGCAGCTGACTAAGATTGATGCAGGTACTTACACAAAAACATTGGATTTAAGTCTGGGGAAGTTAGGGGACAGATTGACGAAGCTGAAAGGAAGAGTTGCCCCGTTGGAAGACCAGCTATCTCAATTAACCCAGACTGCAGGGAGCTTCCAGAGACTGAGCCATCAACCAGGAGAACAAATGGGCTGTTCCAAGGCCCCTGGGACATATATCGCAGAGAACTGCCTGGTGTCGCCTGAATGAGAGTAGATGCATTTATTCCTCGAATGACTTGAGACCCCAGGAAAGGAGGAGGCTTGGGCAGGGTGTATGAGGGAGATCCCTATGGGAAGCAATGGTTTGGAGAAGTGAAATGAGAAACTGTGAGGCAGGACCTCGAGTGGGAAGCAATGACTGTAATGTAAATAAATAAAGTATTTTTTAAAAGAACATATTATTAAACAAAACCCCCATGCTATGTGTGGGATACCTCTTTATTATTTTTAGACAAAGACAGTGTATTAAGTCCAATTAGAGAACTTTGGCGTGGATCCTAATCATGTCAGAAGGGTCCCTCATAAATTGTCATCAATATGGCTACCCCAAAATGATCTGAATGGAGATGTCAGTAAAATAGATAACAAAGTAGACAGAGGAAAGTCCATGTGGTCTCAACCCTATACAAATAACCACAGTCAACTAAGGAATGTTCATAATTGCAGAATTAAGTCCCCGGGGAAGACCCCATTCACTGGCTGCCTAGAGTAGTTCTGAAAACATACACACAAGCAATGTTTCACAGAATGAGGAGGCTATAATAATATTCATTGTCATTGTTAATGTTCTATTACTGGAAAAGAATTCAAAACCCCAGTCAACTCTTATAAAAGAGAGAATTCAAATGAGGAATTGTGTACAATTTCACAGGCTTAGTTCACTATTATTATGGCAGGAAGCAGACAGGTATGGTCCTGGAGAAGAATGGGAATTTTATATTTTGATACACAAGAATGAAAGAGAGAGAGAGAGAGAGAGAGAGAGAGAGAGAGAGAGAGAGAGAGAGAGAGAGAGAGAGAGAGAAGGAGAGAGCAACAGAGAGAGAAACAGACAGACAGAGACTGTGACAGAGACAGAGAGGCAGAGAGACAGAGACAGACAGAGGCAGAGAGAGGGAAATACAGAGGACAGAGACAAACACAAAGAGACAGAGACAAAGAGAGATATCGGGCATGGCAGGTACTTTTGAAATCTTAAAGCATTCACTGAGTGAAACAACTCCTCCAACAAAACTACAACACCTAATTTTCCAACCGGACCATCAACTGAAGTCTAAACATGTAAATAAATTAAGACACCAGACTATAGAGGTATAGAGGGTACATTCATTCAAACCACCACGCTCATGTATCACATATTCATAAATAACAATTTATTTTAAAATGAGCTAAGATTTGAAAATCTAGGACATAGAAGATACTCAGGAAGATTTTTGAGGGAATATAGGGAAGGAAGAAATATAACCCAACTGATGAACAGAAGCAGCTAACCCCTATGGTTGAATTAGGAAAAAGCTGGAAGAAACTGAGGAGGAGGGTGACCCTGTAGGAAGACCACCAGTTTCAATTAACCTGGACTCCGGGGAACTGTGAGACATGGGACCACCAATGAGGTGGCATACACCAGTTGATATGAGGTCCCCAACACATATATAGCAGAGGGCTTCTGGTTCTATTTTCAGTCAGAAAGATGTACCTAGCCTGCACGAAATTGGAGGCCCTAGGGAGTTTAGAGGTCTGGTTGGGTAGGGTGAGGTGTGGCAACATCCTTGTGGAGACAGGGGCGTGGGAAGGAGGTATGGGTTGTGGAACATTTGGAGGGTCAACTGGGGGAGGGAATAAAATCAGGAATGTAAATATATATATATATATATATATATATATATATATATATGGAAAAGGAAATATAACTATAATATAATCTTAAAAATAAAATCAAAATAAAAACTCAACAAACAAAATTCATCTCCAAATTAACAGTAATTTAACAACAGCAACAACAACAACAATAATACCACATTAATTTTAAACACTACATGCTATTTCAGAAAAATAGAGAGAAATCAAGTTGGAAGCTAGCTGAGAGTTTCTCCCTACTGGCTAGCTATCATAATGCTGAAAGAGGTAAAGCAGATTGTTGTGGAGAAAAGACATTAGTGTACTTATCTAGTTGTGAATCCTATGATGTATATTTCCTACAGGCAAAACAGCATGCGTTCGTTCTTCAAAACTGTCACAAGTGTTATGGAGACAACCAAATGCTTCTGGCAATATTCAAAGTCTTCTCTGAACAAAGATATTCATGTCTACTACTGTAAAGTTACCCAAACTATGGTTAAGTCATGAGCCCTAGTATAAAATATACTAATGTTTCAAGCTAAATTGACATCACATCTATGTATCAATAGGCATACTTTGTTAATTTTTTGATGATCTTTCCAACAGTCTAAAGCTTAATTTGGGAGAAAATCAGCAGATGAGTCCTACATAAATACCAGAGCCTCTTCACTTAGAAGTTGGGTAATTTTAAGGAAGAGAAGGCAGGAAAGAGGATTAAAAAGTTTCCTTTTGGGGCAGCAGTTTCCCATTGCCAGAAATAGCCAAGGAATAATCAGAAGCAGCAAGTCTCTGTAAGTTCAAGAGATTATGTTGTTCATGAACTCATAGAGTTTTAATCTCTTAGTATTCAGATATCCTGGACTCTTCAAAGTGTTTTGCTATTGCTTTTGGAATATAATGTTTTGCTATTGCTTTTGGAAACATTAGAGTTATTCATCTGTTTTTATTTTCCCTCTATTTCTTTGTATTACCACACTCCGTCCATAGAGTTCTTAATAGGGTTATTTCATAATGTGGAAACTATATGTGTGTGCATGTCTTCTATTCATTCACTTACATCTCTTTTTACTTTTCAACTAATCTAATTAATCAACTTACAAAAAGAAAGCATTATTAAAGTTTGGGAAATTAAGATGCATCATAGGTTAGCAAAAAAACTAAATAAACATTTGTACTTTGGCTTCTAAAATAAAGGACAGCTCTTCAACTCAAAACTCTATCATTTGACTTGTGCCTGAGAAAAATTTCTGTGCATAGTCATGTTTTTGTGCACTACAGGAGTAGAACTATTGATTGCTTTTCTCCTTTGGCAGCTGATATAGTACCTTCTGAAACTATGAGAGGATGTCTTATAAAAGGAAGCTTCCAGATTAATTCCATCCCAAGTGCTCTAATTCCTTTGTCTGAATTGTATTGTTTTCAGCAATAGGTTATTCTTCAACTCTAAGAGGTAAGCAGAGGAAAAGCTTATGTCTGTATATATAACATATATATATATGTTACTTTTCTTGAGTATTGTGTATCTATACAAGAAGAAATATAAGAGATATGAGATATGAGATTTTTTTTTATCATCTTCCATATCCAGTTCTAAACACATATCTCCTGTTTTTGATGAACAAGTATAGTTGAAATAGTACTGAATGTGTTATGTTTGGATGTAGGACATTCATTTCAACATAGGAAACTTCTCAATAGGGAAACTTCTCAACAAGGAAACTTCTCAAAAAAAGGAAAAGAATCTTGCTTAAACAGAAAAAAAACACCAAATAGAAACAAAAAATAATGAATAAATCATTAATTAAATTAAAAATAAATTATTAAAAAGGAAAAGAATCTTGCTTAAACAGGAAAAAACAAATAGAAACAAAAATAATGAATAAATCATTAATAAAATAAAATAAAAATGAAAAAATTTCAATAATATATTAAAATAGATAGTTATATTAAATTAGGACACATACTGTCTATTTTATTATTTTAATTTTACCTAACAACTATATGATATTTACAGTTGTTTACTTATTAGCTTAGTTTATTTTAGTTTCTTTTCATTTTGCTTTGTTTAGGTTTTGAGAGAAGGTATTTCAGGATGCCCTGGAACTCAAAGTATAGCCAAAACTGACTTGGAAATTGTATTGAGTCTCCAGCTTTAACTTTCTAAATCATGTACTTTATAGGTAGAAATCACCATGTTCTACAAAATTATGATACTTTTCTTGGTAAATCCCCCAAATCCACTGAATAGTGGAGGGAAGAACATTATTTTTTAATGAAGTCTTTATGAAACAATAGATAATGTAAAAGTAAGTTAAGTGTAAGAATACATTTTATTTTCACTAAAGCATTTAAATACCCAATTTATGTTATAAATAGGGAATATATGCTGAGAATCATCAAAATACTTAAAACTGAAACATGTAGAAATCTATAGTTATATACATTAAAACATAATAAGGTAACCAGCTCATAAGCATATTCTATTAATGTTACAATATTAGGATTAAGGGTACATAAGAAAAGAGTGTGCTTGGGTAAGGGCATTTACATTTATTCACCATTATCTATTGCTTTAAACCTCAATTTTTTATTGCAGAATGAAGAAAATGACAACTTAAAATACAGTCTGATATCAAGCATATATTAGCTGAATATGCATTATATAACTAACAATTTATATTAGCAATGTTGTAGATTTTGGGCATGATTTTCCAAGTTTCGTTTCAGCAATAGTAATTAGGTCATAAGGGATCTGAACTGGCAATTTCAGATGTATGTTTAGTGCAAACATCGAACGAAGAGACAATATAGAAATTCTAAACATGTACATTAAAAATAGGGGTAATTGGGTTAATAACTTATTCTGCAAAAATACTTTAAGATCTAAAGATAATTTAATTTTTAAGCTAACATAAAAAAGAGAACAAAAAGTAAAAAAATTAATCTGGGAATAAACCATAGTCCACTCCTTGTCAAATGTTTTTCACCCAAGCAAAGCATGGTAAGAGTACATACACTGCCTGTAGACCAGAAAATATAGAGTATGTAAGATGAGTCACTCAGCCTTATTGATTTCTCTGTTGGTTTTTCCATATCTTTTAATAAAACGTTTTTTATTGATAATGTTACACATATTAAAAATGATAGATTGGTTATATGCTATTTCCATTGATCTTGATTTTCCTTCAGATCTTCATTGCAATCGGTAATAGAACAAGGTACCATCAAGCCAGTGCTGATGTAAATTTCCATTTCTACTGGTTAGCTTTAAATGAGTTGAAAGATGCTATACATCCTATTTGAAAGGAAAGAGTAATCATCAATCATACCCAGCTAAAAATCCTAAGAAATAAAAAAAAATGCCTAGATTAACCAAAAACTTTCTGGTTGGAATTAAGTCTCACTCCATAACATAATACAATTGTTATGATTGGTCTAAAAATCAATGCTTTGATGTTCTAATCACTAGAGAATAACCTACTATTACCATTTAACTGTATTTTACAATGTTTTAAGTTGATTTCTGATGACTTATTTCTATATCATAGATCAATGCCTGTCTCAATACATTAGAGTGTATTATTCTATTTGCAGTTAATGGTATGAGGCAAGGTAGTGGAGGTAAAATATTGTAGAATGATCCTCAATAAATGTAAAATATGAACCACAACCCTTTTCCCCAAGGCTCAGGTATCAACATAAAAAGAGGAACAGAAATAGTGTAAAAACCATAGTAAGAAATTAATATAAGAATAAAGAAGAACATGAAATTTGGTGGGTAGGAGAATAGGAGAAAATCTAGCATAAGCTTGGAGGAAAACATTATGATCAAAATATATTGTATAAAATTATTTTACAAATACAATTTTTAAAAAAATATTATAAATATTACAATTATTTTAATATAAAAAATCAACAATTTTAGAGTATTGTAAAGTATAATTATGACTTTAAATTAAGATATACTTTAAAGGAAATAAAGAATAATAAATCTGTTTTGATTGTGCAACTATTATAAAAAAGTTTATATGAGATCTAACCAATAAATACTCTTCATGTGACAGAAAGGGCTGATTTTGTTTTGCAGAAAAAACAGTTTTCTACCAGTTTCATGTAGCTATACAGCTGTTTTACTTGTATTATGTTTATCTTTAAGTCCAATGTACAGAAGAGGACCATTAGCAGTGTAGAATACAAACAATTTTTAGTTTACATATTATATCAATTTATTTTGCTGTAGTATAAGGAGCACATAGTAGTATATATTTTTCTTTTCATGTGGTATTATTTCCATATGATCATTCAATAGCATATGATCTTATTAGCCATGGAAATAAGGCAGCATATGCATGGACTACCCATAATGCATTTTAGTCTAGAAATCACTGTAAAATTTGTACAGTAAAATCTAGAAATTTTACAAGCTGTAAATATTTTATATACTTGAGTAAATACTCTAAGTGTGCACTGCCAACTGACTAATGTTTATAGAGATGATGGCTTTCAAATATATGTTGAAAAAAGTTTTAAGAAACCATCATATCTCCTGCATTAATACCATTTGTAAGTGTTATTTTAAGATCAAATATTATAGTTGTAAATATTTTTGAAGACTAATGATCAATACTTACTACTGAATTTCATTTCTATGTTAACATTTCACTCAAAGAATAAAAAAATCAAGAATAATAACAAAGTTTTGATTTTATTAAAACACATTTACTTTTATTTAGAAAATCCTTTGTTTTGTACATGTTTATTTTGTATATGTATATAACACTGAAAAATAAAACATTTAAATTAGTGACAACAGGTGCCTTCACAAAGAAATTTGAGAGATCATATATTAACATCTTAACACCACACCTAAAAGCTCTCTAAAAAAAAGTAGAAAACTAACCCTATCAGAGTAGACAAGAGTAAATAATCAAACTGAGTACTGTAAACATTAAAATTGAAACAAATAAAACATTTCAAAGAAATCAATGAAACATTTTTTTCTTTGAGAAATCAACAAGAGAGACAAATCCTAATTTAAAATAACTAAAAGACACACAGAAAATGTCTAAATTAATAAAATCAGAAACAAAAAGGTTGACATAATAGTAGACAGCAAAGAAATCCAAATGATCATTAGGTCATACTTCAAATTCCTGAATTGGAAAATCTAAGAGAAATGGATAATTTTCTGAAAAATTACCACTTACCTAAGTCAACTAAAGATTAAAGAACTTCAATGAATCTATACAACTGAAGGAAATAAAAGCAATCATTAGAAGTGTCCCAAGCCCCATCCATTTGTCTGCAAAACTCAGGATATCCTCATTCTTACTGGCTGAGTAGTATTCCATTGTGTAATTGAATAACATTTTCTGTATTCATTCTTCTGTCATGGGACATATGGATTGTTTCCAGCTTATGGCAATCACAGAAAGACAGGGCATCAAGTGATGGCTGGGGTTGCTATTCCACAGTCAAAACTATGATCCATAATTGTTCCTGTCTGAAAGAATTGCAGGGACAAAAGTAGAGAAGAACCTGAGGAAAAGGAGGTCCAGCGACAGGTCCAAAGTGGAAATCAGCTCAAGGCGAGGCCCCAAGGCCTGACACTATTCCTGAGTCTATGAAGTGCTAACAAAAAGGGACCTATCAAAAGAAATGGTATGCTGACAGAAACATGGAGAAAGCCAATCACATAGCTTGCCCTAAGTATGTAATAAAGACTCAGCAAGTGAGGGAGATCCTCAAACGCTTCTATTGAAATTATGTATCTTCTTTTACACTAAGCTTCCCTAAAGACAGAATGACTACAGTATAATACAAAGATGGAGTAGAACAATAGATATTTACAATGTAGCACGGTCTGATGCCAACTTGCGCAGCAACGTAGGAAATCAGTATGATAATTCCTTAGAAAATTGAGAATTGTTCTACCTATAGGCCCAGGCATACCATTCTTGAACATATATCTAAAAGATGCTAGTATCCATCCACAAGGATACCTGCTCAATTATGTTCATAGCAGCTTTATTCAAATTAGCCAGAAACTAGAGACAACCTAGAATGGAAATAATGTGTTATATTTGTACAACAAATATATTAACCAGCTGTTGAAAATAATGATATCATGAAATTTTCAGGCATGTGAATGGACCTAAAAAAGATTATCCTGAGTAAGGTATCACAGACATGGAATGACAAGTATTTTATGTGCTCAATTAGAATTGTATATCACCTGTAACCTAAAGGAAAACCATGCTAAAATCCAAATACCCAGAGAGGCTATGTAACAAAGAGAACTTAAGATAAGATTATCTTCCTAGGAAGGGGAGTTAGAATAAATTTCACAGGTTGACTGTGGTCAGGTAGGGCTGGGAATGAGAGGGATCAGGTGGGATGGTTGTTTGAGAAAGAGAATGCTAGGAGAGGTAACGGGAAGTGGGGGCATTTCAGAAAAAAATGTAGAAACCTAGTGAAATGGAAACTTCAAGGAATCTATAAACATGATACTAAAGAAGACTCCTGATAATGGGCACAAGAAACCTGAAATCTCTGTAGCCAGGCAAATCCTCAAGAGGAGGCTTTGGGACACAAACCCAGACACAAAGCTTTCTTCCTATAGTCTGTCATGCCTGCATAATGGGCCGAGACTGAGCTTAACATATTCATCCTCAGTGGGACCAGGGAAAATTCATGCAGCAACCGAGCTGAGCAAATGCACAGTCTTTCAACCAAATATCAGTCCAGGGTAAAGAAGTACTGTGGATGAAGAGGAGGCAGGATTGGAGAAGCCAGAAGATTCAAACAAACCAGAAGAATACTCACTCAGTCAATATACCAAGGACTTGAAATGGGATCACAGAAATAAGGTTGACTGTATGGATTTAATTTAAGTCCTTGAATATATGTTCTGGTTTTGTAGCTTAGTGTTCTTGAGGGATTCTTAAAGTGTGAGCAGGACCTGTTTCTGACTCTTTAGCCTGCATTTGGGACCCTTTTCCTCCTAGATTGCCTTATCCAGCCTTGATGTGAGAATTTGTGATGTGTCTGGTCTTTTTGTAGCTTTTTATGCCACCTGTATGTCCCTCAAAGGCCTGCTCTTATCTGAGGGGAAGGAGAGGGTAAGTGGATTGGGGAAAAGAGGATGTGGTGGGGGTGGGGATACTGAGCAAAGGGGAGGAATGAGAAACTGAAGTGCAGAAGTAATACATGATAAAATAATAAATAAAAAAAATACAACAGCAAAACCATTCTATCACAATGTAGTCAGGAAGAATTCAGAATGGAAGTTATCATTACTAGGTGAACTGCCAATTAACCAGCCAAATGTTCTAATACTGAGGAACTAATTGAATACCTGATTACCTCTCCTCTCTTCACAGATCAATTGTTTAGCACTGTTGGTCTGGATGGCAGATCATTTGGGAGAATTTTTTTAAGCTTTCTGTTTTCTAAGCACTCTCTTCTAAGTTGATTTGTCTGTTCTTTTTATGTGACAGTCTCCTAGAGGACCTAGTTAAGTTTTGCCAGCATAGAATGAGCCTTTGCATTTTTTCTTTTAGATGCCTATACTCATCTGTGCTACATTTAAAATAGTTTGCAACTAACTTTCAATATTATTTTCTTTGTAGTTATTTCTATTTTAAAATATAATTGATATATAATTCTTACATGCTGTTTTGTTTCAAATTTTATGCTTGAATACTAACAATGCTTTCCACATCCTTTTAAAAGATACCAATCCATACATACTAAATATTTACAGTAGGATTCTAGGTGTTCTTGTATGTGCTGTGTTGAAGATAGTTGTTTGAACTTGTATAAAAATTTCCGCATTTATTTCTTGGCGGTTTTCCATTATGTAAAATCCTCAGAAAATTCTGTGTCAGTGTGAGACTGTGTATGCCTCCAGGCACATCTGTATATATAGCCTGCATTCTTGAAGGCTGTATTCAGAAGGTTTTGCCGAATTTTATCATCTCAAAGGGTGTTAAATTTGGGCCTCATGTTCTGAGACATCTTGATTCAAGAATCTGAGGAGTTGTGTCAATGATTACACTCTATCTCAAGTTGTTTATAAAGAGCTCAATTTTCTTTTACTTTACCAAGTTTATTTCTCTGATTACTATAATGGAAACTGGAGCTGATCCAGTTTCATAAAACTACCTAAAAATGCTGAGGTTTGTGGGGAAGAAATTTTCTACTTCTCCTTGCATTTCCGGTCTTATTGAGAGAGTAGCTGAACATATTAGCACCTTAGAAGACTTTAGGGTAGAGTTCAGTGGTTCCCATTTTTTGTTTTATATTTGAAATCTTTGCAAACCGGTGACTTGCTTTTCCTAATGTAAAACCAAAAAAATCAATTTATTTGTTATGGTAAAATTATAAATATATTTTATGTTTTGTAGGAAGAACTTCCTCAGTGATACCAAGAATTTCTTAAGAACCTTATTAATCCATCATAGCACATGCTGCACTATGTTCATAGTAGGCTTATTTATTTATAATAGTCAGAAGAAAGAACCCAGTTGTTCCTCAACAGAGGAATGGGAACATAAAATGTGGTATACTTACACAGTGGAGTACTACTCAGCTATTAAAAACAATTACTTCATGATATTTGCAGACAAATGGATGGAACTAGAAAAATATCATTATAATTGAGGAAACCAACCCAGTCGCAAAGGAACACATATGGTATGTAGTCACTGATAAGTGTATATTAGGAAAAAAATCTCAGAATACCATCATTCAACAAAATCAAGTAGGCTTCATCCCATGGATGCAAGGTTGGTTTAATATATGAAAATCCATTAATATAATCCACTATTTAAACAAACTCAAAGAAAAAGTCACATGATCATCTCATTAGTAGCTAAAAAAGAACACAAGAAAATATACCTCTTCATGTTAAAAGTATCGGAGAGATAAAGAATTCAAAACTCGTACCTAAATATAATAAAAGCAAAATACAATCATATCATTTGCAATAGTGAATGCCTTAACTTTTTGTGCATTTGTATTCCTCTGATCTACTTTTGTAGTCTTATTGCTATATCTTCTAGGCTATATTAAATAGGTAAAGTGGCCATCCTCTCTTTTCCCTGATTTTAGTCAGATTGCTTCAAGTATATCTCCATTTAATATAATACTGGCTGTTGGTTTGCTGTGTATTGCTTTTATTATGTTTAATTATAGGCCTTGAATTTCTGATCTCTCTCTCTCTCTCTCTCTCTCTCTCTCTCTCTCTCTCTCTCTTTCTTTGGATTTGGTTTTTTTCGAGACAGGGTTTCTCTGTGTAGCCCCGGCTGTCCTGGAATTCACTCTGTAGAAAAGGCTGGACTCGAACTCAGAAATCTGCCTGCCTCTGGCTCCCAGAGTGCTGGGATTACAGGCATGTGCCACCACTGCCGGCTTCTGTAATACTTTAATATTGGCTCTAAGATGCAGAGTTGAAAAACAGGACCTTTTAAATCATAATCAGATTTTAGTGGAATAGTGTATATATCTTGTCTTTTTATTACTTTTATTTTTTACCGTACAGACTTTGTCATGGCTTTCATATATAATTAAACACTAAATTATACCAATTAATTAATATGATTTTCTTAAAAAGCAAAGAATTTAAATCAAGACTGTTTCCCTAGCTTAAATCTTTTTCAGAATCTTTCTTAGTATTATTATAATGTATAAATTTATTCATTTAAAAATCACTTGCCAGTGATATTCATCAGCAGCACCTATTTTTCTGTGATGTAATATTTTGTGGCCTAGGTATTCCTAGTATATTTGTTAGTTAATTGTTTTGTGGTAAGGTGGAGAGTTGAGCCAGAGTAGTCAGAGAAGATGTTTGTCACATCCTCCTCATAGAATCACCAAGAGATCCATAAAGTCTGTTCTCAGAGCTTAGGACCATAGAATAAGAATGATTGCATCCTGTGCACCAGCTTAAAGATGTTTCAAACTCCAGCATGTGAAGCCTACCTGATTTTCTCCAGTACATTAATCAAAGCACCTTTGACAACTAGAATTATGCTGTTATTCATGTGAGGCACTCAAAACTCTTCCTGACTCCCAGGTGGCATGTATTTCCCTACCCTGAGGTAGAAATAAAAAAAGAAAATAACGCACTAAAAATATCAAACGGAATAAAAATAAAGACGATTTCAGATCAAGCACAGCAAATAACTATTAATTTTAGGATCACACATTAATGTTGCTCATTACTTATGGCCTTTTACAAAAAAACAAACTGCAAAATATATTGTACTTGTGATTTCCTAGCTATGTGTTAAATTATATTTATTTAATAGTTACATTGTTTAATACACTTATATGATATTCACATTTTTTAATAAATCAGCAGCAGTAAAACTAAACTTTTTACAATATCAAATTCCCATCTTTATTCATTCATATTAAAATTATTAATTATTGTGAACTAGCACATTCAGGAAAAATAACAAAGCATCTTACTCACTAAGTATAGACAACAGAGTTACTGCTAACTGGAAATTCTGTCTTTTTTTGCAGGAGGGTAAGATAAATATGAAGTTCTGTCTTTTAAAGTTCTTATATTTTCCTTCCTCTAGCACAATAAGTTGAATCAAGAAGGACTGAATCCTAAAATCCAGAAACACTGAGATTAAAGTATTCTGTCTTTAGAGAATAAGCCTTTGGTATCGTGGAAGAGGAGTCAGGCAGGTCAAGGATCTCCAGGCACACCAGAATCTGCATCTATTCCAAACCTGTTTAGAGCATAGCAAAGCTATGAAAACTGGCAGTTGTTTACTACTATACCTATAAATTCCTGTCTCGATAACCTGGCGTAACTAATACCACATTAAAATTGAGGTGGCAGTTCTTGTGTTCTACTGTATGTTCTACTGTATGTTCTACTGCAAGTAAGACTTTCTGGACTCTGTACATCCACAGTCATTTCCTAATGTTTCCCTTCTACAGTTGTCTTAATTCATAGATACTCTTTGCACAGAGGCAAAGCCCTATTTACTTGATGCTTCAACACACACAAATGTTTTCACATTTACAGAACAAAGGAAAATGATGATTTGGGAGGAAAGGTGCCTATATAAACCTGGACTTGGGAAAGCCAGGTTAATGACCCACTCCTTTACAGAATAGAGGGACACAAACAAGGAATCATTTTTTCATGTGTATGTGGCTCCTACGGTATGGTCTATCTCAAGCTCATAAAGACAATTTGCCTTCAGAGTGTACACTATGGCAGAAAAAACACACCATCACACTGTGCACCTGTGATGCATTATCTATCACAATATCACCTTCAATTCTGTTATTCATATAAGAACATGTCAGAATGGCTAAGATTAAAAATAATGACAGCTCATGCTGGCCATGTTTTCCACATATCTCAACCTTGCAGTCAACTGATATGCTTGAAAAAAAGTTTTGTTTTGTTTTGTTAGCTTGTTTCTGCCAGTAAGCCTCAGTTCTTAGCAAGATGTATTTTACATTCCCAGTGTTTTTGTTATTTCTGTTTATTATTTTTTAATTTCATTTACTTTTCTGAGAATATATTATTTTATAATTTTCCCTTCATTTTCCAATTTTTTAATGCTCTTGTGTATCTCTTTTCTCTCTTTCAAATCCACAGGCTTCTTTCTTATCAATTGTTAAGCACACATACATAGACACATATACGCACCATGCGTGCACATGTACACACACACACACACAAATACACAGACACAGTTTCAATCTGATCCATCTGTATAATGTCTATAATGGTTTTTTGTTTGTTTATTTTGTTTTTTATAGCTGACCATTTGTTACTGGAAAACCAACCCCAGGCTTTTTCCTCTGCATGACTTTTTCTCCCATGTTCTATATTCCTTAGTTGTTTGTAGTTCATTGTGTAGCATTAGATTTCATGATATTTCCCCTCTCCAAGTAAGCAGGTTTATTGTCGTTATCCTTCTGTTGTTCCTGTTTAGATAGTCATGCCAGTGAAACTTCATAGGTGTATCGCTGACATTCATAGGAGACACAGGGTCATAGCAAACTCCCTCAACTCTGCTCTTACAATCTTTTCACACCCTCTTCAACAACGGTTCCTAAGCCCGAAGTGCAGGAGCTGGTTTGTGAATGTATCCATAGAGTCCTGAGCAAAGCAGATTCCTCTTGCATTCCCCATCCCACCCTCATGAGGCTTTCAATTAAAGAAATATATAACTGCAGAATGATATATTTAAAGAATTGAGTGTTTTTAGGACGTCTTGAATAATAAATTGGAGTTCCTGATGAGGAGATTCCTTAGTAGAGTAGGCTGTCCTACCCATTAAAGCCTCCTAGTATCATTAAAAATGGCTTCAGCTAAAGTGAAAAAACAAAACAAAACAAAAAAACAAAAAACACCAACTTAGGCCCTTACAACCAAGCAGAAATCAACAGATGAGGTAAAGGCAGTAAGGTGAAATTCTGGACAGAGTTTTATGCTTATGAAGAGATTCACATGGCTGATTCCTGGCTTCTCTTTTTCATTGTATATGCTTTTTGTTATGGAATAATCAAGAGTTATGACTTGCATATGGTTTGCATTCTAATTCTTCAGAATGCCAGAATAATTTTACTCTTGTGCTTTTTGCTTTGTATTCTCCCTGTCTAACACAGAGTAAAGAGATCAACCCAATTTCCAGAAAAGAGACACTGGAAGGCAATTTAACACAAGGGTCTGAAATATAGGAGGCAACTCTAATTCTGGAGCTAGCATCACAGTGAGCTCAAAAAACTATATGTTAATTTAAGAATATAACATGTTAATTTAACAATATAATATTCATTATATACTTAAAAATTAAAATTTACTTTGGTCACCTAATTATTAAAATAATGTTCAATGATACTGATATCAAGCATGGTTTTAATTATAAAAAACATATAATTGTCATTACCAAAATGAAATTATAGTATAATTAATTAACAGTCATGTATATGAGTACATCTACAACATTCACTTTCACTTAAATGAATATGAGTACAATGCCATTGTAAAATTATGGGGCCCAGAAATACATTATACTAAGGTCTAAAAATTGCTTTATCATCTTTCACATTACTTTTTTGAAACTATGACTTCAATTTTGATGAATAAACATAAATATCCAGGAACTAAACCACCAACCAAACAGTGCATGGGACCCATGACTCCTGCCGCATATGCAGCAGAGGATGGCATTGCCTGACATCAATGGGAGGAGAGGCCCTTGGTCCTGTGCAGGCTTAATTTCCCACTGTAGGGCAATTCGAGGGCAGTGAGGTGGGAGTGAGTGGGTGGGTGGGTAAGCACCTCAGAGAAGCAGGGGGATGGGAAATGGAATATTGAGTTCCAGAGGGGAACCCGGGAAATGGGATAACAATTGAAAAGTAAATACATGAAATGTCAAATAAAAAACATAAATACTGACCATCAATACTTAGATACAGAGGAAAACAATATACATATATGCTGCTTTTCTAAATTATAAAAAGGCTTCACACACGTTGTTCAGGTGTCGAATGGATGCACTTTGGCTTGACATTATTGGAACAAATAGAAAATTCAGACAAGTAAGGCCCTGTGAAAGATTCTAGATCACCGTGGACTTCTTTCAAAGGACTTAGAGTCTCTTCTAACCTATAACTTAGAGAAGGCTATGCAGATAGAGAGACCACATGCCCTATGATATTTTTGTTTTGTCACAGACCATGTTAAAGTGTGAAACTTCCCAACACTCAGTGAAATAAGTTTTTTCTTCCTCTGTAGGTTTATCTCATATGCTGCTAACAGTGAGGGAAATAACAGGTGAGCACACATGACCGAATGACCTAGAATAAAAGATTGCTAATTATATATTCCTGATGACACATGGATCAATGTATTATACATCTATCACATGACACAGCTTCTGCTTATTTCCCTAACCCTGTACCACTTTTTGGCCAACAGTTCATTACTACACATGAAGATGGCATTGAAAATAGTTAAGATGTAATTAATCATGCTCCATTCTTAATGGTACACTCTATATATTTTTTATCCCAAAACAACAATAACAACAATCAAACAAACAAAACACAACAAGACAAATTATGTTTTCTGTTATTTACAGAACTGAATTTGTTTTGCTGGTAGTGAAGTTGTAATTGTCATTCTAAACCTAGTTATTGGAAGTGTACAATCCTGACACTGAAGAATCACTTTACATAAAGGGATAAGTGAAATGTTACCATAGTCATTACAGCATTATACAGAAGATGTATATTGAGATATAGATTTTTCCAGTGCTATAAGATGCTAATGAGCAGAATCTACAAAGGTTAAATATAAATACACATAATTATAGCTTTCTTGTGACAAATTATTACTTTCTTTCTTACCACCAAGTCATAGTTCTAAAATAACAAACTGAAATGAAGTATATTTATTCTGCAATCAGAAATCAGAGATGTATAAATATCATACAGCACTTGAAACATTTCCAATATGAATTTCTATTGCTTGTCAACTAGATTTACACTTTCCAAAAAACTTTTACAAAATAGCGCATTTTAATTTTTATTTTAAACTGATGCTGAAATAGAATCTGTGTCTTTCATTTTGATAAAAAGTAGATTGTCATAATAAAATATTAAAAATATTAACTATTCTAAAATAAAGTTCATGATAATATATTTTGTGTTAACTCTACCAAGCAAAAGGATTGTACTCCCAAAGGATAAATTACAGAGTGACTTAATAATTCATATGTGATAAACTGAGAACATAAACTAATATATGTACTAGTTTCCTTGTATTTACTCAATGTGAACATAAAAGGGAAAGTTCTCAAACATAAAGTAAAAAAGATAAAGCATTAAATTTAATTATAAGTTTAACTAGTAAAACACATATATTCATATCAGGATTATGAGAAGTATTAGAAAGTTGTGTTACAACATGAAACTTATAAATAATATCATATGGTACTTCTCTTGAAATTTTGTTACTTAAATTCAGACAAGTTATAATAACATGAATAATAAGTCATGCAAAATTCTGTGAATGAAGCAAATGGTCAATGTGCAGGTGCAGTCATCTACTGTGAAATTTAAAATATATAGACAGAGAAACATTGAGTAATAATATCAATAATATTTTTGTGCCTACTGACTATACAAAGTGAAGATATAATTTAGTTGATCCTTTTAGACATGGCAATTCAAATTGTGTTGGGATTTGAAATGTTTTATCCTCATTGTCAACATGGCTGGCTTAGAATCACTTCTCAAACACACTTCTGAGTATTTCTTTGAGTGTTTCTAAAAGATTTAACTGAGGAATGAAGACACATGCTGTATATAGGCAGCAGCGAATCATAGCCTGGGGTCAATCTCTGATGTAGGACACTATTCCTGGGAACATGGAAACAAAGATCTATTCACCCGAGATACAAAACTGAAGACATACAAATGGAAAGATATAACCAAAGGTAACCTAATGAACTGATGGATTTTCATTGAATTACTTCCGAGAAAATGAGTAAGAGATAATTTATAGGAGCAGAAAATACTCAAAAATACTTGTTTCAGCAAAACTCATCCTAACATGAGAGGCTGCACACAAAATCTGGAAACTTGCTGCAAACTGCACAACCAGAAGGCAGCTTAACAGGTTGGTAGGTCTCTTGGAGACTCAATTGGTCGGTCTGAACCTCTTCTAGGCTCCTCGGCTGCTCTCTGTTTCTTGTGGCATTATTAAAAGAGTTATCCTATTCTTTTGCTGTTATCTCATAGGTTTAGTCTCATGTACATTCTTAAGATCAATAATGTAGATAGTAATGAATTAAAACATACCAAATGTTATAGTGCAAAATAGAATTTTTAAATCAGCAGTCATATACCAGAACCTAATTTGATTTCATAATGACTATTAAATAAAGTAAAACATTTGCTTCTCTCTGTGTGTGTGTGTGTGTGTGTGTTTAGTTAAGCATGTGATGTGTACCTGAGTGTAGATGCCAAAAGTGGGAATTAGTTGTCCTAGACACCCTCACATTAAATTTAGGCTTTGAGAATTTCATTTGTACAAGATATTTAAGCTGCATTGTTCTCCCTCTTTCTTTTCTCTCTCCCATGTTTCCCCACTGTATCTGCCTGTCAATCCCTTGTTCTCTTATTGAATTATTTTATAATGTACTGAATCCAATTTGTATGTTCATTGGTAAAGCAGCTGTCATTAGAGAGAGGAAAACCTACCAGGAACCAAATCCCTAAAGAAATTGACTCTCTTTCTCCTTAAGCCTTAAGTTCACATTGCTCTCATTAGTTCCTCTCAAACCCATGCTATAATGCTGACTGGCTTGATCTTGTTTAAGACATGATCTCGTAACAGCTGGGATTGCCTGCACAATGACTTTTAATTTCAATTTCTGAGGGAACGTTAATAGTTTAGGTGCTTGAAATTTGTGAATATTGCATATGAGCTCCAAAGAAATATTGACATTCTGCTGTTTGAAAGAGTATGGCATAAATAATAATTAAATTATGTAGCACAGTCTGAATTCTTAATATCTGAGCCATCTCTCTGGCTACTATTTCTTAAAATTTAGTTGGAATGCTTATGTAGTCATACGTTAAAATAAGCTCATTCCATTTTCATGTCCACCATGTGAAATGTCTGTCATTATATCTTTGCTCTAAAAGGTGCAAAAAAAATTACCAACAATGCTGAAAACCAATAACATTTGCTGAACGAGTAGTCAAGCTAAACAAATAGACAACTTATGTGAAAAAATACTGAAATAGCTACAGCTGAGCCAAGTGCTAGGTGGGCATTTAAGTGGCAAATGTAAAAATAGTACTGGAGGCAAAATGTGAAGTATACAGGAAGTGACAGATCTCTGGACAGCCACAGCATTTTCGTTGGCCATTACCATGAGAAGCTTCACTGTGAGATAATCTAAGATCTCTCCATGTTTTAAGTATGTTAAGATACATATAAAACACGTGAGATGAAGTCATGACACTCTTCCTAAGAGGAAGACTTAAACCATTTTTTGAAGTTGTGAAGCTTGGGCTTCACAACTCTCATTTCAGTTGCTTATGGATTTCTACAATTGCCTTTCTATAAAGACCTTTTACAAAACAAAATGAAGCAACAAGAAAGTGTATTTTCCAATTGAAATAACAAGCTCACCCATGTTAACTCAAAGCTATAGAAAAGCACAGCTGAAATAGAACAAAAGAAGGATCAGAGTGATCACCATTCATGACAGATTATAAGCCTTCAAGTGAGTAAACAGTGTACTTTAATATGTACAATAGCAGGATTCCATGGTGTTGGCTATAAAACAGAGCAGAGCAGAATGCCTGTAAATTCAAGAACAACTCACATTATATATTGACACCTTAACAAAACAAAAGAAACGCTGTGCTTCAGATATTAAGGGATTTTATTTCAAAATTAGGTAACATAAGCAAACAAGCAAATTATATAAAATGGAGATAATTGAGTAAATAAAATATTAAACAAAATACTAGACATTCAAATAAATTAAGACAAGAATGTCTTTGGTGGACTACTCCTCAGTAGGCTATTCACAGTGATAATCAGAAATCAGGAGAGAAAGGGGATGGGGCCTGTGGAAAGGGGAACATGATCTGGTATTAGGTGGGGGAAAGGACCAAAGAACTGAGGGCCAGCAAAAAAAAAAAAAAAAGAGAGAAAAAAAAAAAGAAAAAAAAGAATGGAAAAAGGAAACTTCAGGAGATAGGAGGTTGGGGGAACCCTTCAAAATGCACCAGAGACTTAGGAGGTGAGAGACTCTGAGGACTCAAAGGAAGGGACCTGCCTAGAGCCTCCTGACTCAGAGAATATAATCCTGGAAGCACTAAGTAGGACTTTGAGGGTCTCTGGGCTTTCTAGTTCTCTAACTGTACTGAAATGCTGTTGATATGATAGTCTCTGGGTGGCCTTTCCTTCAGTCTCTGCTCCACACTTTGTCTCCATAATTACTCCTCTCCTATGAGTATTTTGTTCCCTTTCTCAGAAAAACTAAAGCACCCCCACTTTGATGTTCCTTCTTCTTGAGCTTCCTGTGGTCTATGAATTTGTAACTTATTTCTTTTGAGCTTTTGGGCTAATATCCATTTATCAGTGAGTGCATACCACATGTGTTCTTTTGTGATTGGGTTACTTCACTCAGGATGACACTTTCTAGATCCTTCCATTTGTCTAAGAATTTCATGAATTCATTGTTTTTAATAGCTGAATAGTACTCCATTGTGTAGATATACCACAATTTCTATATCCATTAATCTGCTGAAGGAAATCTGGGTTCTTTCAGCTTCTGGCTATTATAAATAAGACTGTTATGAATATATTGGAGCATGTGTCCTTAGTACATGTTGGAGCATCTTCGGGGTATTTGCCCAGGAGTGATATAGCTGCGTTTTCAGGTAGTATTATGTCTAATTGTCTGAGGAACCACCAAACTGATTTCCAGAGTGGTTTTACCAGCTTGCAATCCCATCAGCAATGGAGAAGTGTTCCTCTTTCTCCACACCCTTTCCAGCATGTTCTGTCTCCTGAGTTTTTGATCTTAGCCATTCTGACTTGTGTGAGGTAAAAGCTCAGGGTTGTTTTTATTTGCATTTCTCTCATAACTAAGGATGCTGAACAGTTCTTTAGGTTCTTCAGAGCCATTCGAGTTTCCTCAGTTGAGAATTCTGTTTAACTATGTACCCCATTTTTAATAGGGTTATTTGACTTTCTGGAGTCTAACTTCTTGAATTTTTTGTATACATTGGATATTAACCCTCTATTGGATATAGGATTGGTAAGATTTTTTCCCAATCTGAGGATTGCCATTTTGTCCTATTGACAGTGTCCTTTGCCTTACAGAAGCTTTGCAGTTTTATGAAGTCCCATTTGTAGATTCTTGTTCTTAGAGCATAAGCCATTGGTGTGGAACAGATACTGAAGTACCCAGAGAATGACCTACCTGGGGATTCATCCTATAAACAGTCATCAAACCTTTTATGGATGACAAGAAGTGCCTGCTGTAAAGAGCCTGTTATGGTTGTCTCTGGAGGAGCCCTGCCAGAGCCTTTCAGATATAGAGGCAGATGCTAGCAGCCAACCATTGGACTGAGCACACGGTCCCTAATGGAGGAGTTAGGGTAGACTGGAGGAGCTGAAGGGGTTTGCAGCCTCATGGGAAGGAGGATGATGTTGGCTAACTAGATGCCTCAGGCCTCCCATGGACTAAGCCATCAATCAAGGGGTACACATGGTTCCAGCCAAAAATGTGGCAGAGGAAGGCCTTATTGGGCATCGGTGGTAGGAGAAGACCTTAGTCCTATTAAGGTTCAATAGATGCTCCAGCCTGGGTGAAATCAAGGGGGAGTAGGTGGGAGTGGGTTAGGTGGAGGAGCATATTCTTGGTGGCAGGGGATAGGAAGATGGGTTGGGGGCTTTTCAGGGAGTGGGGAAACCAGGAAAAGGTATAACATTTGAAAATGTAAATGAGCTGGACAGTGGTGGCACACACCTTTAATCCCAGTACTTGAGAGGCAGAGGCGGGCAGATTTCTGAGTTCAAGGCCAGCCTGGTCTACAGAATGACTTCCAGGACAGCCAAGGCTACACAGAGAAACCCTGTCTTGAAAAACCAAAATAAATAAATAAATAAATAAATAAATAAATAAATAAATGTAAATGAAGAATATAGTCAATAAAAAAAAGAAAAGAAAAGAAAAAGAAATGCTGGTGAAACTTCGAAAAAGTCCTAAAATCTTTCTTGATCTTTCTGAGGGTGAAAGACTTAGGCTTAGGTGAATAACACCTGTAGCCTAGCAGCTGAGGATTAAGCAATGTGGCCTTTATTTTATCTCAGCAGGAACTGCTGGGCTTTAATTTTCAGCCTGCTAATCAGAAGTTGCAGGAATAAAAAGGGAAACTTAGAGAAGTGGTTATAGAGTTTATTACTAAGTTGTAAAAAGTTTTCCTTGAAAACTATCTAAGGGAAAAAGCAGAAAGATCCTAAGAAGGGAAAGGGAAAATTTTAGTCTAAGTGAAGAATGGAAAAAATTCTACTCTAATTCTTCTACTCTAAAGGTTTCTCATCTCTTTGTCCTCAGTACTTATACACATTTCAGAATACATGATCACATGTTACAATGTTCATCACAAGTTCACACACAAAAATTCAAATCATAAATTGAGATAGACATTTACAACTGTTTACATGCATATCCATTAGGAGTAATTATCTAGCTAAACATCTATCACCTATCTCATCTCTACAGGTTCACTTAAGGTTTAAAACCATAACTAATTTATTAGTGAAGTTTTGTATAGATAAGCCCAGTCAATATTTTATCTTCTGCCTTAGCACCTATAATAAATCCTTAGTTACCTTTCTATGTCCCTTGTTTATTAGTTTTATAACTTCTTGGAATATGCTCTGAGTAGGAGAAAGTCTGGTTATCATTTAAGTACAATTAACTGGTGACACTTGGGAGACTTTCAGAGTTCTCATTGCAGTTTTGACTACAGAACCTAATAGCAGTCCCATTATAAAAGAGCTTAATAATCACAGATATAATTTTAAGAATTCTTATAAGATCATCATTAAAACTTAAGTCATCTATTTGTCTACATATCATCACTATAAGAGAGTACATCTTCATGGATCTTCAGAGATCTGCTCCAAAGTGGTGTGCTACTACCTTGTGATTGTTATATATGTTTAAAATAACAGGAAAAGCACATTAATAGCAGGAATCTTCCCTAAAATGAATCCCTTACGGCGTTGCTTAATAAGGGCTCACCTGCTGCAGATTATATAATAATCCGAAGAGGGCCATTTCTGAATGATCACCTGCTAGTATATTAGCTTGTCCCATTATGGCTCCTGACAGGGACCTTAGATGAAATGCCCAACAGAAGGAAGATGGAACTTGTAGAGCCCACTTCCAGTAGAAAGACAGGGAACCAAGTGAGGGAGGGTGTTGCCATCCCACAGTTAAATCTCTGACCCACAATTGTTCCTGTCTGAAAGAATTGCAGGGATGGAAATTCAAAAGAGCCTGAGGAAAAGAAGGTCCAGTGGACTGGCCCAAAGTGGGATCCAGCTCAAGGGGAGGCCCCAAGGCCTGACATCATTGCTGAGACTATGAAGCACTCACAAAAAGGGACTTAGCATGACTGCCCTCTGAAAAACCCAACAAGCAACTGAAAGAGTCAGATGCAAATATTTGCACCCAACTAATAGACAGAAGCTGCTGACCTCTGTAGATTAATTAGGGAAAAGCTGGAAGAAGATGAGGAAGAGGGCAACCCTGTAGGAGGGTCAGCAGCCTCAATTAACCTGGAACCCAGAGATCTTGCAGACACTGGACTGCCAATCAAGCAGTGTACACCAGCTGATATGAGGTTGAGGCCACCACACACATATAGCAGAGGACTGCTGAATCTGGCTTTAGAAAGAGAAGATGTAAGGAACCCTTAAAAGAATGGAGGCCCCAGGGAGTTTAGAGGTCAGGTGAGGTGGGGTATGTGGTGGGGGACATCCTCATGGAGACAGGGGGCAGGGAGCTGATATAGAATGTGAAGCAGGCAGAGGAGGGTAGAGCTGGAGGGGAATAAAATCTGAAGTGTAAAAAGAAAAAGAAATAAACAGAAATTATATCAATAAAACATATAAAATGATACAAAATAAATGAGTCATGTAATGAAATAAATAATCTAAAAAAAAGTTCCTATTAATTTATTGTTTTTATTTGTTGTTGCTTTGCTTTTTTCTCATTCCATTGGCTGCCTCTGATTATTTTTTTAGCTAGCAGTAATTAAATATGTATGTCATCTCATTTATCACTTTTTATTTCAAGATCTAGGCATATTTTCACTTTAATATACCTAGATCATGATATACATGTCATATATTTTTCTCTAGTGGCTTCATTTTTTCTATGTTCTGTTATGTCTCTTGATACATTTCGAATAGATTTTTGAAACAAATGAATCATATGAATCTACATGTGATTGCCTAGTTTTCTAGGATCCATGTGGTGAAGAAACTTTCTTTAATTTCATGTATGTGTTGGGTAGCTTTGTCAAAAATAAAATGACTGTGACTTTGACTATGTTAGTTTGTTACTTAATAGTCCATATTATTCAATTAGTAGGGAGTCATTCTATTGGCAGATACAAAACCCTGACACTATAGCTGATACCAAGAAGCACTTGCTGACATGAGCCTAATATGGTGGTTCTTTAAGAGCTTATACCAGCACCTGACCAATACAGATGCACATACTCATACCCAACCATCAGACAGAGCCTGGGATCCCCAAGAGAAGAGCTAGGGGAAGGTCTGACTTCTTTCTAAACTGTTTTTCAATATCACTGAGAAAGCAGGGATTGATCTTGGCATACCTTGTCTATTTATCTTGACATTCCCAAGTCGATTATTAGGTTTCTATCTGTCAGTAATTTAGGAAACTCCTGGTGTTATTGCTTAGTTATTCCTTCTATTCATCACACGTTCTTTCCTACTCACAATACACATATCTTATGTATTTGTCATTGTTAAAATACTATATAGTGTCCATTTACATAATTATTACACTTTGTTTCCATCTTGGAATCTTCAATTCATGGTGAACTTCATATATATATGTATGGTTTTCGAAACAGGGTTTCTCTGAGTAGCCACTGGAACTCACTCTGTAAACAAGGCTGCACTTGAACTCAGAAATCTGCCTGACTGCTTCTGCCTCTCAAGTGCTGGGATTAAAGGCATGCATCACCACTGCCTGACAAGCAATTATAATTTTTAACACTTATATTATGTTTATTAATTATTTTATACACTCCATATTTTATTACCCACCCTACCAACCCCTGTCCACCTCTGACTATTCCATATCCCATACCTCCTCCCCTCTCCTTCTCTCTATGTGGATGTTTCTACCCCACACCCCACCTGCCTCATATCAGCTGGAGTATGCTGCATGTTTGGTGGTCCAGTGTTTGAAAGATCCTGGGGGTCCAAATTAATTGCTCGCCCTCCTACATGGTCACACTGAGCTTCATTCAGCCTTCCCTAATTCAACAGCAGGGGTCAGTTGCTTCTGTCCATTGGTTAGGTGCAAATATCTGCATCTAATTCTTTCAGCTGCTTGTTGGGTCTTCCAGAGTGTCATGTTAGGTCCCTTTTCATGAGTGCTCCATAGCCTCAGTAATAAGCTTTGGGACCTCCCCTTGAGCTGGATCCCAGTTTGATCCTGTCACTGGACCTTCTTTTCCTCAAGCTCCTCTCCATTTCCATCCCTGTAATTCTTTCAGACAGGGACAATTATGGGTCATAGTTATGATTGTGGGATAGTGGGCCCCTCCACCCATCACCCCATGCTCCCTCATTTGCAGCCTTGTCTTCCTGTTGGAGGTAGGCTTAATAAGTTCCCTCTCCTTATGTCAGGCATTTCATCTATGGTCCTTCCCTTTTAGTCCTGGGAGTCTCTCACCTCCCGGGTCTCTAGTGTATTCTGGAGGGTCCCCCAAACCTTCTATCTCCTGAGGTTGCCTGTTTCCATTCATTTTGCTGGCCCTCAGGACTTTAGTTCTTTTCCCTCCTCAATGTCAGATCAGGGTCCCCTCTTCCCCCTCTACCCTCCTCTACCCTGCCCTGTCTACTTTCTCTCTCAGATCCTTCCTTCCCTCCTCCCTTGTGATTGCTTTCTCCCCCCCCCCCCAAGTGAGACTGAGGTGTCTTCACTTGGGCACTTCAGCTACTTGAACTTTTAGAGTTCTGTGGACTGTATCTCAGGTACTCTGTACTTTTTAATATCTACTTACCTTTATAGAAATGACAAATAGGCTGAGAAAGAAATTAGGGGATCAACTCCTTTTACAATAGCCACAAATAATATAAAATATCTTAGAATAACTCTAACCAAACAAATGAAAGATCTGTATGAAAATAACTTCAAATCTCTCGAGATTGAAATCAAAGAACATCTCAGAAAATGGAGAGATCACCCTTGTTCATGGATTGGCAGAATTAACATAATTGGTAGAATTAAAGATGGTCATCCTACCAAAGCCAATCTATAGATTCAATACAATCTCCATCAAAATTCAACACAATTCTTCATAGACATGGAAAGAACAATTCTCAAATTCATGAGAAGGCAAAACAAACAAACAAACAAACAAACCAAAAAACCCCACAAAAAACAAAAACAAAATCATAAGCAAAACAGAATAGCAAAAAAAATTCTTAATAAAAGAATGGCTAGGGTAATCACCATCCCTGACCTCAAGCTTTACTACAGAGCAATAGTGATAAAAACTGCATGGTATTGATACAGAGACAGACATAAATCAATGGAATAGAATTGAAGATCCAGAAAGTAAACCACACACTTACAGACACTTGATCTTTAACAAAGAAGTCAAAAATATGCAATGTAAAAAATAAAGCATCTTCAATAAATGCTGCTGGTCTAACTGGCTGTTTGCATGGAGAAAATAGACCCAAGGTTGTAACCTTGCACAAAGCTCAAATCCAAGTGGTTCAAGGACCTTAACATAGAACCAGATACATTGAATCTAATGGAAGAGAAATGGGAAAGAGCATTGTACTCATTGGCACAGGGGAAACTTCCTAAATAGAACTCCAATGGCTCATTCTCTAAGATCAAGAATTGACAAATGGGATTGAATAAAACTAGAAAGCCTCTGTAAGGCAAAGGACACCATCACTAAAGCAAATTGGCAACTTACAGAATGGGAAAAAAATCTTCATTAAACCCTCATCAGATAGAGGGCTAATATCCAAATGTATAAAGAGCTCAAGAAGATAATCCCCCAAAATCCAAACAACACAATCAAAAAATGGGGTATAGAACTAAACTGAGGAATCTCAAATGGCTGAGAAGCACGTAAAAAAATGTTTAAAGTCCTTAGTGATCAGAGAAATTCAAATCAAAATGACCCTGTGATTCTACCTTACACAAATCAGAATAGCTAACATCAAAACCTAAAGTGATAAAACATATTGGAGAGGATGTGGAAAAAGAAAAACACTCCTCCATTTCTGGTGGAATTGCAAACTGGTACAACTACTCTGGAAATCAATCTGCAGATTCCACAGAAAATTGGAAAATCTTCCAATTGTTTTGCCTTCTCAAAATTTTCCAATTTTGGGTATATTCTTGGGAATATACCGAAAAGATTTCACATCATACTACAGGGGCACATATTCCACTATGTTTATAGCAGCCTTATTCTTGATAGCCAGAAGCTGGATACAACCTAGATGTCCCATGACAGAATAATGGATACAGAAAATGTGGTTCATTTACACAATGGAATACTACTCAGTTATTAAGAAAGAGGACATCTTGAGCTTTGCAGGCAAATGGATGGAACTAGAAAATATCATCCTGAATGAGGTAACTCAGATCCAAAATGACATGCATGGTATGTACTCACTAATAAGTGGATTTAGCCAAAAAAAAAAAAAAAAACAAAAAAACTTCCATATTTCAATAGCAAGTCTTTTACTGTCTTTTCAAAATACATGCATTTTTTTAACCATACCTTGTACTGCCATTTTTATTTTATTTTATTTTATTTTACATTTAATTAACAATTTATAGATGTAATCTATAATTAAGATACTTGTCTTTATTAGATTTTCATATACGCATACTCTAGTCTTTATGTTAATCTTCACCAATGACCTTAATCTATTCTACAGCAAACTCTTAGTGATGCCAAAGGGCCTCTCCCTTCTGGTTTCATGGCATAGGTCTCCCACTTGGTCCTGCCTGATCCTCCAATTATATCCCCCACCCTGTTTATCCATAATTATTTTATTTCCCTATGGGGCTTCCCATAGTTCCTTCCTTTATAGATAATCACTGAGGGTCTAAGGAACCTGCCTGACTCCATACTGAAAGCAGGAATCCTTACACTCTGTTGTTTAAAATTTGTTGCCATTTACTGTAGGAGCTGAGTAGCTGTTTTTAAGTCTGTTACATGCAGCCTGTCCTGCCTAATCTATAAACTTTACCTTTTATGTGAATACCCTGACCCTCTGCAATACTGCTAATTACCTTCCCTAATCACATGGTTATCACATTTTTTAAAAGATTTTTTTGTATTGCTTTATTGACCTATTTGTCTCTCTTCTGTAAACCTGCTTTATGAATACTTGTGAGTTTACTCCATAAAAGGGGCTAAGATATAGATTCAGAGTTACTCTCTTTAAACTAACTTAGGAGGCACTCAATGGCCAGTCCTTGGCTACACCTCAATAAAATCAAACTTTTTTCAAATTGTGAAAGTAGTCTCATTCTCACCCAGATTAACAGTTCTATAGCATGTAATACAGTTGGCATTAAATTAACAGATAATACCTAATACAAGCCAGTGCATACTGTATTTCTCTTTCCTACTCAGAGTAATTTTTATTCCATCCATTAATGAGCATTTTTCATGATTTTATTTTATTTTTTTATTCGATATTTTTTAATTTATTGATATATTTATTTACATTTCAAATGATTTCCCCTTTTCTGGACCCCCACTCCCCAAAAGTCACATCAGTCCCCTTCCCTCCCCCTGTTTTCCCACCCAACCCTTCCCACTTCCCTGTTCTGATTTTGTTCTATACTGCTTCACTGAGTCTTTCCAGAACCAGGGGCCACTCCTCCTTTCTTCTTGTACCTCATTTGATGTGTGCATTATGTTTTGGGTATTCCAGTTTTCTAGGTTAATATCCACTTATTAGTGAGTGCATACCATGATTCATCTTTTGAGTCTGGGTTGCCTCACTTAGTATGATGTTCTCCAGCTCCATCCATTTGCCTAAGAATTTCATGAATTCATTGTTTCTAATGGCTGAATAGTACTCCATTGTGTATATATACCACATTTTTGCATCCACTCTTCTGTTGAGGGATACCTGGGTTCTTTCCAGCATCTGGCAATTATAAATAGGGCTGCTATGAACATAGTAGAACATGTATCCTTATTACATGCTGGGGAATCTTTTGGGTATATGCCCAGGAGTGGTATAGCAGGATCTTCTGGCAGTCAGGTGTCCAGTTTTCAGAGGAACTGCCAGACTGATTTCGACAGTGGTTGTACCAATTTGCAACCCCACCAGGAGTGGAGGAGTGTTCCTCTTTCCCACACCCTCTCCAACACCTGCTGTCTCCTGAATTTTTTTTTTCTTTTCTTTTTTTTTTTAAATAGGGTTTTTTTTTATTCGATATAATTTATTTACATTTCAAATGATTTCCCCTTTTCTAGCCCCCACCCCCACTCCCCGAAAGTCCCGTAAGCCCCCTTCTCTTCCCCTGTCCTCCCATCCACCCCTTCCCACTTCCCCGTTCTGGTTTTGCTGAATACTGTTTCACTGAGTCTTTCCAGAACCAGGGGCCACTCCTCCTTTCTTCTTGTACCTCATTTGATGTGTGGATTATGTTTTGGGTATTCCAGTTTTCTAGGTCAATATCCACTTATTAGTGAGTGCATACCATGATTCACCTTTTGAGACTGGGTTACCTCACTTAGTATGATGTTCTCTAGCTCCATCCATTTGCCTAAGAATTTCATGAATTCATTGTTTCTAATGACTGAATAGTACTCCATTGTGTAGATATACCACATTTTTTGCATCCACTCTTCTGTTGAGGGATACCTGGGTTCTTTCCAGCATCTGGCAATTATAAATAGGGCTGCTATGAACATAGTAGAACATGTATCCTTATTACATGGTGGGGAGTCTTCTGGGTATATGCCCAGGAGTGGTATAGCAGGATCTTCTGGAAGTGAGGTGCCCAGTTTTCGGAGGAACCGCCAGACTGATTTCCAGAGTGGTTGTACCAATTTGCAACCCCACCAGCAGTGGAGGAGTGTTCCTCTTTCTCCACACCCTCTCCAACACCTGCTGTCTCCTGAATTTTTAATCTTAGCCATTCTGACTGGTGTAAGATGAAATCTTAGGGTTGTTTTGATTTGCATTTCCCTAATGACTAATGAAGATGAGCATTTTTTAAGATGCTCCTCCGCCATCCGAAGTTCTTCAAGTGAGAATTCTTTGTTTAACTCTGTACCCCATTTTTAAATAGGGTTGTTTGGTTTTCTGGAGTCTAACTTCTTGAGTTCTTTATATATATTGGATATTAGCCCTCTATCTGATGTAGGATTGGTGAAGATCTTTTCCCAATTTGTTGGTTGCTGATTTGTCCTCTTGATGGTGTCCTTTGCCTTACAGAAACTTTGTAATTTTATGAGGTCCCATTTGTCAATTCTTGCTCTTAGAGCATACGCTATTGGTGTTCTGTTCAGAAACTTTCTCCCTGTACCGATGTCCTCAAGGGTCTTCTTAGCCATTCTGACTGGTGTAAGGTGAAATCTCAGAGTTGTTTTGATTTGCATTTCCCTAATGACTAATTAAGTTGAGCATTTTTTAAGATGTTTCTCCGCCATCCAAAATTCTTCAGGTGAGAATTCTTCGTTTAACTCTGTACCCCATTTTTGAATAGGGTTGTTTGGTTTTCTGGAGTCTAACTTCTTGAATTCTTTATATATATTGGATATTAGCCCTCTATCTGATGTAGGATTGGTGAAGATCTTTTCCCAATTTGTTGGTTGCCGATCTGTCCTTTTGATGGTGTCCTTTGCTTTATAGAAACTTTGTAATTTTATGAGGTCCCATTTGTCAATTCTTGATCTTAGAGCATATGCTATTGGTGTTCTGTTCAGAAACTTTCTCCCTGTACCGATGTCCTCAAGGGTCTTCCCCAGTTTCTTTTCTATTAGCTTCAGAGTGTCTGGCTTTATGTGGAGGTCCTTGATCCATTTGGATTTGAGCTTAGCACAAGGAGACAAGGATGGATCAATTCGCATTCTTCTGCATGCTGACCTCCAGTTGAACCAGCACCATTTGTTGAAAAGGCTATCTTTTTTCCATTGGATGTTTTCAGCCCCTTTGTCGAGGATCAAGTGGCCATAGGTGTGTGGGTTCACTTCTGGATCTTCAATCCTGTTCCATTGATCTGCCTGCCTGTCACTGTACCATACCATGCAGTTTTTAACACTATTGCTCTGTAGTATTGCTTGAGGTCAGGGATACTGATTCCCCCAGAATTCCTTTTGTTGCTGAGAATAGTTTTAGCTATCCTGGGATTTTTGTTATTCCAGATGAATGTGAGAATTGCTCTTTCTAACTCTGTGAAGAATTGAGCTGGGATTTTGATGGGTATTGCATTGAATTAGTATATTGCTTTTGGCAAAATGACCATTTTAACTATATTGATCCTGCCGATCCATGAGCATGGGAGGTTTTCCCATTTTTTGAGGTCTTCTTCCATTTCTTTCTTCAGAGTCTTGAAGTTCTTGTCATACAGATCTTTCACATGTTTGGTAAGACTCACCCCAAGATACTTTATACTGTTTGTGGCTATTGTGAAGGGGGTCATTTCCCTAATTTCTTTCTCAACCTGCTTATCCTTTGAGTATAGGAAGGCCACTGATTTGCTTGAGTTGATTTTATAACCTGCCACTTTGCTGAAGTTGTTTATCAGCTGTAGAAGTTCTCTAGTGGAGTTTTTTGGGTCACTTAAGTAGACTATCATGTCATCTGCAAATAATGATAGTTTGACTTCTTCCTTTCCAATTTGTATCCACTTGACCTCCTTATGTTGTCAAATTGCCCGAGCTAGTACCTCAAGTACAATATTGAAAAGATAAGGAGAAAGGGGGCAGCTCTGTCTAGTCCCTGATTTTAGAGGGATTGCATCAAGTTTCTCTCCATTTAGATTGATGCTGGCTACCGGTTTGCTGTATATTGCTTTAACGATGTTTAGGTATGGGCCTTGAATTCCTGTTCTTTCCAAGACTTTAAGCATGAAAGGATGCTGAATTTTGTCAAATGCTTTTTCAGCATCCAATGAAATGACCATGTGGTTTTTTTCTTTGAGTTTGTTTATGTAGTGGAATGCATTGATGGAATTCCATATATTTAACCAACCCTGCACCCCTGGGATAAAGCCTACATGATCATGGTGGATGATCGTTTTGATGTGTTCTTGGATTCGGTTGGCAAGAATTTTATTGAGTATTTTTGTATCGATGTTCATAAGGGAGATTGGTCCGAAGTTTTCTTTCTTTGTTGGATCTTTGTGTGGTTTTGGTATCAGCGTAATTGTGACTTCGTATAAGGAATTGGGTAGTGTTCCTTCTGTTTCTATTTTGTGGAATAGTTTGAAGAGTATTGGTGTTAGGTCTTCTTTGAAGGTCTGATAGAATTCTGCACTGAAACCATCTGGTCCTGTGTTTCTTTTGGTTGGAAGACTTTCTATGACCCCTTCTATTTCTTTAGGGGTTATGGGACTGTTTAGATGATCTATTTGGTCCTGATTTAATTTTGGTATTTGGTATATGTCTAGGAATTTGTTCATTTCCTCCAGATTCTACAGTTGTGTTGAGTATAGGCTTTTGTAGTAGGATCTGATGAATTTTTGGATTTCCTCAGTTTCTGTTGTAATATCTCCCTTTTCATTTCTAATTTTGTTGATTTGGATACTTTCTCTGTGCCCTTTGGTCAGTCTGGCTAAGGGTTTATCTATCTTGTTGATTTTCTCAAAGAACCAGCTCCTGGACTCGTTGATTCTTTGTATGGTTCTCTTTGTTTCCACTTGATTGATTTCAGCCCTGATTTTGATGATTTGCTGTCTTCTACTCCTCCTGGGTGAAATAGCTTCTTTTTGTTCCAGGGCTTTCAGCTGTGTCACTGAGCTGCTAGTATATGCTCTCTCCATTTTCTTTTTGGAGGCACTCAGGGCTATGAGTTTTCCTCTTAGCACTGCTTTCATTGTGTCCCAAAGATTTGGGTATGTTGTGCCTTCATTTTCATTAAATTCTAAAAAGTCTCTGATTTCTTTCTTTATTTCTTCTTTGGCCAAGGTGTCATTGAGTAGAGTATTGTTCAGCCTCCAAGTGTATGTGGGCTTTCTGTTGTTTTTGTTGCTATTGAAAACCACTCTTACACCCTAGTGATCTGATAGGAGGCATGGGATTAGTTCGATCTTTTTGTATTTGTTGAGGTCTTTCTTGTGACCAATTATATGGTCGATTTTGTAGAAGGTACCATGAGGTGCTGAGAAAAGGGTATATTCTTTTGCTTTAGGGTGAAATGTTCTATAAATATCCATCAAATCCAATTGGTCTAAAGCTTCAATTAGTTTTACTGTGTCCCTGTTTAGTTTCTGTTTTCCTGATCCATCCATTGAGGAGAGTGGAGTGTTGAAGTCCCCCACAATTATTGTGTTAGGTGCAATGTGTGCTTTGAGCTTTAGTAATGTTTCTTTTACGAATGAGGGTGCCCTTGTATTTGGAGCATAGATGTTCAGAATTGAAAGTTCTTCTTGGTGGATTTTTCCTTTGTCCAGTAAGAAGTGTCCCTCAGTGTCTATTTTGGTGACTTTATGTTGAAAGTCGATTTTATCTGATATTAGAATGGCTACTCCTGCTCGTTTCCTGAGACCATTGGCTTGTAAAATTGTCTTCCAGCCTTTTATTCTAAGGTAGTTTTTGTCTTTGACATTTAGGTGTGTTTCCTGTATGCAGCAAAATGTAGGGTCCTGTTTCCTTATCCAGTCTGTTAGTCTATGTGTTTTTATTGGGGAATTGAGTCCATTGATGTTAAGAGATATTATAGAATACAGATTATTACTTCCTGTCATTTTTGATGTTATTTTTATATTTGAGTGATTATCTTCTTTTGGGTTTGATGAAGGAAGGTTACTATCTTACTTTTTCCAGGGTATAGTTTCCCTCCATGTATTGGAGTTTTCCTCCTATTATTCTTTGTAGAGCTGGGTTTGTGGAAAGATATTGTGTAAATTTGGTTTTGTCATGGAATGTCTTGGTTTCTCCATCTATTGTGATTGAGAGTTTTGCTGGGTATAGTAGTCTTGGCTGACATTTGTGTTCTCTTAGAGTCTGCATGAGATCTGCCCAGGATCTTCTAGCTTTCATGGTCTCTGGTGAGAAGTCTGGTGTGATTCTGATAGGTCTTCCTTTATATGTTACTTGGCCTTTTTCTCTTACTGCCTTTAATATTCTTTCTTTGTTTAGTGCATTTGGGGTTTTAATTATTATGTGGCGAGAGGTATTTCTGCTCAGATCCAGTCTGTTTGGAGTTCTGTAGGCTTCTTGTATATTCATAGGTATCTCTCTCTTTAAGTTGGAAAAGTTTTCTTCCATAACTTTGTTAAAGATATTTGCTGGCTCTTTCAGTTGTAAATCTTCACTCTCATCTATATCTATAATCCTTAGGTTTGGTTTTCTCATTGTATCCTGGATTTCCTGGATGTTCTGGGATACAAGCTTTTTGCATTTTGCATTTTCTTTGACTGTTGAGTCAATGGTTTCTATGGTATCTTCGACATCTGAAATTCTCTCTTCCATCTCTTGTATTCTGTTGTTTATATTTGCATCTATGGCCCCCGATTTCTTCTCAAGGTTTTCTATCTCCAAAGTTGTCTCCCTTTGTGGTTTCTTAGTTGTTTCTACTTCTGTTTTTAGATCCTGGGTGATTTTGCTCAGTTCCATCATTTGTTTGTTTGTGTTTTCCTGTAATTCTTTAAGAGATTTTTGTGTTTCCTCTTTCATGACTTCTGCCTCTTGACACAAGTTCTCCTGCATTTCTTTAAGTTTTTGTGTGTGTGTGTGTGTGTGTGTTTCTTTTTTATTGGCTTCTGTCTCTTGAGCCTTATTCTCCTGAATTTCTTTAAGTGATTTTTCTGTTTCCATTATACGGGTTTCTAGCTTATTCATGTTCCCCTGTATTTCTTTAAGAGATTCATTTATGTCCTTTTTGTGTTCTTCTAGCAGCATCATGATCAGTGATTTTAAATCCAAATCTTGTTTCTCTGGTGTGTTGGCAAAACCAGGACTTGCTGATGTTGGAGAGTTTGGTTCAGATGCTGCCATATTGCCTAGATTTCTGTTAGTAGCATTTCTGCGTTTGCCCTTTGCCATCTTGTTCTCTGGAGTTAGTTGGTCTTGTCCCTGACTGGTGTTTGGGCCTCCTGAGGGGCTCTGGGGCTATTACTGCAACAATATATGGCTGGGTTACCCCTGTAGCTGATTGCTGATGTGCTGTCTTCCTCTTGGGTGCCCTTGCAGCCCTAGTGTGCTTTGCCCCAGATTGTGTCTGTGAACCAGATGGAGCCCGTTTGCACCTTCAGGGAGTGCTGATGGTGTATGCTGCGGGGACCTTTTCTGCCTGCTGATCACTCTGCTGGGCAGCCCATCTCCCAACCAGGTTGGTGCACACAAGGCTAGCCTGGCAGCTCAGGCCCTGGGTCCAGGTATAAGCCTGGGAGGCCATGGCCCGAGCAAAGTTCCCCTCGGGCTATGACAGTTAATTGGGTCTGTCAGGTGGCCAGGATGGCGGGCGTGTATGCTTGTGCTCCCTGAAAGTGCTGGGAGAGTCTGCTGAGCTAACAACCTCCTGCGTGGGTTGACACACAGATGGCCCACCAAGCCGCCCAGTTCTTGGGGTCAGTCCAGGGCCTTTTGGGGCCTACACCCCAGCTTTGTTTGCCTCAGGCTATGCCTGTTATGGCTTTGCCTGCTAGAGCTCTCTGACGTCCTGTAGGCAAAATGGCAGCGTGCATGCTGGCGCGGGCAAAAAAACCTCCTGGCTGGGTTGGCACCCCGATGGCCCCCCGAACAGCGGAGGGCCTGGGTGCAGGCCAACGCCTGTCGGGCTTAGACCCCCGCGATGTTGGCCTCGGGTTATGTTTGTGTACCTCAGTCTGTCCGATCTCTCTGGAGTCTGAAACCAAGATGGAGGCCAGTCTCTTGTGACTGGCGGGAAGCAGGGATTTTATTTTTTTAACAGCTGAGTAATATTCCATCATATAAATATACATCATTTTCTTCATTCATTCATCTGTTAAGGGACATATAGCTTGCTTTATTATGTACATACATAATATAGATAGATACAGAAAGAGTATTAAAGAGAGAGCATTAATGTATGGTTTTACAATTGTCTGTGGTAGAATCAAGCATATATATGTGCCTGAGAGAGGTGTGATGGTTTGGATGAAAATAGTTCACATATACCTATAGTTAGAGGCACTATTAGGAGTTAGGCCTTGTTGGTTTGTCACTGGCTTTGAGGTTGAAGATACTCAAGCCAGATCCAGAGTCATTATTTCTTCTTATTACCTCAAAATTCAGCTATTGAACTCTCAGCTACTTCTCTAGTATCAAGCCTGCAGGCCTACCACCATGCTTCCCAACATAAAGATAATGGGATAAAACTCTGAACTGTAAGCCACCTCCAATTAAATGTTTTCCTTTATAATAATTACATTGGTGATTTTGTCTTTTCACAGGAATAGAAACCCTAACTATAACAAGTGGTATAGCTAGATTGTGATGTAGATGCAATTCCTATTTTCTTGAGGAACGGCCATATTAATTTCCCCACTGGCTGTATACGTTTATTGTCCCACCAGTATTTAAAATGAATGCCCCTCCTATTATCCCATATCCTAGCTAGTGTAAGATCTCATTTGTTTTGTTGGCTTTAGATGTTCTGACAGGTGTAAGATGAAAGAGAAAAGTAGTTTTATTTGCATTTCCCTGGTGACTAAGGATTTCAGTGATTTTACTCTTAAACTTGACAAGAACTACGAACTTTTCTTCTGATTATCACTATGTAACCTACTAAGGCTTTGCTGCTTGCTGTCTCAAGTAGTGTCATTGTATGCTATCCTTTATATACAGAGTACGACAACTTACACAAGGAATGGTGCTATCTACAGTTAGCTGACTCTTCTATAATGTAGCACTTTCTTACACACTCACAGACTCGAAGGTACAATTGCAATTTTGTGAAAACCTTGAAGTCTGTGATTCATTAGAGTTGACTGTCTATTAGCTGTTAGTTGCTTCCTTAAATTAAAATGCAACATTGGGGAGCATTATTCATGTTGAATTTAAAGGAAAATTACTTGACAAATTGTAAGTTTTATATACAACAGAGGAAATCAAATTTTAATTAGAAATGAAATATCTGTATCCCAGAACTGAAGTCAAGTAAAATCTGAATTCAGGAGGACAGATGATTGTTTAAAATAGTGCATATTTGGGATTCATTGGTACCAACAACATAAACTTAAATCAACATGTTGAAAGGATCACTTTAATCAGTGCAACCACGAGTAGTTACACCAAAGGTGATTAAAATTTAATGAAACAAAACAAACTCTTATATCATAATCTTTTCCTGAGATAAACCATACAACTAACTTTCCATTTTCCAGGTTAAAGGTTTTCCTATCACATAGAAATTTACTAGGTTTACTATAAAATTATAAATAAAATCAGAGTGGCTCAACATAAGAAAACAAGAATAACCAATGGATAAAATAAATGTAATTCTACTTCAGATAAAGGTCAAAATTCTCACAGGTTATCAAAAATATGTTCTTTGCCAGGGACATGCCATGCCTGTTGTATAAATCTTGAAAAGCAGGAGCAGTTTCTGAGTTGGACGCCATCCAGCCCCTCAACACTCTCATTACCTCAAACAATAAGGTATTGTAATGAACATTATAACCTCAACACTTACATAGAAGCAAAGGGGTCACTGATTTCAATAATACCATTTATGACCTATCAAGTTAAAAAACACACTGGACTACATGATTCCCTGTATCAAAACCCATTCAGTTTATCATTAAAAAAGTAATTAACACTATAGCAAGGAGTTAGAGCAAGTTTAACTTCAAGTTACTCTGAAAATATATTAAAATTATTTATCTTTCCCTCATTAAAACTCATTCCTTCATGCAATGTGCATATCAAACAGTTACATAGTTACATGAGGAACACTGCAGAGAGAATGAAGCTAAAATAAGGAATAGCTGTGATACTCTTTCTGTTCATACATTGATTTGGGGAGGAAGTAGAGAGATGGAGTTGCCATTTCACAATCAGAAACTCTTGACTCAGAATTGTCCCTATGTAAAAGAACAACAGGGACAAATAAGGAGAATAGATTTAGGGAAAGGAGGTCCAGTGACAGACCCAAATTGGCATCCAGCTCAGGGGAGACTCCAAGGACTGACACTTACTGATGCTATGATGTGCTTACAGACAGGAGCCTAGCATGGCCCTATTGTGAGAGGCCCAACAAGCAGCTGAAAGAGCCAGATACAGACACTTACAACCAACCAATGAACATAAGCCGAGGATCTCTGTGGCTGAATGAAGGAAAGGCTGGAAAAAGCTGGGGAGGAGGTGCAGCCCTATGAGGAGACCTGCAGTCTCAAGTAACCTGGATCCCAAGATCTCTCAGACACTGAGTCACTACTAACCAGGCAGCATACATCAGCTGATATGAGGCTCCGGACACATATACAGCAGAGGACTGCCTGGTCTGTCCTCAGTGAGTGAAGATGCACATACTTTCATAAAGTTAGAAATAGAAACACATATTTTACTGTTTTGACAACTCTTTAGACAATTCAAACACTTACAACTCCTTTTTAAGCAAGACTTAATATATAATTTGTTATTGCTTAACAGGAGGTAAGGAAGAAAATGACCTGTTCAATCTGTCACCTACAACATCTTGGAAAACTCTTTTTCATTTGCACTTATGAAGCTGGTTTGCTTATAAAGACACACACATATACAATATGAATTCTATATGCTTTATGACCTCTATTATCTAGAATGCCTTATTTCAACTGTCATCAGATTAACATCCTTAAATATTACAATATGAATCTGAAATACTCATGGTTTACTCTATATTGGATTACAAGCCAAAACAGCATATTTCACATGTAAAAATCTATAAATAGGCTATCTTCAGCTCTATTAAACATAATTGTTATTGTATATACATTTTAAAAATTGTAACTCATTAAAATGTTCATTTAATTCAATACTAATGTTGAGTATCAGAGAAATCACTATTCATCCTTCATAATTAGTCATAGAATTAATTTAAAATGTGTATCTTTACCCAGTGGGGGATCTACTCTCTCAGAGGAAAAAAGGAAAAGAGAAGGGAGAATCTTGGGAATGGTTTACTAGGAGGGGATGCAGTGAGCAGGATGTCAGGTGAATAAATAAATAAATAAATAAACAAACAAACAAACACATATCTTTAATGAATTAGCAATATCTCTTTTATAAACATATATTTTATATAAAATAGTAAATAAGATAGCCCTTAATAACTATTTATTCTAAAACATCAAATGTCCTGAAAATTGAAATAGAACTATTTACATATATAGCTTTGTATTTTGGCAACTACTCAAGCTCATAATATAGATTAACCATACTTACTAACAGACAAGTGAGTGGTTGACAATACTGGCTGTTTTTCCAGTGGTTTAGATCCAATTTTTTTTTATTTATATCACAGAAAATCATCTGTAAGACAAACCCAAAAGAACCAACATGTTCATCTGCCCACTATAGGCACTCTATTCACAAGATACACAGACATACATGCAGGTAAAGCAATGTCACATGTAAATTACAAAAAAATATTTAAAATGTAATGATCAATTTGCTTTATTTTCATACACACCTTTTCCTTATCAGCTGTGATTTCATGAAATTATTTTTTAAATTCTTGACTTTGACATATATTGGTGGTAAGATATTGTTAATGTAAGGAAATCATCAACAATTTTATATTGAAAACACACTATGGAAAATTGGTTCTTTTAGTTGAAAGGTAGACCTCTATTTATCAAATATAGAAATGCTTGGCTTTAATTCTAAATTGACAGAAAACATTTAAAATTAGCTCCTTCAAAATGTCATATAATGTATCTCTATTATAATCCCATCTTGTCCATCACACATCCTGTCTCCCAATCAATATCATTTCAAATACTATGATTTAGTTTTAGTTTCCATAAACCACTGAATCCCTCTAATGTAAATATAATAAATTTTGGGGTTGATGTAAATAAGCATTTTGTTTTGTTATGGAACTTCTCAGTTAAGTAGAGGTCATTTACAGACATCTAGCTTTAATAAATTAAGTATCTAAATTTGCATTTTCCATTACATGACTTGTAATTGTGTGTTTCTTGTATATAATGCAAATAAATATTTTATATTTTATGTACTTGAATTTTCATCAATATGCATAAAACATAGCTACTGTAATTTTTTGTAATATCATAGAATCTCATATATAACTTACCAAAGTAGAACAAATGCTAAACAATATAATATTGCAAATTCAAACCTGAGTATTATTCTAAATGTTAATATTTCCATTGGTTTAATGTTAGTTATATTTAATTTTCTGCAACAAATTTCAAAGAAGATAAATTATAATGCTTTTTTCACAGGTTTCTTTTAAATTTATGTTCTATAAATATGCATATATGTATGAGAAACTTATGCTTGAAAGGGGTTTTGAATATCTACTGGGCTATATTGTTGATGCTATCATAAAAATAGAGACAAGAAAGAAAAGTTGAGGGATAGTGGTGTATATGAATAAAGTACAGCAATACATATGTATAAAGAATAAAAATAAAACCATTTTAGTATGCTCATCCACAATTTATAAAAAAAAGCAAACAAAATGATTTTAGTAGGACAAATGATATAGTGTATTGACATAGAATCTGTAATGATAATGATTGATAAACAAATTCAAAATAATTGTAAAAATACATATTTATATAAAAAGAAAATCCATGAATTCAATATGTTTAATATGGACATTTCTATAGTAAATGTGAATTGGTACAAAGTACAAAAATCTCAATATTATAAATTAGCAAAAAACTCAAACAATTAAAATGAAATATAATGAATGAACTATTCTTCATATTTATAAAGAACAATTTCAATTATTTTCAATATAATTGCTGGAGAGGATTCTGAAAGAGTTAACATTTTATCTAGAAAATGAGTATTGATTGGCATTGTATAAGGTAATTAGCAACCTATAAGGTAGACTTTACACAAACAGCCACATAGATGCCCACAGAGTCAGTTATAATAGTGCAACCTCAGGCAAATGTGAGGATGTATTATGATCTGAATTATGGATCACAAGAAAAGTCTAGTTTGTTTCAGGAAAGCAAGAAACTGATATCATTTGTCAACATTTAGAGTGGTATGAAAAGAAGCCATTAACACTGGTTTTTATGGGATAAAAGTGATACATAGAAAGAGCCAAAATGGAAGATTCTCAATATTCTTTTGCAGCATATTTTCCTAAGTTTGTTAAATTTTCATGACTTGTTTATACATAGTGCATCTAAATAAAAAATACATATTTTGATAGATATAGCTCATTAGAAACCAAATTAAAAAACAATTGAAGAAGTGAATTTAGTCCCCCTCTCTCTAATCCTAAAAATATTTCTAATTTGTTGTGAAGATAATTTTCCTATCCCATTGTATAATTTGTTAAAAATGAAGGATGAAGTCAAAAGAAATATTTCTGAAAACTGTCAAAAGTATTTGAAATGAACTGAAGATTTCTTGATACTACATATTGTAATGAAAAATCTAAAAAATAAATTATTTCAAAATACATTCTGCAAGCAGGGCCCAAAAGTACCTGATACCTAGCTCTATCACTTGTCTACCATTAGATGGTACAGACACCAGAGAGATGGAATGGACACCAGAGAGATGGCTTCCGCCAGTTCCAATCACCACTCTCAGGAAAGCTTTCATGAATGCAGGAGATCTGGCTCTGTCCCTCACCAGGTACAATCTCTGGAGAACAGACTCTACCTTACCCAGGCAGCAATGTAGACCTATCCCTGATGGCCAAGTCATAGTGAGACTGTCAGTGGTTGTGAGAGCTGGAAAGGTGTCCCAGCCCCAACTGGTTCCATAACTTGACTGGGCAACACAGTAGATCTGGATCTGGTTGTGTGGATGTAAGTAAGGCCAACCCCTAGGCATGGAAACAGGAGAGCTGGCCTTGCTCCTTGCTGGCTGAAGCACTGGGTGTGCTAGATGATAGTACTGGAGTGTTTGCCCTGGTGGTATAGATGCCAGAAACCTGATAGGCTGACTAACTCAGCTGCCACCCAGGCCTAGATCCTGGGCTTTCAGTTGCACCACCCCAGAATCTACCTCATCTATGATCTCCTAGAGTATGTGAAAGAGACACTTCGATAGATCAGAAGCAGATGTCAAAAGCTCTGAGTACCCCTGTTGAGAGAGGAGCCTGTTGGCTGTAGAGTTCCTGGCAAAAGGTTGAGAAGAATCATAAAGACCCCACTCTCATCCTACTTCATGGAGTGGCCAGAGTCCAGAGGCTAGAGGCTCATGCTTAGCCAAGTGTGGCAGGGCACATGGGTTTGAGTTGGGGGATGTGTAGGTGCCCTCAGACAGCAGTTTATACCTATCCAGAGCTTCAAAAAGAAAACACCCTAGGGGGCTCCCATGAAACAATAAAATCAGGGTGGAAACCCTCTGCTGGTAGATAAAACAGCTTAAAACAACACTCTAAAATTTTAAATGACATATTCTTTTCATTAAAGATGCTATGTAGGGTTTTGCTTAATAATAAATAAGAATGTCCTTAGTAATTAAAAAATAAATGCACATCAATCTTAAATTTATATAAAGAGAAAGGGAAATATGGGTATATTTATTAATATCCTAAATGTTTATGATTTCAATTCAAAAATAATGCTTTTGCTGTTGCCAGAAAGTGTTTTACCCTGGAATAGATCTATTCTGTTAGTCAAAGTAAGGACCCAGAATTAGGGTTTGGGCAAGGTTGTTAGCTTTTATCTTTCCAAGAGAAGAATGAATTCCAACTCAGGAATCCAGAGATCACTAGACAAGGGAATAAAAAATAATATTCTTCACCTTTAATCTTGTTAACTGGGTTGCATGGTAATTACCAGCTTGGCAATACAGAATACAAATGTCTTTTGTCTGAGGAGAAAAATAAATCAAATAAACACACATGTCATAGAGATAATGTCATTGTTTAAAATTAAAAAGATAAGGCATTGTGTTTGTCTAAGTCAGCTGGTGAGTGGAGACTCTCAGAGGACAGCCATGCTAGACTTCAGTTTGTAACCTCAACAGGTGTCAGGGATTGGTGCTTGTCCATGGAATGGGTCTCAAGTTGGACTGGTATTTGTTGGCTGTTCTCACTCTCTTTACTCCATCAATTATCCCTGCATTTCTTCAAGACAGAATAAGTATTGGGTAGAAAGATTTTTGGGTGGTGTCTCCATTGCTCCCCCTAGGTTCCTGCCTGCCTACAAGAGGCAACCTTAAGAGGCTCCACATAGCCAATGCTGTGAATCACACCTAAGAACACTCCCATTGATTCTTGGTTGTCTCCTCTATCCTAGGTCTTTTGCTCTTCCTGGAGATACACCCCCTTGCCATTAGTTGCAGAATTCCATACAGTGAATGGAACTTGGGAAGTCTTATGGAAGAATAGGAGAAAAGATTGCAGCTGCTAAGGCAACAGGAAGGCTATAGAAATACCTACAGAGTCAACTAACCTGGACCCTTGGGACACTCAGAGTCTGAAATATCAACCAGAGAACATTCAGGAGCTGTACCTAGGCTTCCCAAGAGATGTGCAGCTTGGTCTTCCTGTGGACCCCAAACAACTGGAACAAGGGGCTATCCTAAAAGCTGTTGCCTCTATGTGGGGATATATTGTTCTAGCTGAGCTGCCTTGTTTGGCCTCAGTAGAAGAGGAAGCACCTAGCTTCACAGATACTTAAAGTAACAGGGTTGGGATTACCCAGAAGGTACTCCACCCACTCAAAGGAGAAGGGAAAGAGTGAGGGGAAAGGAAGGAGAAATATTATGGGAGGGGCTGACCTGGAAGGGTCAGTGAGCATGTTATAACTCAGTCACTATTGCTAATGCCAAGAATTGGGTGCTAGCAGGAGCCTGATGTAGCTGTCTCCTGAGAGGATCTGCCTGAGCCTGACAAATACAGATGTAGATGCTTGCAGCCAACCATTGGACTGAGCACTTGGACCCCAATGGAAGATCTAGGGGAAGGACTGACAGAGATGAAAGGGTTTGCAACCCCATAGGAAGAAAAACAATATCAAACCAGAGCTCACAGGGACTAAACCACCAACCCACGAATACACATGGAGGGACCAATGGCTCCAGCTGCATATATAGCAGAGGATTATATTACCTGGCATCAATGGGAAAGCGAGGCCCTTCGTCCTGTGAAGGCTTGATGCCCCAGCATAGGGGAATGCTAGGACAGTGATACAGGAAAGGGTGGGTGGGAGAACACCCTCATAGAAGCAGGGGGGCATGGGATAGGGGGTTTGCAGAGGGGAAACTGCAGAGGCAAATAACATTTGAAATGCAAATAAATAAAATAAACAATATATTTTTTTATAAAAGGCAAAGGATTAATGCCAAATGAGTTCTAAATGTAATATACCAACATAATATCTAAGTGGATGTACTAGTTAAAATGACCTAGTTAAAATGGCATGGTCTGGGGGACTTGCTATCCCTAATCGTGTTCATTCAGCCAACCATCTTGGAAAGGGGACTCCCATGGTAGAGTTGATGGCAGCTCAGTCTAGCACATGATACATAATCTAGGTAGAGACCTCTCAGCAAGTATGATATGCTTGGGCATTAAGATGCAAAGGAATTTGAATAAAGCTAAATACAAGAATAATGTTAAAGGTAAAAAAAGAAAGGAGAGATATCCACATAAAAACGTAATCTCTAAAGAGGAGAGAAATAGAAAAAATGGACATAACAGTTTTGAAAGGTATATTGACACTAAATAAATAAAGTCATTCCATTGATCTCAATATTTGGGAGGTAAAGGCAGAGACTACACAGAGAAACTCTGTCTCAAATATATATCATTGTATAATAGTATGTTTAGACCTATACAGTCTTGTTTTGGCTTATCAAAATGAATACAGTTGTGTTTGATGGTAATAGTGATATTGTATAACCTCTTTGAGAGAGGTCAAAGTGGAGTGCACCTGGATAGAAGAGTAGCTACTGGATTTAATCAGTCTATACTCATGCTGACTTCAAATTGCTGGACAAAAGGTATGTTTTTTTTTGGGGGGGGGAGAGGCTTTGTGCTTGTGTCAATAGGAAAGAGGAAAAGGCTGTGTATCCTGTGCAAAGTAACAAAGATCAGATTTGATAGAGACAAATCTATTGTGGATGCCCACTAGTACTGACTGACCGAAGCCAAGTATACCTATCGCCTGGGAGGCTCTCCTAGTGTATGACAAATACAGAGGGGGACACTCTCAGCCAGCCATCCCCAGGGTCCTCAATGGAGAAGCTAGAAAAAGGACCCAAGGTGTGGAAGGGTTTTGCAGTGCCACAGGAGGAACAACAGTATGAGTTACCCAGTACTCCCAGAGCTCCCAGGGACAAAACCATCCATCGACAGCAGAGGATGGTCTTCTTGAACACCGAAGGAAGGAGAGGCCCTTGGTCCTGGAAAGACTTGATGCTGTAGTGTAGAGGAATACCAGGACAGGAAATCTGGGAAGGGTTGAGTGGAAAAGGGGAGATGGCTTATGGGATTTTCGGGGAAGGAAGGAACCAGGAAGGGGGACATTTGAATTATAAATAAAAATATACCTAATTAAAAATAAAAAAAAGTATTCACCATTACCAAGAGGTGGGGTGGTAGATTTTGGGCCATTAAATTGGTGTTGGATGTTTGTGATCATTTACCAGTTTTGTTAAAAATAACTGTGGTCTTGGACAGGTAGGAAACAAAATAGGGAGCTTAGACTCAGGGGTTTCTCTTTCATTTTCTCTATTTTTTCTTTCTTAGTTAGGGAAGAGGTATCAAAAGAGAAATGGGGAAGTGGTAGGTTATTGAATCTATTCTTAAAACATTGTGTAGTAATAATCTAACATTGATAGGATATTTGTATTTTGATGCAAATTGAAGTTATATTTTGTTACATTGGTACAGAATTTTGTATAATAATAAAGAAATAAGGTTATTTTTGATCAATGTTGCAGAATTTTGTATACTGATGGACACAAAAGTTAATTTTGATAAACTGGTATAGGGTGTTATATGTTTTTACAAATTTAGGGTTAATTTTGCTATATATAATGAGTATGTGTTTTCAACATTTTGAAATATTGTACATATTCCTAAAGAGGCAATGTAAAATTCCAGTCCATTTGAAAGCTGCTTTTATAAACTGCTTTGGGTGGCAAACTACAAACTACAAAGTGTTAGGGATAAATAATGAATACAAGTTAATAAAGAATTATACTTATGATTATATTAGATACTGGTTTAATTAATTACAATAAGATGTTTTCAAGTTTATTCAGATAGTAAATGACTGAGAATAAACAATCTTTGACAATTCAGATATGCTATAGCTATGCTAGAGATAGTTGGTCTGCAAAAACCTCAGAGATCCAAAGAATAATCATCTAAATTGTTTTATTATTAAAAGGTCTCTTTTGTTTATGAGACAGGTCTACTCTTGACAGTAATCTATTCTACTTCAAAGTAAATGACAAGATGGACACCTGGTACTTGGCCCAGATAACCAGAATGTACAATAGAATATACGGATTATTTTAAGTTATGACCTAGTCAGAGATGGTCCTACATATGTTGCCAAAGTATTTTTAAATGTATTTTGAATCTGATCCTTGATTATATGAATATAGGGCTTGGAGGAAGTATTAAGTTCTATAATTCATTTTATCAATCTATAAGAACATCCATTTATGGTAACATTCAGTATACATTAATACCTCCTATTATGTTTTTCCTTCAAGGAACTTTATATATCAAGAACAAATGGCAGGATTAATAACCTTGTCTTTTCACACTTCTGATATTTCTCCTTATGAATGTTATAAATTCATCATGAAGAATAAATGCTGATAAATGCCTCTTGGACAATCTCTATATTATATCTGGCTGAGTAAAATTTGAATATATAATGGACTAATAAACATTAAGCTGAGACATTCTTAGAGTTGGCCACAAAGTCTTAAGCATTTTCACCATACTGTAAAGTAACATATACCAAAAACAACTTTTCAAGTAGAGAATATTTCTAATTGCATCAAATATTCCATCATGTTAAATATACTGCTGCCATAAAAAAAACATCAGATAGACTAGGATTGGAAACTTTACAAGTACTGTTAAATAATTACACTCTGGGGTATTACTACATTTCTTATCTACGTTTAAGGATCTCAATGTCTATCAGTTACCATCTTGACCATCATCCTTTGTTAACCTTATTAATAGCTACATAGAATTTATGTACGGAATCTTCTGAGATTGATAATGCTATTCTGTCTCTATGATAATGTAGAGAAATGTTTGTCTTTCCCTCAAGTAATTTTTTAGCCAGAATACAAGAAATTGCTTCAAGCTACCTTACCTTTAATATTTTTACCTTCTGCATTTAGGAAATTAATACAAATATATATTTCCAATTTCTTATAAATAACTTAGTGGATTAAACTAAATTTCCAAATTGTGTGGAGGACAATTCTTCTTGAAGAGTGACATTCTTTATGAGAAGTGACATTCTTTTTCTTTAGAATATTTAAATTATTCTTATTTGTTTTATGCTCAATTTCACCATGCTTTTCCCTAAGTATTAAAAATGCAACTAATGTCAATAGAAACTCACTACCTCTCCAAACTCCAAGTCACAGTGTAATACACCATTTTCTAGTAGCTCTGAGTTGTTTCCACGGGAGATTAAAAGGAGGTGCCAAAATCAAATTACAGAATGGATGAGTTTCAGCACTTAATTCCCAAGTGCTTCTATAAACATAATTTTACCCTTAGTGTGTTTGGGTAACTGTCTGCCACACACTGAAACTGTGACATAGCTTCCCTCCTGTGAATTCTGTGACCAAAAACTGACTGTATAGAATCAATGAGCACCCGATGATTATGCATAACATTCTTACTCATTAGTAAAAGGTGTCAGCATATGCCATAAGTGCTCCAGTTAGAAAATAGAAATAATTTTCCCACCTTTTCTATTCATTTCCTACGCAGAAAATGTAATTTACAGTCCCACGCTCTCAGCCTGTTGAATGGTGGTGCTAGCGGGGAAAATGTACCTAAACATAATTTCGTCTCCAATTTCTTACACATTTAAGAAATTTTATCTTAATCTACAGCACAGAAGCCATCTAAGGATACTCCTGGGAGCTCGCTGGGAGCTAAATTCTGTGTTTCTATTATAGTTATTCTAACACTCTCCCCCGATCGGGACACCTATCATTTCCCCCCTATCATTTTAGATAGTGACCTTATCTTCTACCTTCCTGTTCAAACAGAGACTATCTGGCATGAACAGCCCAATTTCCCAAACCTATATCTAAAACTGTAACAGAAATAATACCTATTATCACTTAAATCCTGACCTCGTCAGAGATAACCATACTTTTCTTAAATCCTAGGCTCACACATTACCCTTCACTCACAAAGCTATTTGTATCACATTCTCAGGAAATTCTATCAGATCCACTTTTCCTGTTTTTTACTATTCTCACTTCTTTTTGTTAACCCTTGAGAGCTCTCTTTTGATTGTATAATAAAATAACATTGTCTCTAAACTTTTATACTAAGCCATATTATTAGTATATTATTTTTATCATGATAATAAAGTAAAAATTAATAGTGACTAACTAGCAAATTTCCTATACTTTGGTTCCTCTCTTTTGAATTTTACAATTTGATAGATATTTTTCGAATCTGCCTCTGACCTGTATATTGAAGCTATAAAGAAAAAGAGCGTAATATCTTAATAATTCTTAATTGGCTGGCGTAGCATGGATACAAAACACAATTGACTGCAAGGCCAGTATGGTGGCCCATCCTTATCATCCTAACACTCAAGAGGCACAGGCATGGTTTCTCTGCCTATATCTTGTCTACATCAGTCTACATGAAGGCTGTCCTAGAACACATAGTGTTTTACAGACCACCCAGGCCTGCATAAAAAGAATTTTTATAAAATTTTTTTATACAAAAAGAATTTGTATAAAAAAGTAAGTGAATAAATAAATTTTAAAAAGATTGTAAAAAGAAAACCTGGTCAGTGTAGACCAGAAAGATCAGAATATCAGAATGTAATTTCTGCTATTTTTAGGTATTTAAATGTCTATTTTAAATGGTTTCATACATTTGATTATTATCTGTGAAGTTTATGTCAAATTTGTAATTCAAATACACCTGAAATTACAAATTACCTCTATTACTATTATCTCTACATAACATACACAGATTAATATATAGTTTATTTTATTTTTATAAAATAAAATTACATATGTAATTGCATTATATATATAAAATTTCTTTGTCTTTCTGTCTATTTATCTAACTAGTTAATGTCTGATATGCTCAGTCTCAGTGATGTCTATTTTGTTTCTGGTTTGGTTGAATTTCAGCATTGTGAGCTTATGTATTCTGTGGTATCTATTTTGTTTAACTTTCAGTTCCTTGGGCACTATGCTGAATTGAGCTTATAGAGGAAAACTGCACAAGAATTATGAAAATGCTTGGTGCAAACTTGATGAGAACTGCCCCAGTCCCTGCTTGTTGTTACCTTTCTGCAAACTTTAATTGCATGCAGTCTCCATTGCGCATTGCTTCCTCAGCTTAATGAGATCACTGATCTCCACGTGATTTCCAATTTACTAAGAGGACCATCAGGAATTGACAGCCAGAAAATAAGTAGTTTAATAAGGAGCTTGCTTTCTGCTTCTTCTAATTTTTAAAATATAATTTTTTTTATTTAATGTTCTTTTAAAAAATCAATTGTCCCTCCCAAACTCTTGCCAGATTGTATCTAGTTCGCAACTTTATACTTAATTTCCAAAACAAAACAAAATAATACAAAACAAATAGAAAACAAAATCAAACCAGAAGAGAAAATAAAGAACAATAATAGAAAAAACTACCACCCCCTAAAACATTATGAAGTGTCTGTGTGTGTGTGTGTGTGTGTGTGTTGACCACAGTGGACATGGTACATGCTCCGGAATGTTACCTTTTTGGGTAAAACTCCTTTTGCCTTTACCAGCAGCCATCAACTGATACATGATCAGAAGTCCTCCTCCTCCTCCTCCTCCTCCTCCTCCTCCTCCTCCTCCTCCTCCTCTTCCTCCTCCTCCTCTTTTCACCACAGGGATGTCACTCTGCCTCATAGTTACTGCCAAGACTTACTATTTTAATAATGTCACAACTATTTCCCTTTTGAATTGAATATTATTTCACCAGGAATACAACCAGACTGCATTTGAATTATAATCATAACAACTGTCAAATGTTAGTATTCTATTTCTTAAATGAAAAGCTTAACCTCCTATTTCCTGAGGTTGCCTATTTCCATTCTTTCTGCTGGCCCTCAGGGCTTCAGTCCTTTTCCTCTCAACCAATATCAGATAATATTCCCCTTTCCCCACCTCCTTCCTTCTTGTCCACCTTCCCTCCCACTTATGATTGTTTTGTTCTTCCTCCCAAGTGGGACTGAGGCGTCCTCACTGGGGCACTTCATCTTGTTGACCCTTTGTGAGTTCTGTGGACTGTATGTCAGGTACTCTGTACTTTTTAGCATGTACTTATTAGTGAGAACATACCATGCTTGTCCTTTTGGGTCTGAGTTACCTCACTCAGGATGATATATTCTAGTTTCAGCCATTGCCTACAATACTCAGGATATCCCCAATATTAATAGCTGAGTAGTATTTCATTGTGTAAATGAACCACATTTTCTGTATCCATTCTCTGTCATAGAACATCTGGGCTATTTCCAGCTTCTGGCTATCAGAAATGAGACCACTAGGAATATAGTGGAGCATGTGTCCCTGTTGTATGATGGAGCATCTTTTGGGTATATTCCCAGGAGTGGTATAGCTGGGTCTTCAAGTAGATCTATTTCCAATTTTCTGAGGAACCTCCAGATTGATTTCCAGAGTAGTTGTGCCAGTTTGCAATCCCACCAGCAGTGGAAGAGTGTTCCTCTTTCTCCACATCTTCTCCAACATGTGTGGACACTTGTTTTGATCTTAGGGATTCTAATTAGTGTAGGGTGGAATCTCAGGGTCATTTTGATTTTCATTTCTCTGATCACTAAGGACATTGAACATTTCTTTAGGTGCTTCTCTTCCATTCAAGATTCCTTAGTTGTGAGATCTCAGTTTAGTTCTATACCTGATTTGTTTAACTGGGTTGTTGGTTTTTTGGTAATTAATTTCTTGTGTTTTTTATATATATTGTATATTACCCTTCTATCGGATGTGGGGTTAGTAAAGTTTTTTTTTCTGCAACCTGTAGGTTGCTGATTTGTCTTATTGACTATGTCGTTTGCCTATGTAAGCTTTCCAGTTTAATGAGGTCCCATTTATCAGTTCTTGGTCTTAGAGCATGAGCCATTGGAGTTGTGTTCAGGAAATTTCCCTTTATGCCAATGAGTTCGATGCTCTTTCTCACTTTCTTTTTGATTAGATTCAGTGTATCTTATTGTATGTTGAGGAATAAGTCTATGGAGTATGATGTCTTTAAAAAAACACCAAAAATTACATTAAAATAAAATTAAAATTAGATGACAGTAGAAAGTAGAACTGTGGAGACAGAAAAAAAATGCAAGAACCAAGGGAATGGAGAACACCAAGAAAGCAATGCCTTCAAAACACAGCAGAACTAGTTAATGCACATACGATGTTGTAGAGACTAAGACAGCATTCTCAGGCTTGCACAGATCTGACATAAATACTAAGATAAATAGGCTACAATTCCTGGGAGAAATAGTTACTAATATCTATCCGTTTTGTGTATTTGTTTGTTTGTTTGTTTGGGTTGTTTGTTTGTTTGTATGTTTTCATGACAAGATTTCTCTGTATAGCCCTGGCTGTCCTGAAACTCACTCTGTAGATCAGGCTGGCTATGAACTCAGAAATCAGCCTGCTTCTCCATCCCAAGTGCTGCCTGACACTTTTCAAAGTTTTGGCTTTTATTCATTTCCTTGCAGGTCTTTACATATACATTATGATTTCCAACTTTGTGTTTTTATGGGATTTCTGTGTGTGTCTCTGTGTCTAGAGGTATTTCTTAAACCTTTTTTTTTAAGTTTGCCTATAGTCCATTTGTTGTGTCTTATTCTACTTTTGTTTCATTTTATCTTAATTTGCTCTATTATAGTTTTATAAATACATGTTTGTTTTCTAAGGAGAAAGAGAAAGAAAGGTTGTGGGATTGAATGAGTAAGTACGTGGAAAGGACCTGGGAGGAGAAGAAGAAGAAGAGAAAATCAGAATATATTGTGCAAAAAATAATATTTTTATACAAAAACAGAAAAATACTAACCAGTAAAATCATAGGAAACTGAGGAGGAAAATCTACCAATCAAAACATGAAAAAGTACAAGGTCATGGGGAGCACAAACAGGAAGACTTGGGTTCAGATCTCTAACACTCAGTGTGAAATATCACAGAGTGAGGTATCAACTTGTGGTCTCTAACCCAGGCACATGTTCTCTCTCTCTCTCTCTCTCTCTCTCTCTCTCTCTCTCTCTCACACACACACACACACACACACACACACAAACACACACACATACACACACACACAGGCACTCACATGCATATGCATACATGCACACACTGGCATATACATGCATACCTACATACCTACACATCAAAATAAATAAGTAAATAATAAACACATTTTGAAAGTCTGTAATTTCACTAATGGAAAATTAAATCTAAATACCGTGTAGATCCATACCAAAAATAACTCTTATACTACACTTTCTTCTATTATTTCATAAAGGATTTGCTTTTTTAAAAAATTAGGCATATTCTTTACTTTGATTCATCTTTATGTTTTCTATATTCTTTGTTTACATTCCAAATGCTTTCCCCTTTCCCAGTTCCCCCCTCCCCATATGTCCCATAAGTCCTCTTCTCTCCACCCATTCTCCAATCACCCCCTCCCTTTTCTCTATCCTGGTACTCCCCTACAATGCTGGATCAAGCCTTTCCAGGATCAGGGCACTCTTCTTCCTTCTTCATGGGAATCATTTGATATACTAATTATGTCTTCAGTATTCAGAGCTTCTGGGCTAATTAATATCCACTTAACAGTGATTGCATTCCATGTGTATTCTTTTGTGATTGGGTTACCTCACTTAGGATGATAATTTCCAGATCCAACCATTTTCCTAAAAATTTCATGAATTCATTGTTTTTAATCACTGAGTAGAAGTCCGTGTGTAAATATACCACATTTTCTGTATCTATCGCTCCATTGACAGACATCTGGGTTCTTTCCAGCTTCTGGCTATTATAAATAAGGCTGCTATGAACATAGTTGAGCATGCGTCCTTATTGCATGCCAGGGAAGCCTCTGGGTATATGCCCAGGAGTGGTATAGCAGGGTCCTCCGGAAGTGTCATGCTCAGTTTTCTGAGGAACTGCCAGACTGATTTTCAGAGTGGTTGTACCATCTTATAATCCGACCAGTAGTGGAGTATTCCTCTTTCTCCGCATCCTTGTCAACACCTGCTATCTCCTGAGTTTTTAAACTTAGGCATTCTGACTGGTGTGAGGTGAAATCTCAGGGTTGTTTTGATTTACATTTCCCCAATGACTAATAATGTTGAACATTTCTTAAGGTGCTTCTCAGCCACCCAAATTTCTTCAGGTGAAAATTCCTTGTTTTGCTCTGTACCCCACTTTTAATAGGGTTATTTGGTTCCCTGGGGTCTAACTTCTTGAGTTTTTTGTATATATTGGATATTAGCCCTCTGTCAGATGAAGGATTGGTGAAGATCTCTTCCCAGTTTGTTGGTTGCTATTTTGGCTTCATCCCAGGGATGCGGGGATGGTTCAATATAAGGAAATATATCAATGCAACTCACTACATAAACAAACTCAAAGAAAAAAAAAACATGATCATTAGATGCTGACAAAGCATTTGAGAAAGTTCAGCATCCTTTAATGTTAAAAGTCTTGGAAAGAACAGGAATTCAAGGCCCATACCTAAATATAAAGCAACATAGAGCAAACCTGTAACCAAAAATAGAGAGAAACTTGAACCAATCCCACTAAAATCAGGGACTAGACAAGGCTGCCCTCTCTCTTCATATTTTTTCAATATAGTACTTGAAGTTTTAGCTAGAGCTATTAGACAACATAAGGAGGTCAAAGGGATACAAACGGGCAAGGAAGAAGTCAAACTATCACTATTTGCAGATGATATGATAGTATACTTAAGTGACACAAAAAAACTACACCATAGAACTCCTACAGCTGATAAACAGCTTCAGCAAAGTGGCTTGTTATAAAATCAACTCAAGCAAATCAGTAGCCTTCCTATACTTAAAGCATAAGCATGGTGAGAAAGAAGTTAGGGAAATGACATGCTTCACAATAGCCACAAACAATAAGAGTATCTTGGGATGACTCTACCCAAACATATGAAAGATCTGTATGAGAAGAACTTCAGGTCTCTGAAGAAGGAAATCGAAGAAGACCTCAGAAAATGGAAAAATCTTCCATGCTCATGGATTGGCTGGATTAATATAGTTAAAATGGCCATCTTGCCAAAAGCAATCTACAGATTCAACACAATTCCAATCAAAATCCCAACTCAGTTCTTCATAGAGTTAGAAAAAGCAATTCTCAAATTCATCTGGAATAACAAAAAACCCAGGATATCTAAAACTATTCTCAACAGTAAAAGAACTTCTGGGAGAATCAGTATCCCAGACCGCAAGCAATATTACAGGGAAATAGTGTTAAAAACAGCATGGTATTGATATAGTGAGAGGCAAGTGGACCAATGAAATAGGATTGAAGACCCAGAAATGAACCCACACACCTATGGTCACTTGATCTTTGACAAAGGAGCTGAAAACATCCAGTGGGAAAAAGAGTCTTTTCAACAAATGGTGCTAGTTCAATTGGAAGTCAGCATGCAGAAGAATTCGAATTGATCCATTCTTATCTCTTTGTACTAAGTTCAACTACATGTGGATCAAGGACCTCCACATAAAACCAGACACACTTAAACTAATAGAAAAGAAACTGGGGAAGACCCTTGAGGCCATAGGCACAGGGGAAAAGTTCCTGAACAGAACATCAATAGCTTATGCCCTAAGATCAAGAATTGACAAATGGGACCTCATAAAATTACAAAGTTTCTGTGAAGCAAAGGACGCTGTCAATAGAACAAACAGCAATCAACAAATTGGGAAAAGATCTTCACCACCCCTACATCTGACAGAGGGCTAATATCCAATATATACAAAGAACTCAAGAAGTTAGACTCCAGAGAGCCTAATAACCCTATTAAAAATGGGGTTCAGATCCAAAGAAAGAATTTTCACCTGAAGAAATTCAGATGGCCAAGAAGCACCTTAAGAAATGTTCAACATCATTAGTCATTAGGGAAATGCAAATCAAAACAACCCTGAGATTGCACCTCACACCAGTCAGAATGGCTAAGATAAGGAACTCAGAGACTGCAGGTGCTGAAGACATTGTGGAGAAAGGGATTTGCTTTTTTTATTAGTATTTTTATTGTATAATAATCTTTTTTTAAAAAATTCTGAATCCTTTTTCTTTTATTGAAATTGTATTTTTAATTTCTTATAATGTATCCTGATTGTGGTGTCCCTTTTAACTTCTCCCAGTTCCTCTTCACCTTCATTCTAGATCCAACTCTTTTCTTTATCTCATTAGAAAACAAATAGGCTTCTAAGATATAACAAAATAAAATAAGATAAAACACATCAGAGTAAGACAAAAAACACAAACAGAAGTAAAATGCACAATAAAATGTACAAGAAAAGTAGATGCAGAAACACACTCATTGTGTACTCAGAAATATCCTCCAAACAAAAAACCATAAGTTATAAAATAATATATTCACAAAGGATCTATATGACAGAGAGAGGAGAGAAAGAGAATAAAATAATAAAGTCAAATAAATATAAAAATAAAATAGATAAAAATTTTAAAAAGAAGATGCCCTTACCTGTGATTATGAGACAAGAAATGTTCAAAGACACAACTGATTTATGAGAGATCTAATGCTGGGCATGATATTGACTCTTCAGAATGATTTGTTTTCCCAGTGAGACTCACTTAGAGAATAATAATCTTTGTATTTTTTTCTAATTACAGCTATAGTATAAATTGTCATAAATCTACATAATGTTTTGCCTTCAGTTTTAGCTTAAATGTTTAATGGTTTTCAATTTAAAGTTACATGATGAAATGAATAATGTGCAGATGCTGTGGACATATTTTATTACATTTTCAGTTCATTATCCATGTTTTATACTTTTATACATAATAGCATAGTGGCAGGCTTGAGTTCCAGTTGGTCCTGGTATGATCAAACTATTGCACACTAACCTGATCCTGGGGAAATGGGGTCTGAAGCAGATCCTGAGCACTGGTGAATATGATGGGAAAGCATACCTCATACACTGTGTCTCAGGAAAGTGAATTTATTAGGAGGGAGCAGGAGAATATATATATCCTAGAGAAAAATGGCTGGTAAGACTCAGGCAGTGGTATGCTCTGTGAACATAGAAAGGAGCAGCAGCAGCAGGGTTAGGGAAGAAACCGTATAAGGTCATATAGAAAGGAAGTCCATGTTTGTTTTTGTGGCAGTGGTTCAACAGTCCACGCTTATCTCCAACGCATCTCCTCTGTGGCCATGTGGCATCACTTCCAGCAGAGCAATCTGTATTATGTAAGACTATGTGCATCCTTTAGCATAGCTGTTTACTGGGGTTATTTACAGTCATCTATCTTTTTTTTTTTTTTTTTTTTTTTTTTTGGTTTTTCAAGACAAGGTTTTTGTGTATAGCCCTGGCTGTCCTGGAACTCACTCTGTAGACCAGGCTGTCCTTGAACTCAGAAATCCACCTGCCTCTGCCTCCCAAGTGCTGGGATTAAAGGCGTGCGCCACCACTGGATCAAGGACCTCCACATAAAGCCAGACACTCTGAATCAAATAGAAAAGAAACTGGGGAACACCCTTGAGGACATTGGTACAGGGGGAAAGTTCCTGAACAGAACACCAATAGCTTATGCTCTAAGATCAAGAATTGACAAATGGGACCTCATAAAATTACAAAGTTTCTGTAAGGCAAAGGACACCATTAGCAGGACAAATCGGCAACCAACAAATTGGGAAAAGATCTTCACCAATCCTACATCAGATAGAGGGCTAATATCCAATATATACAAAGAACTCAAGAAGTTAGACCCCAGAAAACCAAATAACCCTATTAAAAATGGGGTACAGAGATAAACAAAAATTTTCACCTGAAGAACTTTGGATGGCTGAGAAGCATCTTTAAAAATTTCATTAGTCATTAGGGAAATGCAAATCAAAAGAACCCTGAGATTTCACCTTACACCAGTCAGAATGGCTAAGATTAAAAATTCAGGAGACAGCAGGTGTTGGCAAGAGGAACACTCCTCCACTGCTGGTGGGGTTGCAAATTGGTACATCCACTCTGGAAATCAGTCTGGTGGTTCCTCAGAAAACTGGGCACATCACATCTGGAGGATCCTGCTATACCACTTCTGGGCATATACCCAGAGGATTCCCCAGCAGGTAATATGGATATGTGCTCCACTATGTTCATAGCAGCCCTATTTATAATAGCCAGAAGCTGGAAATAACCCTGATATCCCTCAATGGAAGAATGGATGCAAAAAATGTGGTATATATACACAATGGAGTACTATTCAGCCATTAGAAACAATGAATTCATGAAATTCTTAGAGAAATGGATGGAGCTGGAGAACATCATACTAAGTAAGGTAACCCAGTCTCAAAAGATCAATCAGGGTATGCACTCACTAATAAATGGATATTAGCCTGGAAAATTGGAATACCCAAAACATAATCCACACATCAAAAGATGTACAAGAAAAATGGAGGCGTGTCCCCTGGTTCTGGAAAGACTCAGTGTAGCACTATAGGGCAAAACCAGAACAGGGAATTGGGAAGGGGTGGGTGGGAGAAAAGGGGGGGGAGAGGACTTATGGGACTTTCAGGGAGTGGGGCGCCAGAAAAAGGGAAATCATTTGAATGTAAATAAAAAATACATCAAATAAAAAAGAAAAGAAGGGAAGTCCAGCTGGAGATGTTCCAGATAAATGTCCTTTATCAGATAAATGTCCACCACTTTCTCATTTCCTACATGCACTGGAGCACTTCCACACCTAGGCAGCCCATCTGCTGGGATCTGCCTGTCTGCTGGGTTCTGTTGGAGCTAGAAGAAGGCAGGGGAAGCAGCTAAATTCCAGCCCCTCTTAGGATGAGAAAATCTGTGGTTTGGGACATACCTCAACCTGTTTGAGCTCCAGGCCAGCCCCACAGACCCCCCCTTTTTTGAGGAGGTATCATCATAATCACTGGTCTCCATCTGTAGGAGGGTCTTTTATTGAGCCTGGACCTAATAAGTGGCAGTTTAGGAAGGCTCCTTATCTCTTACTTTAGGAATTGAATAAGGATGGGGGACTTCAGTAACAAGTGTCCTAATAGCTTGGATGGGGCTAAGGAGTGGAAAGAGCCAAGCAATCAGGGGATTATAATACCCTGTAAGTGAAGCCATCTGGTCCCGTGCTTTTTTTGGTTGGGAGACTTACTATGTGTTCCCCAGCATGCAATAAGGGCACACGCTGCACTATGTTCATATCAGCCTTATTTATGATAGCCAGAAGCTGGAAAGAACCCAGATGTCCCTCAGTGGAGGAATGGATTCAGAAAATGTGGTATATTTACACAATGGAATACTACTCAGCAATTAAAACAATGAATTCATGAATTTTTTAGGCAAATGGATGGAACTGCAAAATATCATTCTAAGTGAGGTTACCCAATCACAAAAGAATATACATGGAATGCAATCATTGATAAGTAGATATTAATTAGCCCAGAAGCTCCAAATACTGAAGACACAATTAGCATATCAAATGATTCCCATGAAGAAGGAAGAAGAGGGCCCTGATCCTGGAAAGGTTTGATCTAGCATTGTAGGGGAGTACCAGGACAGAGAAAAGGGAGGGGGAAAGATAGGAGAATGGATGGAGAGAAGAGGGCTTATGGTGAGGGGGGACTGGGAAAGGGGAAAGCATTTGGAATGTAAACAAAGAATATAGAAAAAAATTATATATAAAATACCCTGTGAGTGTATGAGGGAAGAGCAGTCACAGGTCCCACTATAAGTTTTGAGTATTACTGCATACTCATTGACATGAAAGCAATGTTTTTTCTCCTAAGAAATCACAAGTCCCCTCTTGGTTAGCAGCTATCAAATCTAGGATCTTTCTGTTTTGTAGAACAACTCCCTCTGTGGGTCAGGGTATCTGCATTTGAAGAGACTCAAGGCTGCTTGTGGTGGAGGCCATGGTTTGATTAGGCTTATCCTGAGGCCATGGTTTGATTAGGCTTATCCTGGAAGGCACCACGTTACATTCTGTGTTTCTGCTTCACTGCTGGAGAGGGAAAACAACACAGAGGCACTAGGCTACATTTGTTCCTCACCTCCATCTGTGTACTGGGCTCCTGAGTAGCCTCCATGCTGCTCAGGGAAGATGAGAAGATGAGAAGATAGTGGTTTCAGCTTGTGTTTCTCCTGGTGAGTAATGATGGGGTTGGAGCAGAAGCCTTTTTTCTCAAACTCCTGAGTAGCTGGGAACCATGAAGAGTTGAGAAGGGCAGCAGGCCTGAGAATGGAGTGGAGGGGAGGGTTCCTGCTTAGCTCAAGGTGAGTGCCAGGAGTGCAGAGAAGTCTTCTGCAGGAGACTCAGTTATGGCTTGGTATGACAAATGCTTCCCCTTGGTCCTTGATGAGAGAGACAGTCCTTGCTTGTCCAAATTGTTTATTCATGACAGGGTTCCTAAACCTGCTCGACCTTACCAGTTTTTCTGTCTGGTGACATGGGTCCACTTGCCTCACAAACAGCTAGGTGCTGTATCTAGATATGGACAGCCCTGGTCATGCTCAATCTCCTAGAAAAATCTATGAGTCTAAGCCCAGTGAGCAGGAGGATGAAGATCATTCTCCCTTCTCCCTCTCTTTCTCCCTCCCCATTTCCCTCCCCTCTTCTACACCCCCCCTCTCATCTCTCCTCTCTCTTAGTATCTATGGCTAGAAGAGAGACAGTGGCAGAGATGACTTAAAATGAGGGGTAGCCTCCTCTGAAGGGGTCCCTAAACCCAGATATTTTTTTAATTGTCCTTAAATCTTATAGTAACTGCCACCATCCTGAACTGCTCTTTATTGCAAACATGGGGTTATTCCATGGGCTGTGGAAGGGACACATATGGTCAAGATAGTTTGTTTTCTTACTAGTTTTATTAGTGCTTCATGTTTCTCCCTTGACAAAGGTCATTGTTTGACATAGACAGGCTTATTAGATATCCAGTCAAGGTAGTGGGTATCAAATTGATGAGTGATCCTTTCAATTGTGCTGACCTTGAGGAGGGTTAAGCTGTTTTCTGTGAGTCCTGTGATGTTCCTGGGGCCTGTTCATCCATTCTAACACAGTTGCCTTCTAGCTGACCAGCAAGAACAGTTTCCAGGCCTTCCTAAAGATTTCTCCCCAAAAAGTTGGTAATGATATTGACTATGATAATCCAAATCAGTTAAGTAGACCTGTCAGGTCTCCCCATTCATAGGTTTGTCTGGTGGTGAAGGCGTGACAGAAAACCCCTATGCAGAGTACTTGAGCCTGTGGATTACCTTCCAGTCTTGTGGGACCTTGCCTCAAAATTGTCTTGTCTGTTTCAGTGTCAATAAGACATTTGGTTGATTCATCACCTATTTTGACAGTGATTTTTAGTTAGGATCTTTCTGAAATGTTGGAAGTGCTTAGAGTGCTTATTTGCTTGTTCTTTCCTCTTATAGTCAGGGTTGAGGGCTGCCTCTTTTTAAGTTTAAAAGTTCCAACAGTTTGTTGTCCTTATTCCCTTTGTTTTTACTCCCTACCACAGAGGACTATGCCAAGGATGCAGCCTTTGGGGAGGCAGTTCTAATATCTTGGGCCTATCTATTATATTGTTCATTTTTGAGAGCATGGCAGGAGTACCTAAATTCAGAAGTCATATGTGCCCAAATGAAATTTTCAGGGTGGAGGTCCCTGGTGGTTCGATGGGAATTATTCATTTCAAAGGTTTTTTCCCCCTAAGAATGAATCATAGAGGGTCTGAGGATCTCTTCTGGTGTTTGGCAATGGAAGAACATGGAGGAAGTATTGTCCTGGGAACCAGAGGTAGGGATGATTCTCTTCCAGGCTTGAATAGCACAGAGGTATAAGTAGTTCAAATATCCTGCAGCATGATGAGTTGTAGCAGAAAAGCTTCTCTGGACAAAAATTAATAATAATAACCACTCACTGATGTCTCATTGGTCTTGATTTTGCCTGCTATTTTGGAATGTTTATGGGGGCAATTTGATATTAGAGGAAAGATTTAGCCCATGAGGCATGAATCCCATTCTCTTTGACTTCCTGCCTTAGCTCATTTAGGTCTCTACCTTGGAAGAAGTAACAATTTAAGGGCTCTAGCTCCAATAGGGTAGAAAATAATCGAACATACCTGGAACTTCATATTCAAAATCCAGGAAGTTGCAAATTGTGGTAAAATACAGGACAGAAGGAGTCAGGAGTTTATGAGAAAAGTCTTCTGAAGGGGAATGGGAAGTCAAGGAAGCTACAGGGTTGTTTGAATAGGGTCCGAGCTGAGGGGCAATAGTTTTTCATCTGTCCTCATTTGCCTTTTCAGGAGATGCAAGGTAGACTATAGGTTAGTTCTCAAGGCAATTATCATGAGACTGGTCTGTTGAGGGGGCAGCACTCTTGGTGGGCCTCAGTTTAGATGTTCCTATGCATTGACAGTCTGTGGCTATAATATTTGGTATAAACCAAAAATGAGGACAGAGGAAAAGTGAGCTCCAGCCTTCAGAATGAAAAGGCAAGGCTGATGATGTCCAAAATGAATGGAGGACTGGCCCCTGGTTCTGGAAAGACTCAGTGCAAGAGTATAGGGGAATTCCAGAACAGGGAAATGGGAAGGGGTGGATGGAAGAACAGGGGGACGGAAGAGGGCTTATGGGACTTGCGGGAGGTGGGGACTCAGAAAAGGGGAAATCATTTGAAATGTAAATAAAAATATATCAATAAAAAAAAGAAGTGGGGGAAGGATGTATTTACCCTAATGGAAATGGCCAGTTGGGCCCATCAGGTGGTATATTATTATCTGCTGGGGTACAAACATCAAGCTTGCTTAATTTTCATACTTAGGAACAGCATAGGCCAGGGGAAGAAACCTTATAGGTTCCTATAGAAAGGAAAAACATTCTGGGATGTACTAGGCCCATTGGTCAAATAAATGGCTTCCAGTACGTGGGACCCTGGAGACACATGGGGTTATCAGATATGACATGCATTCCGCTCAGTCATGTCTGCTCCCAGGAAGCCTATGTACTGAGGTCTATCGTTGACAGAGCAACATGGGAGGACAGCTCAATTCCTGCCACTTTAAGGATGAGAAAACCTGGTTTGCAGCATGCTTTGACCCTGTCTCAGCTCCAGATCAGCCCCTCTATCTAATATTTTATTTACAATACATAGTACTAAAAATAATGTGAGTTTGTATTCTGAAAGATTTTATAATCTAGTCAAAATAGTTAAGTTCAGGATCACCAATAGTGTGATTGAAAACCAAAGCCTCTTAAAGGATGATTTATAGTTTTTTTTTATTTATTCTTCTCATATAATACTCCCCAATCCCGGTCTTCTCTCTCTATCCTCCTTCTATCTCTTCCCCTTTCCCACCAGACCCACTGCTCCTCCATTTTCCTCCAGAAAAGATCAGGACTCCCATGCTTATCAGCCAAATAATTCATAATAAGATGCAATAAGATTAGGCACAAACCCTCATATGAAAACTAGACAAGGAAGATAACCCAGTAGGAGAAAGAGTGTCCACAGAGCGGGCAAGCCCCAAAATTCCCCTTTAGGTGTCCCACAAACAAACAAACAAACAAACAAACAAGAAGCATCCTAAACAAAGACAGCATGAATGCATAGGACCTATCTCAGACCCATGCAGGCTCCTATGATTGCTGCTTCTGTCTCCTGAGCTTCAATGAACCCTACTTATTTTGTGGGCTGTGTTCTCCTAAGGACTTGACAACCCTCTGGCTTCTACAGTTTTTTCCCTTATTTCTGTGGGGTTCCCTATGTCCAGCCTAATGCTTGGCTCTTCACCTCTGTATTTACTCCTATTGCTGTCAGAAGAATACTATCTAACCACAGTTGGGCTAGGCACAAATTTATCAGTATAGGAGAATATCATTAGGAATCCTGTTATTGACTTTCTGGTTGTTTGCTTGTTTGTTATTGTTTTTGTTTTTTATCAGTCATGTGTGGTTCAATTCTAGGACTCTGGGTCATCCAGCTTAAGGTTGATGCTCATTGAGGATGTATTGGGTTACAGGCTCCCAGCTTGGATGGTTTAGTCATGAAGCTAGACCAGTTTTTGGTTGGCTTCTGCTACAAGTTCCGAGGCTCCATTGGCCCCACATATCTTGCAGATATGACAGGTTGTGTGGGTCAAAATTTCATGGTACCAGTGATATTTTTAACATTATGATTTGATGTTCTCTGCTATTTTAACATGAGTTTTTAAAAAATAATTTTGAAAAATAATTTTCTAACAAGCAAAAGTTGTTGTAGAATCACTCATTATCATTCTTAATATAAATTATCAAAATGTGTTTATATTTCTAGGACATGTGAAACACAAAACATCTGTGTTGTGAAACTAACAAATTCTCTGCGTAATTATATGGCCTGAGCATAGGCTATGGACCCTATACTAGACGGCTTATTGTATGAATTTCAAGACCACATAGCCAGAAAGATTTAAAAACCAGTTTTGTGTCCCAGTCTCAATTAGAAGAGAAAATATAAAATTATATTGTGAGAAGGTGCAATGATGGACATTTTATATAACATGTCCTCAAATAATTAATACTCAACATAATTAAGAAAATGTAACTCTATTAACTCTCAATGTCAGATTGTTCTATATTTGACAGTAATTATTAGAAATGTGGTCCATCTTTTATTCACAATTTGTTCTTAATTTATTTATGTCTTATGACTTAACATTCTTTTACTCCTGGTAAAAAACAACTACTAATAAAATCTCTTTTACATAATTGAAAATATCAATGATTATATCCTAATTCTATTCTTATTTGCATGTTCTCCACTGTTTGGGGAATTTCTGCTGTACATCATTAAAGTATGAACTTTTATTATCTTGACACTGGGAGACTTCTGTTTTGCCAACCAGCAGAGCCCTCCTATTTGCTTCTCCATGAGACTAGCAGTAAGAAAAATATAACTTCCTTTTCATTATACTTTTCTTTCCTTGTTGTCATGGATATACCAATGGTAACTTAAACTCGTTTAAACATTTATATGCCATAGAGTTATAAAAATATATTTCCATAGTTCCTCACTTCTATAAGATTAAGAAACTTCTTTAAAACTAATGTCTTGATGTACAATTGCTTTGCATCATTTTCCAAGAGAGAATTTTCCTTAAAAGAGTTAACTATAGAAGCTCTAAATTCTATTACAATAGTTAACATGTAATTGTTACAGAAGAAGAATACAATATCTAGTTTTTTTTCCACAGGTGAAACACACGTGTACTCACTTTCATAAATGGTAATAGATTACTTCAATACCTTCCTTACTGATAGCTCATAACAACAAAAACATGCAAGAATAAGTTTTACAAACATTTCTTATTATTTTACCATCATTTTTATATGTATTGTTTATTTTGACCAAAGGAAAAAAATTTCTCTTATTAAAAGTTGGCGTGAAAACCACAACAGTGAAGAGATGGAAGCTGAAGAGACCATCTCCAGTAGCTAAACAGGACCACTAGTAGAGGGATGGGGCCTCTAATCCATCTACAAAGGTTTCAGCCCAAAATTATTTCCATCTAAAAGAAATGCAGGGAGAAATCTGGAGCAGAAACTAAAGTAAGGACCAACCAGTGGCAGAGCAGATGTGTGATCCATCCCATAGATGGGCACCAATCCTTGACAACATTACTGATGCTATTTTGTACTTGCAGACAGGAGCCTAGAATAACTGTTCTCTGAGAGGCTCTACCAGAAGCTGGGTGAGACACATGTATATACTCAAAGCCAAGCATTGGATAGAGACTGGGGACTACTATGGAAGAGTTAGGGCAAGGATTGAGGGAAAAGAACAGGATGTCAAACCCATAGGTAGACCACCATTTTAATGAACCTGGACTGTTAGGAGATCTGAGAGGCATACACAGGATGGTCTGAGGGCTATCTTGTCCAGCTTCAGTGATAGAAGGTGTTCCTAATCCTGTAGAGATATTATGCCCCAGTGAGAGAAGATAAGGGAGGGGTATCACCTTCCTAAAGGTGATGGGGATGTGAGATGGATGCACTGGTGGTGATGGGGAACATTTGGGATGTAAATAAATAAAATATCTAATGAATAAAAAATGAAAAGAAAGTGAAAGTGTGAAGGACTACATCCTATGATATAACCTTTATAAATCTTCATAAATACAATGCATCCATAGAATATAGATTAAAGGTGAAAAAATTACATGATATATAATTCTTGCTATCTAATTCAATCAGTCTTCTCTACTAAAAGCAAATTCGGTGGTGGTAAACAGTATGCCAAATAAGAATTGGATATTATAATTTTTACAGTATTTTATTTGTTAATGACAGAAAATTAAGCTGAAACTAGCCTGAGTGAAACAAATAATTAGAATTCTGTAACAATACAACTGGACTCTAGAGAGCTCTCAACCTGATTTGACCCAGATGTTACACAATAAAGAAAATTCAAATTTTGTAGGCTATTCCTGAACTCACCTTTCTCTGATAGATCTAAACTGAAGGTAAGTGAAAGAACTGCACAAATGACTTCATATAATGTAAAACACCTGTATCTTGAAAATAAAGACTTTTTTTTAAAAAAATTCTAGGTGTCCTGAGCATGTTTATGACACTTCATGAGAATGATGAGGTGATAATGACTAATCTCGTCAAAGTCCATATGAAACTTGTGGAGAAAGTCCTTCTGCTGAACAGCATGAGCCGCATTACAACATCATGGGAGGGAAGACATGCTGCAGCACTGTGTAAACAATGAAGAAATGAAGCTCATGCAGAGTGCACAGGCTGAGCTTTTTTCATCTCATTAGTTTGTGGATCTTCTGCTGTAAGAGACTGTGACTTCACTGATGAATAGAGGAACATGTAAACAAACACACACACACACACACACACACACACACAAGCACACACAAACACTCACATACCACAAGCCAAGGGGGAAGGCTCAAACAGTGTTAATAATGTTATCAGATACCAAAAGCAAAGGGAAATTTTAAAATAGATTTTTATACACAATTGTGTACTTTGGACGATTGAGTAAGATACAAAATAACACAACATGATTCAGACTTTTGAATTGTATGATTCAATCCAATTTTGTAATTAAATTAATATTATTAACATTGTACAAAATTTTATCACATTTTGACACAATAATTCAAATACTAGGAGTAACCAGTAGTATATAAAGGGAATAACTAAAAGAATAATTTGATGTGGGATTATAATGTTAACCCTCAGAGATTTGCAACAGATATAGGTACTTAAGATTCAGTAATCCTCTTTATTCCATGAATTGGTGTTGATCGACCTTAATAGGATATTTCATGCTTTGCTTTCATTTCTAAGTTCATTTTTACTTAGGTATGATAAATGTTAGGTTTCATGTCAGATTTTAAATTTTAATAAACTAAAGCCAAATTAGAGCACGGTTTGACTTCTGATATATGTATATTCATTTAACATACATATACACATAAACACATATACATACACAGAGAGGCAGAGAGAGAGAGAGAGGGAGAGAGAGAGAGAGAGAGAGAGAGAGAGAGAGAGAGAGAGAGAGAGAGAGAGAGAAGAGAGAAGAGAGAATTTAATGTGTATCCAAACTGAATTCCTAAAGAAAGGTTAAAAACTATCAAGAACATAAGAGTTAGAGTTAACAGAACTGCTATTATTTGTAATATGTATTAGCTTGTATGAGCAGTATGAATTTATGTAATAGAAAACCACACATTAAAAACAAGACATTAAAGAATCACACCATTCTTTTAACTACTCTTCCAAATTATGGATGGGTTTGCTGATCATTTAAACTTATTTTTAAATGTGTATTCAATAGCAACAATCATAACATGTTACCAGTAAGTGGGGAAGAAAAATTTAATAAGATTTTAACAACTATTTATGATAGGTGACAGTGATATTAGAAAACTCAGAGCTGAAAGTATAGAAGGGTTAGTAAGAGATCTGCTTACACAAAGGCACAAACTAATATAAAGCCTCATTGGATTTCACATATGAGCTTGTTGGGATGCCTACAGAGAAACAAATGGGAAATTTTGCAGATTGATTTGTTTTGGTGCAGAAACTAGAAATTGATGAGGTTCATGGAGCTCTTAATACATTTTTATTTTATATGACTCTACTGAAATTGTCAAAGTGTGGGGGTGAGATGTTTACTTCCTGGATGAAATAAGATGTTACAATTGATAAGTGGAAGTCTTTTAATCTCTACTGTGAATTCTTATTTGTCAGTTGAGAAACTTAGTTTATTGAAGCATGTCTTTTATGAAATCAGTAAGATACTACAGGATGAATATTCCATGCCACTGGACAAATGAGTGAACCATAGCAAGATGTAAGTCTAGAACAGTGAAATAGTATTGACTAGATGAAAATTTTAAAAATATATAATATGGGACTTGAGTGATAGCTCATCAAGCAATTGTGCCTGCCTTTGCCAAGCTAAGTCACCAAATTAGATCCTCATAGCTTTGATGATAGAAAGAACATACTCCTTCAGGTTGTCTTCTGATTTGCGCACATACACACATACACACACACACACACACACACACACACACACACACACACACAACATACACATTCACCCAGAGTATAGAAGTAAATTATATAGAAAAGAAAATGGTGAATTGTGACTGGAGAGATGGCTTACTGAGTGATGGGTGTTTCATATTCTTGTAGAGACCACTGAGCCTCAAAGAACATATAGAGTGAGCGGAAAAAAAGTAAGAGATACAGCCTGAGAGTGGGGTATTGTGAAATGTGGTCAACTCGACATGACTTGGCTAGTGCATATGTGAGTCTACAGCAATTGTAGTGGTGATAACCCACTCTGAGAAGAAAGCTCAGATGACAATTTTAGATAAGGAATAAGACAAATATCTGCATTGTCCATGGTTGACACATTTGCAAACCACCTGATACTGGAACATCAACATTTGTATTTGAAATGTAGCTCACATTGTCTTCCTTGTCATTTGCTTGAAATATTTTGAGTTTTTGAAATATATTATATTTTCTGTAAAAATATGGTTTCAGGAAACAAGTAAATTGTAAAATACTTAGATTTCACAATATAACCTTACTAAAATTATATTTTCTGCAGGGCAAGTAGATAATGATGGTCAATACAAATGTATTACAAACAGACAAAATTACTTAATGTATATCACAGGGGGAATGAGAGATGTTATCTCAGACAGTACTATGTTAAGGATATCACACAAAGCTTTATATTTTCTTTGTAGTGTGAGTGCTGAACATTTGATAGCTTTTCTGCATTTCAACGTTGCCTGTCATGAGGCTATCCCATATAGATCCTAGAGTACTGACCCTCCCACTTAAATCTATACTTAAGTAAAATCAATATAATTCTATACATATACTGAATGATAATTTGGAAAACTCACATAAATGAATCATGAATATGATCATTTACTCATGCACAAAATTCAAAGACTACTTCTGATAAAAATGTTCTGAAAGCTGATGACAAGAAAACTCATGAAATGTAAGGAGGTAAACAAAGATCTGAAACAAATGCAAGAAACTGAAAATATCATGATGTATTTAGGTTTTTGTTTGCATGTTTTGGTTTGTTGTTCTTGTTCTTCTTGTTGTTGTTCTTTTTCTTGTTGTTGTTTTCCCTTGGTTTTTGAAAAAAAAGAGTTCTCTGTGTAACAGCCCAGACTGTCCTAGAACTCGCTTTGTCGTCAAAACTGGCCTTGAACTGATAGATGTTTTTATTCTTTTTAGTGGAATTGATGATTATTAGGGACAGGGGTTTTTAAAGGCCACCTAGAGTCGTTCTTGTCTGAGATGTTGAAGTTACTCCAGAGAAGTTCCCTGAGCTCCAAGTGCCTTGTCCTATAAGCATGTCCAAATCTTCTTCATCTGCATGAGACTGGGTATTTCTAAAAAATTCTGTCACCATGAATTTTAAAATGGGCACTGTAATCTGTAGCTAGACAGGTGAAGGAATAAGAATAAAGAAAAATGAGACAACTGACAGTGTAGTGGGTTGGCCTGATGCTGCTTGTATTATAATATTAATATAGGGCCCCGAAGAGTGTATGTTCCAGGAGAGAGTCCACATCACATAGATGCTAGCTAAGTGTCTCTGTCCCCAAGATAGTGCTGACTAGTGAATAAAATGCCAACAGCCAATAGCTGAACAGAAAAGACATAAGTGGGGTTTTGGTTTGCTGGACTTGGGGTCAGAGTAGAACCTCCAGAAGAGGATGATGGCAGGAGGCAGGAAAAGCTGCTATGGGTTAGAAGTAAAGAAAACATTGCCCTATGGGCTGACCAATTGGCATGGAGAGCAGCTCAGATGAAACAGTAAACAATGACTCAGATTTATCCACAGGAAAGTAGATGCTAATAGAATAGTGGGTAGGCAGCTGCCCAGCTATTGTACTATTTAAGGTTTAATGTAAATAAAATGGTGTGTGTGTGTGTGTGTGTGTGTGTGTGTGTGTGTCTGTGTGTGTGTGTGTTGTTTTATTTTGGGATTAAATGACCTAAGGTAGGGTAGAAACCCCAGGTAGGAATTAATTAATATCTACATGACAGAGAGAAAGGAGGAAGTAAATTTAACAGAAAAGACTTTCCTGCAGCTGGAAGGAGATTGTATTCAGAGAGTTTAGGCAATTGTCCCTGATTCTGGAGTTTCCTTTTTTACCTCGCATAAATATAACTTCATTCAAATGGCTATGGAAACTATCCTTGGCCATGGTATCAAAAATTTGATTCCAATATGATGTCTGACAGTCATCCTATCAATGGTGCTACTATAGTGGAGTGCTTAGGGATGGACAGACCCAGAGACTGAGCTGACTATGGCCTGGAGAATGGAGTGAGTGCCAGCTTGATGAAAAGGAGACTTTTCCAAGATCTTTCTGAGGACACATAATAATGTTGCACCTATGTAATACTGATAAAAATAACAAACGTATAAGCTATTTGTAAATATGCTTTGAATATTGTGTTCTGATATTTAGAATTTAAAGCTGTGCTGGTGGTTCAAAATCTTAAAAATCATTTCATAGCAATATTTTTTAATACCATATAATGAGGTGTGTCCTGGTTAGAAGGTTAGTTCAGATGACTCTTTCTCCGGTAATGCAACATTTAAAGTCTAGAAACAGGAGTTTTTGCTTTCTGACTTGCTTTAATAAATGTTTTTTTGTTTCTGTTTCAGACTCAATGAAGGAAACACAGCATCAGGATCTGAGTCATTTCAGGATGCAAGGGAATTAGAAGGGTCCTGCATCAACTAAGATGCAGATCACGCCAGTTCAATCAGAACTTGGGATATTTGTACAACCAAAGAGATCATAATGTAGAGCCAAGGTTAATGTGGGGCTTGAAGTATTTCTCAAATGTTGGGTTTCTACAGTATTCCTCTAAGCTTTGCTAGACTAGAGAAATAAGGAACTACATACTCCTGAAAACAAAGGTTACTTGGCGATCCTGTGGCTGAGCAATGGGATAGATACATGGTTATTTTAAATGGTTAATTCCTCTGAGGGTTTTTTTTTTTGAAGGGAGCATGCAACTGAACTTCATGAAAGAAACATGTCTTTAGTTAACTTTGGAGAAACAAACATGAAAATTGTGATCTGTCCTATATGCTCACCATTGAACTGAAAACACAAAATTTTGATCTACATAAAATAACACATATATGTTGTATAAATTACCAAATATAACTGGTTATTATTTGGATCTTTAGTCTACCCAGAGGAATAATCACTATATAGCCAGTACGTTTCTGCTCTTTAACTACTTTCCTATATATCTTGAGATTAGTGCCATCTATACAGAAAAGGAATCCCATCATGTGGACAGAGAGTCTCCCCAGAAAATATTATTTTAGAAAGTCCTAATTTGAAGAGATACATGTGCTTTTTTGTAAAGAGAAACAATTGCTTGTTTTATCCTTTTCTGATGTAAACTTATCTATTTCAACTCATCTATTTGATGATAAACCATAAACACATTAAAGTTCTGTTTACTCAAAAGTTATATATCCCCTGTTTCCAAAGAGATTTCTGTTAGGATGAGTGACTTGCACAAATGAATAAGCCCGATAGAGTGTCCCCCATGATGGTGGACATAAAGGTAAGGGTGGTGTACCATGTGCATAAATATGTAATTTCTAAACACTGCAATATTTTTCTTTTGCAACAAAGACATCTTTTTTTTTCAAGAGAAAAAGCATTGGATATTCACAATATGAGACTCACAAAATGAGTCTACTTTCTGCAAGACAAGAACATCAAATTCGAACTGTCCAAAGTCAGAGCCTCAGTTACATATTTTACATTTACATCAGAATAAATTCCAGTCTATGATACTGGTCTATCTGATTCATTTCCTTCCATTCCCACTGAAAATAAACTGGCACAACAAAATTGACAAAACAAAACTCTACTTACCACAAGTTGAATAAAATGGAATTTTCTTTCTTCCTTCTCTGTCTCTAGCTCCCTCTCTACTTTATTTCATCCCTGCTGCCCTCTTTCCCTCTTTCCTTCTCTGTCTGTCTTTGTATATGCATTTTTGTACATACGATATATGTATATGTATTATGAGCATATTTGTATGTAAGTTCAATTATGTTCATGTCCAGTTATGTGTATTGTAATAAGAAGACAACCTCAGAGATGTTGGTCCTTCCTTGAGTCAGGATCTTTACTTTGCTATTTAATTTTGCTTATTTTTTTTTTTCTGCTAAGTATGACAGCTTAGCTACCCATGAGTTCCCAATAATTCTCTTGTCTCTACCTCGTGTCCTACTAAAGGAGCAGCCCGATTACAATCATTTGTCACTGTGCCTGGATTTATGTGGATGCAAAATGCCACTGCAGGTCATCATGCTTCTTCAGGAAATACTTTTTTCATTGATCTGTCCTGCAAGCCTCAAAAGAGCATTCCTTAATTTTTATTCTCAGTGTGTATGAGAGTATTATAATTTTCAGAAAACTTTGATAAAAAATGCAGGAGATATGTAGAATCAGCTGTGAGACAGCTTAATTGGTCCCTTCCAGGGAGAAAAAAAAACAGCTTATTCTGAGTTTGCCTACATTCTTTTTTTTCCTTTCCAGTTTGATTTCAGTTTGTCTTTTCTTGGGTGATTCTTTTTCTTTGTAAAATTCCACTTTTATTTCTTGAATTATTCTAACTATTATATTTATTTGATTCTTTGTGTCTTCACAGAAATTGTTGAGGTATTTATTCATATACTTTTAAATGTTCTTTAGCCTATTAAAAATTTCTAATTTGTGCTTCAACTACATTGCACTTCTTATTGCTTACTACATCGGGGTTACCAGTTTCTGGTGGGAGCCTATTGTCTTGGCAGTTAATTTTTGCATTTTTGTGTTTGGATCTGAACATCTAGAGTTATGATATTTCATGTATTTCTGTTAATATCTGTTCTTATCTTTGTTGAGTGGGTGTTCTTTGGATTTGTTGCCCTCACTGGATCCTAAGCAACTTTGGTAGCTGTGGATTATCTTGTGTTTCTTTAGGTTGGCAGAAAAGAAAAAGGAAAAAAGAAGAATGGGTAGAGAAAAGCATGAGTAACCTCTGAAAAGAGATATGGGACACAGGTCCACACCACGAGGTAGAGTGCCTAGGCAATGGAGATAAAATAGAAAGAATGTCTCTCACAGGCAGACTACTGCAAGACTGAAAGTGATACAAAAGAGGACAGGAAGCAATAGGGAAATTTGTCCATATATGTTCCAATATCATATGAGGTGGAGCCACTATGGTGCCTGGGACAAAGTGCTTCAGGTGCTTGGTGACTAAATCAATAGAATTAAGATAGGATTGAAATAAGGATGAAAGAATAGGCAGGAAATAGCTCAGCAGGTCTACACCAAGGGCAGAGTCATCAGGTAATGTGGTAGGGTGAAAGGAAAGGCTCGCAGGCAGACTGAGGTAGGAAAAGAGTAAGTCTGGGCAGATACACATGAAAAGCTGAAGAAAATCCAGTGTCCCTGTCAAAAATCGGAGTCCCCAGGGCCTGTTGGTAGTTGTGGTGTGGCTAAATAATAACACACACCTTTGAGATGGAATAAAGTCAACCATAGGATAAGAGGTGTAACAAGCACCCAGTTGACAGGGAATGAACATAGGAAAACACGATAGAGAGTACAAGGAAGGCAGTAGGATAGAAGACTCAGAAGGAAGTAGAAAGGAGGAACATTCAGTTTGGAAGGGTTCATTCGGTTTGGACTGTTCAGAGAAGAAGAATGCTTTTTTTTTTGTTTGTTTTGCTTCTGCGTTTGTTTTTTTGTTTTTTTCCTTTTGGGACATGAGTTGAAGAGGACATCAGCTGAATGCTTTCTCTGCCCTTTAGGGACAACAGTCTTTCACTATAGTGTCTGGCTTCAGTCTTCATTTGGAAAAATCAAATGTTTGAGATTTTGTTTTAAGAAAACAAAACCAAAAACAAAATCAAGGGCTTGATAAATATTATATTTATTTAACCTGGACTTAGATATTCATTGCTATAAAAATTCTTAGATAATCAAAAAGTTAAATATACCATGTTACAGCAAGTATGTTAGTAAAGATAGGACAACTACACTCATATAAATGCAGTTATGTATATTATGAGCACTTGTGTTGGTAGTTTACTGCACATGAAGGATGTACACAGCATTTGCCTTTAATAAACTTATGTTTAACTAAATTCAACTCATGCTTTCAGAAGAAAATTGCCAAATGCTTATCCATCACACTCCTTTAGTATAGTCAACCTCTAAACCTATCATCTCTTAAAAATCTAGTTTAAAGCCTTGTCAATCAAGCCTAATTAAGTACATTCACTCGCAGAACAGATGGGGATTCTGGAAATGTCTCTGTTTTTCAGTGCATATTAGGGGACGAGCTGCTGATATTTGTACTTGGAGCACTGTACATACTACAGAGCTAAGCCCAGTTTAATTATAATATTTATAATGTCACATTTATTTAAGCATTTAACGCACATTTACTCAGAATATAGTGATGGTTTTTCAAAGCTCACTTAATCCACAATTAGAACAAGTATTAACAGTTTGGGTTAAATATACAGATAGGATTATAATGGTCATTTTTCTCTTGCACTTTTACAGATGAGATTTTTTTTAAGACCTCAGAACAAAGTTCACTCAAAGAACAAAAACCAATAAATACATTAAAATGAAACACTCCATTCTTTACTGAATAATAGAGCTATCCTGCAGAGAGCCGAGAGTTTTTGATGATCTCCTAGAGAAGCATTGTGGCAAGAAAGAACAAACCGGTCTTGTGGTCAGAAGCCCTCCTTTTCATTTTCTACATCACCCCAGGGTGTGTCCTTTAGGTATTCATTAGTTGAGACTCATCTTCCATCTGAAGAATGAGGACAATGCATTTGTTCATCAAGATCAAAATAAAAGAAATCAAAGATCATATTTTAAAATTTCTAGCCTCTATACTATTACAGAAAATACAAATCAAGTCATATTTATAGTATATATAGTAACTTATTTATAAGAGACACTCTCAAGTAGAACAAATTATAAGTTTTAAATGTACTTTGAAATTCAAGCTCTTGGAATAAGAGAGATTGACCACATTTTAACAATAATGAAAATTCTGTCATAATTGTAGTAGTTTCACAAATACAGAGTAGGAGATAACAGGTCAATTATATGTTTTATGTCCTTTATCTTCCTTTTATTAAAAATGAGTTCTTACACAACATCCTGATATAGTTCCTCATCCCTGCACTTCTCCCAGATTTGCTCACCTCCCTTTCTACCCAGACCCTACCCTTCTGTCTCTCATTATAAAAGAACAGACTTGTAAAAGATAACAACAAAGAACAAAATAGAACAGATGATACAACTAAAACCATCATATCGAAGTAGGACAACACAAAATAATGAAAGGAAAACAGACCAAGGGAAGGCATAAGAAACTGAGACACACTTATTCACACACTCAGGAGGCCCATAAAAATTATAAAATTTACAACCATAATATATATACAGAGCGCCTAGGACAGACCAGTACAGGCCCTGTTCATGTTGCTTCAGTCTCTGTTAGTTCATATGAACTCTGCTCAGTTGATTTAAAGGACCTTGTTTTTCTGGTTTCCTTTGTCGATCTGACTATATATTTTATTTATTTTAAATTCATTTATTTTACATTCATTCACATCTTCCCCTCTGTCCATCCCTCTTCCCTCCCCTCTGTTGTGTTTTATATATAAAAAAATGTAAGAGCCAGGGTATGTTTGGTAGGGTCATGTTATGGTGGGATGGAAGAGGGTGCCTCTCTAGGCCAATTCTGAGGCATTCCTTCCCCTTGAGGTACCAGTCATATGAATATAGTATGGAATAGAGTTTATTTAGGGCATGAGAAGGGGAGTTGAGGAAAGGCAGAGAGAGGGGGTGGGGAAAGAGGGATAAGAGGCAGGGAGAGAAGAGAATGAGAGGATAAGAGGAGGAGGGAACAAGCAGTCCCTTTCCCTTTGTTGGGGCATTTATTGAGCCTTCATAGGACTAAGGGCCTCTCCTCCCACTGATGACGGACAAGGCATTCCACTGCCACATTTTTGGCTGGAACCATGTGTTCCCCTTGATTGATGGTTTAGTCCCTGAGAGTCCTGGGGTGTCTGGTTGTCTGACCTCATTGTTCTTCCCATGGGGCTGTAAACCCCTTCAGCTCTTCCAGGCCTCCCTCCAACTCCTCCATTGGGGACTCCACACCCAGTCCAATGGTTGCCTCTGTATGTGTAAGGCTCTGGCAGGGCCCCTCCACAGACAACTATAACAGGCTCCTTTAGGTATGCACTTCTTGTGGTCCATAATAATGTCAGGTTTTGGTGACTGTCCCAGAGCTCCATCTGCTGTGGGACTCCGCTTCCATCAGGTATAGGAATAAGTCTCTCAGAGGACAGCTGCAAAATATTTGATCATAGTGTAAACTCCAAGATTATGTTATTTACTGAGAAAGCAAAACAAAACAAAATAAAGCACCTGGTATAGCTCTGTCCTAGCACACACCTTTAATCCAAAAGCTAAATAAATCCAATCCTATGTCCAGAGATGGAGCAAGCATTCAAGATGACAGGGAGTGAGCATAAGAAAGCAGAAAGGAGGGCTTTGAGATGAAGGACATTAAAAACAGCATGGAGGAGAAGGAGCTTTTCCTTCTAGGGTAGCTGTGGAGTAGAAATGGGCTCTGTCTCACTTTCATGACATGGTTCTTAGAACTAAACAGATAATTCTTATCTGTGGAGTCTTTAATGGGCGACAAGTACTTCAAAAAATGTTCAACATCCTCAGTCATCAGGAAAATGCAACTCAAAATGACTCTTGAGAATCTGTCTTAAATGGGTCAGAGTGTCTAAGATAAAATATTCGAATGTACAGTTGAGAATGGGGGGCATGGAAGACGTCTATGACAACCCTTACCCCCACCCTATCCCCAATACTAACAGCCTCAACTGGAAGCTACTGGGCAGAACTCTTAAACATTGTAATAGCACATTAGGGTGTCATCTTCTACAAGGGGATGACATCCAGTAGGAATACAGGAGGGAAAGGACTCAGCTCCAGTTAGTGGGCAAGTCCTTTGACTGAGAGTTTGACCATGCCCCAGTGATTATATAAATAACACAAATTGAACTTTTTTTTTCCCTGGGGTGAGGGGATAACAAGGGGTATGGTGATAACAGAGAAGGATTGAGAAATGAATGTGAAAGGGGTGTATGATGTGAAACCCCCAAAGCATCAAAAAAAATATTATGTTAGGGGAAAAAGAAGAAGCTAGACTATAAGATTTTCAGATTTTCAGCAGGTTTGACCTGGAATGGAGGAGCTACACAGTGTTACAGTACAGTGTGGACTTGTTTGAGGGACCTTTCCCCATTCAGAGTGTTGAAGTGGACCTTGTAAGAGAACAAGTTTACTGGAGTTAGGGACATGTTTCTGTCTGTAGAGTACTCATCAAAATAACATGACAAACTGAATTAGGAACAAGCAATATTCAAAAACAACAAACAAACAAGCAAACAAACAAAAAACTGGGTCCCATAACTTTGAACAATTGGAAAGTGGAGCCAGGAGGTTGTTAGGCTTACTGGCCAGACTAACTAATATGGTGAGCTCCAGGTTCCTTCACATATAAAAACTAATAAGGACTGTGGTTGAGGAAGACACCTGCTGTCAATCATTGACCTCTACTTATATGAGTTCAGAGTTTCTCTTTCTCTCTCTCTCTCTCTCTCTCTCTCTCTCTCACACACACACACACACACACATACTCACAGACACTCACAGACACCCACAAATAGCATATGTTCACAATGTACATTGAAAGTATCTGTTCTACAGAAATACTCTCTCTTGTAGTCAAACATTTTGCCTCACCATCTTTTACTTTACTTTAATAAACAGTAGCCTAATATGACAAAAACCAATTTAAAATCGCTGATCAAACAGCATGTTACACCACAGAGGTAGATCTCTGACTAAATTCACAAACAGTACTGGCCCACAGAGAATATATTCATAATCATTCCTTCAGCCATTATTAAAATTGCAAATGAAAACTTAACTTTTACATAAACATAGTTATGTGAAAACAGGTGGCATTTGGTTATTTTTCTCTGAACTTTCTAATGAAGCAGTGAGAAATGAATAGATGGTAATTTATTGAAAAAATAACAGAATTTTTAGCTGATACCTCAGGGTGAGAAGAATGCTGCATGAAATCACCGAGTATGAAATTTAAATTCTCCTGCTGAGATAAATATGCCTTGACAATGTCAATGAACTTGGAAGAAAAATAACAAATTGCTGTTATATGCTCAAGTTTCTAAAAGTCATGCTGTTAGCTGTTGTAAATATTGCAGGATTCAATTGAAAATCATGTTTTATATTTATCCACATTTTTTGAAAAATATTTGCCACTTACTTTGCTCCAAATTTCGGGTGAGTTCAGAAAATATAAAATGGCTTATAAAATGTTTTGCTCTCAAGAAAATGTCATCAAAGACATTTGGCCTTAAGTTAAAATTTGTACTTTTAATATTTTTCTTTATAATCTATAAACCTATAAACTCTCTTAGACCCGACTTGACCACAATACATGTTAAATGCCCCAAAATATTTTTTTATTTTTTTCAGTCATAATGTAGATATGGAGGCATATAAAAGTGAAAATGGTTTAATTGTGTGAGTCTTTTCAAAATCTTCAGTATTAAATTTCTACAAACTCAAGAAACAATAATTTCTGTACATTATAAAATGCAACAACAGGTATTAAAATTGTTTTCCTTTATCTCTACCTTGCTAAAAAAATGTGCTTATTTAAACTTCCAAAGCCTTTGGAAATTATTTCTATTTTTAAGCATAAAGCCATTTTGATAGACATGATATTTAAAAAAGGAGCAGATCCACAATACATGAATTGATGATAATTATCAACTAACTTTTGGGAGACAGAGATAGAATATTGAATTCATGGGTTGTCAAGAATGTACTTTATTAAGAACAAAAATCTTAAAATATGATAATTTTAATGCTTCCATAATTGAACCCTTATCCCTAAAATAGAAGATATGGCATCATAATTCATTGCTCCCTATCTGATCCTCATTTCATATCTGTCACCAACTACTTTTGATAAAGCTGATAACAACTTTTAACTCTGTGAAGTCTTCTCTCTCTTCCCACATCTGCCTTAACATACATGACTACTACACCCTCTAATATAAATTATTTTACAAATCTTCTGTCTCATTCTGTTATCACCATACTTTTGTACTTAATGAATCTTGAAAATGGTTTTCAGATCTACTATCTTAAGTGAGAATAATTTAACCCACAATCTATATCTCTTTTATTTATGAAAGCCATGGGGTCTAAAGGCCTTTTTGATCATTTGATTTTTTCTATTTCATATAAAATATTTTAACAATATATTTCCAATTCATCATTCTCACTGATGGTTCTTACCATATGAAATACCATTTTATCTTAGGATGAACCTAGAGTTTCCATGCATCCCAGGTTTTCAGTTTAAATTACTCTAATGATAGCCTATTGTATCTAAGAGTTTGTTTGGCAATATTCTCCACATTTCCCTCCACATAATTAATGTTATCTACACAATAGAACTCTACCTATAAGCCCAAGCAACATCTGATTTCTCAAGACTATATGTTTTTATTGCCTGGATGAATGCAAATACCAAAGTGGCATTGTTGATGTGTCAATTTATTGCCCTCCAATACAATGCAAAATCCTTGGCAACCATCTGGTTTGTTTATGAGTTTACATGTGATCAGTTTGTCTAATAATTTAATTAAATGTCACCAAAATCTGATACAGAAATCTTTATTGAGTGACAAGAAATGGCCATTTGTGGCATATTTTCATCCATACTCTTTTTTTATTGCATATTTTCATTATTTACATTTCAAAGGTTATCCCCCTTTCCTTGTTTCTCCCCTAGAAGTCCCCTATCCCATCACCCTCACTCTGCTTCTATGAGGATGTTAACCCACAAACCTACTCACTCCTGCCTCCCTGCCCTGGCATTCCCCTACACGGGGGCATCTAGGCTTCACAGGACCAAAGGCCTCTCCTCCCATTATGCTCAACAAGGCCGTCCTCAGCTACATGTGTATCTGGAGCCATGGTTTCCTCTTGGTTTGCTGGTTTAGTCCCTGGGAGCTCTGAGAGTGTTTGGTTGGTTGCTATTGTTGTTTTTCCTATGGGGTTGCAAACTCATTCAGCTCCTTCAGTCCTTTCTCTAACTCCTTCATTTTGGACCCAGTGCTCAGTCCAAAGGTTGGCTATGAATATCTGCCTCTGTATTTGTCAGGCTTGTATTCATATTATTTGGTGATTTTGTTTCATCATCTTCATATATGTATTTTAAGAAACGTCTACTGTCTTAGGTTGACATACTTCTGCTCCATTTTCCTTGATATTAGTTGTATTACCTCCATACCTCCATCTTTCATATCCTTTCCTGTTAACCCTCCCATCCCAGTATCTCCACTTCATCCCTCCATAATATGTATTCTATTTTCTTTCATAGAAACATCTTGTCATCCTTACTAGTCTCTTACTCTATATTCTAATCTCAGTGTTTCTATGGATTGTGGCTTTCTTATCTTTGAATAAACAGCTAATACCACATGTAAGTTAATGAATACCATGTTTTTGTTTCTGAGTCTGTGTTACCCCAATCATTTTTTCTAGTACCATTCCCTCCATTTACCTGAAAAATTCATTGTTTTATTTTTAGAGGGTTGAACAATATTCAATTCTATAAAAGTCCTTCAATTTATTTAGCCAGTCATCTCTTGAGAGGCATTTAGACTGTTTCCAATTGAGCAATAGTCCTTGTAGGATGGAGTATCCTGTGGCTATATGCCCAAGAGTGGTGCAGCTAGATCTTCACATTGACCAATCCCTGAGGATGAGTATTAATCCAGAAGGAAATCATATCCAAAGAACTTCAAAGTCTATGTGGTCCATCTGGAATAACAAATATTTAATTACTCTGGATTATTTATTACTGCTTTATCTTCAGTTCTCTTACTGCTATATGACTTCAGTTAATACATAAAATAGATATATAGAGAGGGGACAACCTAGTTTTGTTCCTCATTTAGGTAGAATTGCTTTGCTTTGTGTAAAAAAATTATTTGTTAGCTATTGGCTTGCTGTAAACTGCCTTTACTGTGTCAAAGAATGTCTTTTCTTTCCCTACTCTATTTAAGGCATTTAGCATGAAGGATGTTGGATTTTATCAAAGCTTTTTTTCTGCATCTAGTGAGATGATCATACAGTTTTGCATTTCAGTTTGTTTATGTGGATTATATATGTAACTCTTCATTTGTTGAACAATTTTGCTTTTCTGGCATGAAGTCTAATTGGCCATGATGGTTGATCTTTCTTGATATGTTGCTGAGTCCAGTCTGCAGGTATTTCATTCAGAATTTTGCATGTAATAATTTGAGAAGTATTAGTGTTAGTTCTTTTTTGAGAGTATAATAGAATTTGTGTAGTAAACAAGCTAGGCAGATTGTTGTAAAGAGTTTAGATTTATTAAATAAAGAATCATAGTGTGTGATAAATTTTAAACCAGTAATTTTTCTTTGTGAATAGATACTATTAGTTTCTGCGTATTTTAATCTGTCTAACAATGGAAGTAGAATTCTATGGCATGACAACTTTCATTTTCATATTTGACATTTCCACTGTGCTGTGTGTTGTCCTGTGTGCATCTATAATTTGATGGAAATTTTCAAATATTCAACTTGGAGCAGGTTTATTTTTGCTATTACGTTAGGTATATTTCACTATACACTCAGCATAATTTGTCCTTTGTGGCTAGAAAATGCAAGGCATTTTGGATGATATGCACAATCATAGAAAAACTGTAGTTAACGTTATTGGTAGTACTCATTAACTCAGATGTTTGTACAAAGAATCTAGGTAAAGTAAAATGAGCTTCATTGAGGAACAAGGAAAGAAATCTCATCTCTTCAGTAGTTCTTACCACCACTAATAATTATCTTTACCTCCTTGTTAAACATTTTAAAGACACATTATACACATTCTATATTTAGAGATAGAAATTGAAGATTATTAAGGAGATAGATTTTCTTGTCTCTGATGTTTAATATTATATAGAGTTACTGTAAAAATATTCTCTGAAATATTGGATTAAGATAAATAAACATTTTTGAATGCAATATGTATTTATAAAGTATAGCTTAATAGTACATTTTGGATTGTTCTAAACATACTGTAAAGCAGTGAGAAAAGAGGTGGAAATATAAGAGATTACAGAGGAATATATGGGAGACTTCATAGGAAGGAAAGTGAAGGAGAATATAAAATTTAAATTTTGACTAAAAAATTAAAATACAAAATAAAAACGTGCTTTGAATCTAAACTACAGAGCACCTTAGTTATTTGGCTGTTAGGTTTCTGTTGAAAGAAGAGCTCATAGGTAAATAAATTGAATCAGTATTTAAATCTAAACCTCCTGAATTCACAGTGAGGTTTCAACTTTAACAAGATATAAAATTGTCTCATGATTGTATTATTTAACAAATGCCAGTCTTATTATTGTTTAATTTTGAAGAAGCATATGATATCAATTTCTATTTTGACACTTCTTTCATAAACAATATTAGTGTTTTTAATTTTAAAAATCCCTTTTTAAACAAAAATGTTCACTGTACATTTATTTGGATACTGTGAATTCTTATACTTTGTATTGTCAAATATTTTAATCTATACCCTAATTAATTCATTCTCATTTCCCTAGGTCTACTTTCATCTCTGTATTGCCACAATTATGTGTCCTATTATGCAGTCCTCCAAGCACAAGTGTTCCAGTTCATATAATGCAGAATGTGCAGACAAGATTACATGTTAATGTCACTATTTACCTAAATGGATTTACTTATTAATTTGTACAAAACATAAGACATTCTAGTAATACTACATTTATGTACTATATTTACTGAGGAAAATATATTTATGCCATATGAAAGTGTTTTGTGTTTTAAATAGTATTTTATTTGTGATCAAGTTAAAATATTATTATATTCTTTATAAAAATCCCACTTTTATTATGTTATAATTATTATTGTACTCATATATTTTACTATAGATTGATTTTTGATATTTTACATGAACCTAGAAATGGACTGCATTTTTATAAACTTCTAATTAGCCTTAATTAAATGCAAACTCTAGTGTTGATAACAACAGCATGATAGCAATATTGGAAAGAACTCATTACAACCCAAAAGTTTATAATTAAAGAACACTAGATTCTTTCTGGAAGAGGAAATAGTATATGTTAAAATACATTCTAAAGTGAAAAGAGTAAACAATGTATATATTCAGAAATTTATTAAAAAACTTAGTTTAGACTGACTAACTATGAAGTTCATGGCATAATCAGTTCAGTTAAAGTCACCAAATAGATTTAATGGGTCAGAACTGAAAATATAGATACAATGCTATTTATTATATCTGTTTTCTGTTATTTAGGGATTTGAAAAACCAGATGGCTTCAGGAGAAGAGCATTTCTTACACTCAGAAATAACAGATGCCCTGAGATTCTGGTGCTGTGTAGAAGGCACATACCAGGACATATGCTATTAGGAGGAGATAAAGTATAGTAAATATTAAGAACAAATTGCCATTAATTTATATTCATAATACAATAATTATTAGGCAGTTATTACTTCCAAGTTTGCTAATGGACTTGATACAGATAGTAATGATCAAGATGACAAAAGCAGGGACTTGATATAAGCAAAAGCATGTAAAGTAACCAGTTAGAGCAGTTAATATTACCTTTGATGGGAGCATATAAACACTCAAAATAACTCCAGAATGGTGAGGAATAAATGCTGTATATATATATATAAATATATGTTACACTAGATTATCTCTGGTAGAGAAAATAGTTTATGTTAAAATCCATTCTAAAGCAAAAAGTATAAGCAATGTATATATTCTGAAATTTGTTAAGAAGCTTAGCTTAGGTTCACTAAGTAGGAAGTTTGAAACATAGTTCAGTTAAAGTCACCAACCAGATTTAATGGGTCAGAACTGAATATTTAGATACAATGCTATTATATCATATTACATATATATATATATGTTACTTATTTGAAAATCAATAAATGCTACTTACTGTACTAGTCATATTAATTAAACCCTATGTACTACACCAATTTTACCCAAGAAATTCCTTTACAAGAAATGAAAATGTATACCTCAATACAAATTCTTTGATTTATTCCTTCAGCACATTTACCCTTTATGCCCCTCACAAAATGATCCCAATGTTACTCTTTTCCTGTCAGTTTTTGTATCATTCCAATGTACCTCTCTTCCCAAATGATATTTTGTTATTATTGTTTGGGTTTTGCTTTTATCTGATTGTAATTGTGCTCTTGATTTTTTTTTTATTTTGGAATGATAAATGCAGAATTTCCTTTGGTTTTATAGAAGCACACACTTAAGAGACTTGTGAATTTTAAGAGAATTTAGATTTCTAAAGTATATTTAAGGGCTAAGACTTTAAATAATACTATGTCTTATAATACGATATTAATCTAAAATCTGTGGAACAGTTTATATTTCAACAACAATGATTTTGTATGGATTTTACACAGGATGGAGTCATGATAGCTAATATTTGCTCTCAGGTTGATATACATGATATATCTTCCGTTATGGAAATAAATTTGGTTGTTTCTCAGAAAATTGAGAATACCATCATCCCACAAGGTCACTTGCTCAACTATGGTCACAGTAGCCTTAGTCCTAATATCCACAAACTGGAAAAAAAAAAACGCAAATATCCCATAAATGAAGAATGGATCGAGAAAATGTGGTTTATTTACACAATCACCTTTTCTTTTCTTCTTTTTTTATTGAATATCATCTTCATTTACATTGCCAATAGTAAAACCTTTCCCGATTTCCTCACTCCCCCAAACCCTCAACCCCTCCTCTCACCCCCTGCCTCCATGTAAATGCCCCTCCACCAGACACACTCCTACCTCCCCCCCCCCTCCAGGTTTCCCTTTGTCAGGGCTTCTATTGAGCGTTTACTTGACCAAGGATCACTCCTCCCACTGATGTCCAAGAAGGCCTTCCTTTGCCACATTTTTGGCTGGAACCATGTGTACCCCTTGGTTGAATGTACAGTACCAGGGAGTCTTGGGACATCAGGGTGGCTGAAATCATTGTTCTTCCCATTTATGAGTCAATCAATGCAAACCCCTTCAGCCCCTCCAGACCATCCTTCAGATCCTCCATTGGAGACCCCACGCCCAGTCCAATAGTTGGTTACTAGCTTCTGCCTCTGTATTTAAGGCTCTGGCAAGGCCCCTCCGAAGACAACCATGGGATGCTTCTTTTGGTATACTCCTTGTCATAGTGTCAGAGTTTGGTGACTCTTTATAGGATGAATCCCCAGGTAGGGCAGTCTCTGGATGGCCTTTACTTCACTCTCTGCTCCATACATTGTCTTCCTTATTGCTCCTGTGACTATTTTGTTCCCTTTCTTAGAGGAACCAAAGCACCCTCACTTAAGTCCTACTGTTTCTTGAGCTTCCTGTACTGGGTGAATTACAACTTGTTTATTTTGAGCTTTTGGGCTAACATCTGCTTATTAGTGAGTACATACCATGTGTGTTCTTTTGTGATTGGGTTGCCTCACTCAGGATGACACTTTCTAGTTACATCCATTTGCCTAAGAATTTCATGAATTCATTGTTTTTAATAGCTGAATAGTACTCCATTGTGTATATATAACAGTATCTGGATCTATTCCTCTGTTGAGGGACATCTGGGTTCTTTCCAGCTTCTGGCTATTATAAATAAGGCAGCTAGGAACATAGTAGAGCATGTGTACTTATTACATGTAGGAGCATCTTCTGGGTATATGCCCAGGAGTAGTATAGCTGGGTCCTCAGGTAGTACTATGTCTAACTTTCTGAAGAATCACCAAATTGATTTCCAGAGTGGTTTTACCACCTTGCAATCCCACCAAAAATGTAGAAGTGTTCCTTTTTCCTCACATCCTCTCCATCATCTGCTGTCCCCCGAGTTTTTCATCTTAGCCATTCTGACTAGTGTAAGGTAGAAACTCATTGTTGTTTTGATTTGCAATTCCCTGATAACTGAGGATACCGAACATTTCTTTAGGTGCTTTAGAGCCATTTGAGTTTCCTCAGTTGAGAATTTCCTGTTCAGCTTGATTGTTGGTTATAACCTCAAAAGCTTTTTATCTATGTAAATGAATTTGAAGCAATTAAAATTAATCTTATATTTAAAAAGTATAGCATCTAAATGTTCCAAGTCAATGAGAGATGGTTTCTAATAAAAAGCATGAAATTAGAGATTTGGAAAAAGCAATATTTACATCTATGTAGAACCAAGGATCCTTAATATTTTCATTAATTTGTAGTATTTTTCCTCACTAAAATGTGAATATTGCTGGTCTTTGGTCAAATAGTAGTTTAGCAGTGCTAGAGAAATTAAAGCAAAATTTTATTCTTATTTTATATAGCAAAGCCTGTTGATATTGTGATTTTTGAAGAGGAATTTGCTTTAACTTTATTAGATATTTCCTACCATCAGAAAACTTTTTTGGTTTTTTTTAATATTAGTTTTGAAATTATATATTATGGTTTATTATTGTTTATTATGGTTTTCTCTCCTTCTACTCCTCCCAAGCACTCCCTACCTCCCATCCAGATCTACCCACTTTCTGTCTCTTTTTAGAAAACAAGTAGATTTATAATGGATAATAATAAAATAGAAACAATAAAACACATTGGAATAGAACAAGATAAGCATAAGGAAAAGAGCCTAAAAAAAGGCACAAGAAGCAGGTATAAATGCAGAGACCACTCAAGATGGTTCAGCTATTTAAGGCTCACAACCAAAAATGAAATAAAGTTATTAACCAATTTATTTCACTCTGAGCATTTCCAATATGTATATCTCAGATGTTTTTATTTAGGCATGAACTAAATAAAACTTTGTTATTAAAATGTGATCTTCATGGTATTAAATGCTATATTAAGAAAAAATATATTCACAAGTAATATGAAACAGAAGTATAGGCAATCATTTGAGAAAAATCAAGGCTGCCAGTTTCTCTCGATTTAATTTGATGTTGGATGTTGGATTTCTGTATATATTCTTTTATAATATTTAGGTATGGGTTCTCCAAGACTTTTAACATGAAGGGGTATTATGTAGTCAGAGGCTTTTATAGTATCTTATGAGAAAATCATGCATTTTTTCCTTTAAGTTTCTTTATATAGTGAATTACATTAATAGATTTTTTTTCCTTTTTTATAGTCCATTTATTTATTTATTTATTTACTTACTTACTTACTTACTTACTTACTTACTTATTTATTTTTAGACTCCAGATTCATCCCTGGGATGAAACCTTCTTGTTTGTGGTGAATGATACTTTTCATATGTGTTTAGGTTTGGTTTGCAAGAATTATATTGAGTATATTTGCACAGATGTTCATAAATGAAATTGGTCTGAAAGTCTCTTTTTTGTTGAATCTTTGCATGGTTTACATATCAGGGTGACTGTGGCTTCATAGAATGAGTTCAGCAGTGTTCCTTTTGATTCTATTTTGTGAAAAAGTTTGGGGAGTATTTATATTAGCTCTTCTTCAAGAAGAAGAAGAATCTGGTCCATTTTAGTAGAAAAACCATCTGCTCCATCCATTTTATTGGTTGGGTGACTTTTTTGCATAAACTTCCCTTTGGTGTTTTTTGTTTGTTTGTTTGTTTGTTTTTCATCATTCCATGTGTTTACATCTCAACTGATATCCCACTTCAACAGTACCTCTCCACAAACCTTAAATCCCAAATTTGCCCTCTCCCTTTCCCCTTTGCCTCTATGAAGGTGCTTCTCCACCCAATCACCCTCTCCTGCTCCACTGCTCCATCATCCCTCTGTACTGGGGCATCAAACATCCACATGACCTTCCACATGACCTTCTACATGACCTCCACATGACCTTCAATTGATGTCAGATATAGTCATCCTCTGTTACATAAGTATCTGGAGCCATTGGTCCCTCACTGTACATTCTTTGGTTGTCTAGTCCCTGGGAGCACTGCATGGTCTGCCCAGCCAACATTGTTCTTCCTTTGGGGTTACAACCCCATTTGCTCCTCCAGTCCTTCTTCCAGCTCCATCAGAGCTCAGTCTGATGGTTGGCTCCAAGCAACCACAACTTCATTTGTCAGTTGCTGGCAGAACCTTCCAAAGAATAGACACACCAGGCTGCTGTCAGCAAGTGCCTCTTAGCAACACCAACAGTGTTGGCTTGGGAGAATTTTAAGACTACTTCTAATCCTTTTGGGGTTAAAGCACTCTCCAGATAGCTTACTCTTTGTTTTTTTATTGAATATATTCTTCATTTACATTTCAAATGTTATTCCCTGTCCTGGTTTCCCACCTTCCAGAAAACCCCCAACCCATCTTCCCACCCTCTGCCTACAAGAACATGCCTCTGCAACCTACATACTCCCAACTAACCTCTCCTTCAGGTCCCCACACTGGAGCATCTATCAAACTTTTATAGGACCAAGGACCTCTGCTCCCACTGATGCCCAACAAGGCATTCCTCTGCCATAATTTTGGCTGTTACCATATGTACCCATTGGTTGATGGTTTAGTCCTTGGAGTTCCGGGGCTTCTGAATGGCCAACATAGTAGTTCTTCCCATTGAGCTTCAAACCACTTCAGCTCTTCCAGTCCTAGTTCCAACTCCTACATTGGGTACCCCATGATCAGTCCAATGCTTGGCTGCTAGCATCTGCCTCTGCATCTGTAAGGCTCTGGCAGGACCCCTCTGGAGACAACCTTAGCAGGCTCCTTCAGGTATGTATTTCTTGTCATCCATAATAGTGCTGGGGTTTGGTGACTGTTTATAGGATGAATCCCCAATTAGGACAGTCTCTGGGTGGCCTTTCCTTCAGTCTCTGCTCCACACTTTGACTCCATAATTGGCCCTATGAGTATTTTGTTCCCTTTCTCAGAAAAAAAAAAAACAAAGCACCCGCACTTCAGCCTTCCTTCTCCTTGAGCTTCCTGTGGTCTGTGAATTGTAACTTGTTTCTTTTGAGCTTTTGGGCTAATATTCACTTACCAGTGAGTGCATTCCATGTTTGTTCTTTTGTGATTGGGTTACCTCACTTAGGACAACACTATCTAGTTCCATCCATTTGCCTAAGAATTTCATGAATTAACTGTTTTGATAGTTGAATCTCTATTGCGTAGATACATCACATTATCTGTATCCATTCCTCTGTGGAAGGACATCTGAGTTCTTTCCAGATTCTTTCCATTATTCTATATGAACAAGGCTGCTATGAACATTGTGGAACATGTGTCCTTATTACACATTGAAGCATTTTCTGAGTATATGCCCAGGAGTGGTATAGCTGGGTCCTCAGGTAGTACTATGTCTAATTTTTTGGGGAACTACCAAACTGATTTCCAGAGTGGTTTTACTAGCATGCAGTCCCATCAGCAATGGAGAAGTTTTTCTTTTTCTCCACATCCTCTCCAGTATCTGTCCCCTGAGTTTTTCATCTTAGCCATTATGACTGGTTTGAGGTAGAATCTCAGGGTTGTTTTGATTTGCATTTCTCTCATAACTAAGGATGCTGAACATTTCCTTAGGTTCTTTACAGCCATTGGATATTCCTCAGTTGAGAATTCTCTGTTTAGCTCTGTACCCCATTTTTTAACAGGCTTATTTGACTCTCTGGGTTCTAACTTCTTGTGTTCTTTGTATACACTGGATATTAGCCCTCAATTGGATGTAGGATTGGTAAAATCTTTTCCCAATATGTTCGTTGCCATTTTGTCCTATTGACAGTGTCCTTTGTCATACAGAAGCTTTGTATTTTTATGAGATCCCATTTGTAGATTCTTGTTCTAAGAGCATAAGGTATTGGTGTTGTAATCAGGAAATTTTTCCCTGTGCCCATGTGTTCCAGGCTCTTTTCCACTTTCTCCTCTATAAGCTTCAGTGTATCTGGTTTTATGTGGAGGCCCTTGATCCACTTGGACTTGAGGTTTGTACAAGGAGATGAGAATGGGTCAATTTGCATTTTTCTTTATGTTGATCTTCACTTGATCCAGCACCATTTGTTAAAAGTGCTGTCTTCTTTCCATTGGATGGTTTTAGCTCCTTTGTCAAATATCAAGTGACCATATGTGTATAGGCTCATTTCTGGGTCTTCAATTCTATTTCATTGACTTTCCTGCCTGTCTTTATACTAATATCATACAGTTTTCATTACTATTGCTCTGTAGTAGAGCTTGAGGTCAGGGATGGTGACTCCCCCAGGATATATTTTGTTGTGGACAATAGTTTGCAATTCTGGGTGTTTTGTGATCCCAAATGCATTTGCAGATTGCTCTTTCTAGCTCTATGAAGAATTGATATAGAATTTTGATGGGGATTGAACTAAATCTGTAGATTTCTTTTGGCAAGATGGCCAATTTTACTATATTAATCCTGCCAATCCATGAGCATGGGAGTTCTTTCCATCTTCTGAGACCTTTGATTTCTTTCTTCAAGGGCCTGAAATTCTTGTCATATAGATTGTTTACCTGCTTGGTTAGAGTCACCCCAAGGTATGTAATATTATATGTGATTATTGTGAAGTGTGACATTTCCTAATTTCTTTCTCTTTTGAGTAGAGGAAGGTTACTACTTTGTTTGAGTTAATTTTTATCCAGATACTTTGCTGAAGTTGTTCATCAGCTTTAGGAGTACTCTGGTGGAATTTTTGTGGTCGCTTAAGTATACAAACATATCATCTGCAATTAGTGATATTTTGACTTCTTCCTTTCCAATTTGAATATCTTTGACATCCTCTTGTTGTCTAAGTGCTCTGGCTAGGATTTCAAGTCATATATTTGGCAGCCATGTCTGGTTTCCAATTTTAGTGGGATTGCTTCAAGTTTCTCTCCATTTAGTTTGATGTTGGCTACTGGTTTGCTGTATATTGCTTTTACTATGTTTGGTATGAGCCTTGAATTCCTGATCTCTCCAAGACTTTTATCATGAAGGGATGTTAAATTTTGTCAAAAGGTTTTTCAGCACCAAATGAAATGACCACGTGAATTTTTCTTTGAGTTTCTTTATGTAGTGGATCACATTGATGGATTTCCGTATATTGAGTCATCACTGCATCCCTGGGATGAAGCCTACTTAATCATGGTGAATTATTTATCTTGAGTTACACTTGATAAGTGGTATGTGTCTAGAAATTCATCTATTTAATTTAGAATTTCCAATTTTGTGGAGTGCAGGCTTTTGAAGTAAGACCTAAAATTTTTTGAATCTCCTTAGTTTCTGTTATTTTGTCTCCTTTTAATTTCTGACTCTGTTAATTTAGGTTCTCTCTCTCTCTCTCTCTCTCTCTCTCTCTCTCTCTCTCTGTCTGTCTTTCAGTTAGCTTGTTTAAGAATTTGTCTTTATTGTTCATTTTTTAAAACAACCAGCTCTTAATTTTGTTGATTCTTCTTTATTGTTTTCTTTGTTTGTTAAGTGATTAATTTCAGCCCTAAGTTTGCTGATATCCTGCTGTCTACTCCTGTTTGGACTCCTGTGTTAGCTTCAGTTTTTTCTATAGCTTCATGTGTACCATTAAGAGGTAAGTTTGAGATCGCTCCAATTTTTTTATGAGGGCACGCAGTGCTATGAATTTTCCTCTTATCACTGCTTTAATTCTAAACAATAAGTTTGGATATGTTTTGACTACATTTTCATTGATATCTATAGAAGTCCTTAACTTTATCACAGCCTATCAATTTATTTAATTCATAAAGAAACTTTCAGAAAAAAGTATCAAATTCTGAACATGAGATGCAAAATGAATTCTTTGTGTATTAATTGTTTGTGTATTAATGGACATCAATATTACAAAATAATAATGGTATTAATATAAACTATCATCATATACATGCTTTTAAATTTAAATGATTGGAATATAAGATATTAAGATATATAAATCCTTTTCCTCTTCTTTTCCTTGTTCTCTTTCTTCTCCTCCTCCTTGTCCTCCTTGTCCTCGTCCTCATCCTCATCCTTGTCCTCCTCCTTGTCCTTGTCCTCCTCTTCCTCCTCCTCCTCCTCCCTCTTGAATGCCTCGAGTAATGATCACATCCTGGCATGAGAAAAAGCAAGAGATTTTATACTCATCATTCTCATAGAGTTATCTTTTAGGGTACAATAACAGTTTCAGTGATAAAATTATTGATGTGTATAATATGAACAGAACTAACTGCACAAGAAAAATATCTGTTGGTCAATATAAGAAAGAAAATCATACCTATTTTTCTACATACCAAAACAGATGAAATTTATTTTAAGATGGGAAATAGTGTAATAAATGTAAATGTAGGGGAAACACTTCAAGGATATTGGCATAGACACAGGTGTTCTGAAAAGGAATCCAACCACTGGGAAATAATAGCAAGAACTGAAAGCTGCTGTTGCATAAAATTAAAATGCGTTTTCATAACAAAAACAGCAATAGGATGAGTTATTGTATAATGCGTGAGAGAAGCAATTGAACAACAATACATCTAATAGTCAATTAACATTTAGAGTGTACAATTCTAAATGACAAAATGATCAATTATATTAACAGCTAGTGTCACAAAATTTCAGGAAAATTTCAAAAGAAAAAAACATAATAATCAATAAACATAAATATAGTTTACTTAATATTTACCACCAAATAATAAAAATCAAACTTACTTTGAGAGTCAGACTTACCTCATCCTGAATGCTTTTTTTATTCCTTTCATTTTTTTTATTGAGTATCTTGTTCATTTACATTGCCAATGGTAAAAACTTTCCCAATTTTCTCCCTCCCAAAAAATCCCCCTCCCCAAAGTTCCCTACCCTTCCCCCACCCTTGCCTCCATGTATATGCCCCTCTACCCAACACAGTCCCACCTCCCCTCCAACTTCCCTCCCCCATCTGTTTCCCTTTGTTGTGGCCTCTATTGAGTTTTTACCTGACCAAAGACCACTCCTCCAACTGATGCCCAAAAAGGCATTTCTCTGCCACATTTTGGTTGGAACCATGTATACCCCTTGGTTCATGGTTCAGTCCCTGGTAGTCTTGGGGTGTATGGGTGTCCAAAGTCATTGTTCTTCCCATGGGGCTATATATCCTTTCAGTTCCTTTGGACCACCCTCCAGATCCTCCGTTGGGGACCCCAAGCTCAGTCCAATAGTTGGTTACTAGTTTTTGCCTCTGAATTTGTAAGGCTCTGGCAGATCTCCTCTGGAGACAGCCATGGCATGCTCCTTTTCGTACATGCTTCTCATCGTAGTGTCGGGGTTTGCTCACTAATTATAGGATCAATCCCTAGGTAGGGCACTCAAGTGAGTAAATGCTAGTGAGTATTAATGGAAATAGGCCAGGCAAATGCACAAGTTTTTCTATCCATTCACTATATAAATCAATTTGGCATCTCCTCAAAAAATTAAAAGAATGATCACATGATCTCAATGGATCACTCCTTAGAAAACAGCTAAAGGAACCCAAGATTTCTTGTAGACATATCTAAATATTCATGCTTATATATCCAAAATACACACACTGAAGATATTCATTCATCCCTTTCACTTCTCATTAGAGGAATGAAGAGACAGATGAATGAGGAGTGAACAAATGAAATACCAAAAACACAATTGATGTTATGGCTTATGGGTATACCAGCTATTTTTCAAGTAGACAGTGAGTCATTTCTTATAAAATCTAAAAACCATTTCCTTTCCTGATTAGTGGATGATTATACTGTTTAATAATCTGATGAAAACCAGTTTTCTAATTTTGATAAATTAATTGTGAATACAATTATTAAAATTAATTTTATAATCAGTAAATTTTAATTTTATATAACTAATACTCTTTTTGTGTTGTCATCCATATATAATAAATGCTATACTAAGATGTTCTAGTATCAAAAATTTTTGCTTACTATAAAACATTTTCTATCTTTTATAATATTATATATGCTCACCTTTATTCTAAAGGAGAACTATGCATTCCAAATGGTGTCTGTTCTCTCTCTCTCTCTCTCTCTCTCTCTCTCTCTCTCTCTCTCTCTCTCTTTCTCTCTCTCTTTGTTTGTCTCTCTCTCTCTCATTTTTCTCCCTGGGTGAGTAAGAGTTTGTGTAATCTTTAAGATGAAAATGTCACAATAATGATTCTCCACTTGAAGTAATAATTACACATAGTATTTTTTAAAGATTTATTTATTTATTATATGAAAGTACACTGCTGCTGTCCTCAGACATCCTGGAAGTGGACATCAGATCTCAATACAGATGGTTGTGAGCCACCATGTAGTTGCTGGGATTTGAAGTCAGGACCTCTGGAAGAGCAGTCAGAGCTCTTAACCACTGAGCCATCTCTCCGGCCCCAATTACACATAGTTTTAATAATCATTTTTATAATCATTGATTTTAATCCAAGTAGTTATGAAGCAGAAGCAGAAGGATACTGAGTTCAAGATCTTCTTGAACAACAAAGTGAGTAGCAAGCCATCCATCCAGGTCGAGTAGTAACACAGTTAATCACTTCTTCAATCAAATAATGAATTAACCCAATCAACCAATAAACTTTAACATTTGCTTACCTCATAAATAAGGAGAATTATCAAACTTTACAAAAAATTAAGGCAATCCATAAAAGAAAAAGAAACCAGAAAGAAAAGAATTTTTCCTAAGTGTATGTTTTCTGGTTGATAATCCAGTGTCAAGCGTTCAGTCCTAGAAACATATACATGCTGTCAACAGTAAGTGGAATAGAAGTTTGTATATAGATATTTATTTTTATATGTACATATAACACCAATGGTTTAGGAAGATGCTCTGTAAAATTGGGAGGGATCAGAGATGAACATCAAAAGAGTAGTAGGGGAAAATGATATAGTTATACTTTAATTTAATGGAAACATGAAGGACAGCACAATATAAAGGAAGAAAAATTTCCATGTCTCTGTGGAGAACACATTACCCTATATTTACTACATTTTGTTTTTTAAACATGTATTTAGGGTAGGAATTTTGTATATGTGCTAGTCAGAATAAAACAAGAGGTAGTTCTCTCTTTTTAGCATGTAAGCTATGATGGTTGAACTCATGTCATCAGCTTTGCAGCAAGCACCTTTACACATTGAGCAATTTACTGATTTGCATTTGAGTTCCTCCTTGGAGTGCATCAACCTTTTTTTATGGATTTTTAAGACAGGGTTTCTCTGTATTGCCCTGGCTTTCCTGGAACTCACTCTGTAGACCAGGCTGGCCTCCAACTCAGAAATCCACCTGCCTCTGCCTACCAAGTGCTCAGATTAAAGATATGCGGCACCACCACCTGGCTATATCATTGAATATTTAAGAGAGCTGTTTTAATTCGTGACTTAGATTTCTGTATTTACTTCAGTTATATGGCTTTTGAAAAATGTAGAGATGTATCAGAAAGTACATTAGTATATAGAATAGTTTATCATGTGAAAAATTACCCTGTACTTAATAAAGTAAGTTTTTATTTTCAGATTTTAGGGAAAGTTAATTATAATTTTCTATATTTAATGACTTCCTTCAATGCTCTGATGTCTTGCAGCCCTGCTCCATATTTCTACCATATTCCTAAGACATACCCTTCTTTCAATGAACTACTACATGTTTCAGTATTGGCTGACATTTCATAAGAAGCATATTCTTTAAGCAACTTATACTTTTGTCTGCTATGGGATGATTTTATTACTGCAAAGTGTGTGATTTAAAATAATTTAAGTGCTTGGTCAATCTAAGATCAGAAAATTTATTTACTCTTCAGGTGTGTTGACAAGCTACTAGTGTATGCTCTCTCCAGTTTCTTTTTTGGAAGTACATAGAGTTATGAGTTTTCCTCTTAGCAATGCTTTCATTGTGTCCTAAAAATTTTGGTAAGTTGGGCCTTAATTTTCATTAAATTCTAAAAAGTCTTTAATTTCTTTCTTTATTTCTTCCTTTAACAATTATCATTGAGTAGATAATTGTTCATTGTTCATCTTCAGTAATAACATCTTCATTGTTATTATTGAAGACCAGTCTTAGTCTGTGGTGATCTTGTAGGATGCATGAGATTATTTCAATCTTCTTGTATCTGTTGCGGTCTGTTTTATGAACAAGATTTGGTAAATTTTGGAGAAGGTATCGCGAAGTGCTGAGAAGAAGGTATATTCTGCTGTTTTAGGATGAAACATTCTAAAGAAATTAGGGAAGCAACTCTCTTCCTAGTAGTCACAAATAATATAAAATAACCTGGTGTGACTCTAACCAAGCAAGAAAAAGATCTTTATGATGAGAACATCATGTCTCTGAACAAACAAATCAAAGAAGATCTCAGAAAATAGAAAGATCTTCCATGCTTAAAATTTGGCAGAATTAATATAGTAAAAATTGCCATCTTGCTGAAAGCAATCTACAGATTCAATGCAATCCCTATTGAAATTCCCACTCAGTTCTTCATAGAGTTAGAAAGAAGAATTTGAAAATTAATTTGCAATACCAAAAAAATGAAAGATAGCAAAAACTATCCTCAACAATAAAAGAACTTCTGGGGGAATCAGCATCACTGACCACAAGCTGTAATACAAGACAATAGTGATTTAAAAAAGCATGGTATTGGTACAGATAGTCGCAGTTAGATCAATGGAATAGAAATAAAACTCAGAAATGAATTCACAGACCTTTGGTCACTTGATTTTAGACCAAGGCGCTAAAACCATCCAGTGGAAAAAAAGACAGCATTTTTAAAAAATGGTGCTTGTTTAACTGGCAGTCAAAATGTAGATGAATATATATCTGGGTCTTCAGGTAGTACTATGTCCAATTTTCTGAGGAGTCACCAAACTGATTTCCAGAGTGGCTGTATCAGCTTGCAATCCCACCAGTAATGGAGGACTGTTCCTCCTCTTCCACATCCTCATCAGCATCTGCTGTCACCTGAGTTTTTGATTTTAGCCATTCTGTCTGGTATGAGGTGTATTACCTAAGGAGCCGCAATACCACTCCTGGGTATATACCCAGAAGATGCTCCAACATGTAATAATGACACATGCTCCACTATGTTCGTAGCAGCCCTATTTATAATAGACAGAAGCTGGAAAGAACCCAGATGTCTTTCAACAGAGGAATTGATACAGAAAATGTGGTACATTTACACAATGGATTACTACTCAGCTATTAAAAATGATGAATTCATAAAAATCTTAGGGAAATGGATGTAACTAGAAAGTTTCATCTTTAGTGAGGCAAGCCAGTGACAAAAGGACATACATTGTATGCACTCAAAGATAAGTGAACATTAGCCCGAAAGCTTGGAATATCCAAGAGACAATTCACAGACAACACAAGACACAAGAAAAAGGAAGACCAAAATGTGGGTGCTTCTGTTCTTCTGAGAAGGGGAGCAAAATACACCCAGAAATAAACTTGGAGATAAAATACAGAGAAGAGACTTAAGGAATGATCATCCAGAGACTGTCCCACATGGGAATTCATCCAATATACAGTCATCAAAACCCAGCACTATTGTGGATGCCAAGAAATGCTTGCTAAATGGAGCCTGATATGGCTGTCTCCTGAAAGGCCCTGCCAGAACCTTGCAAATACAGAGGTAGATTCTCAAGGCTGACCATTGGATTGAGCATGGGGTCCCCAGTGGTGGAGTTGGAGAAAGGACTTAAAAAGCTGAAGGGGTTTGCAGTCTCATAGGAAAAACCACAAAATCAACCAACCAGAAGCCCCAGAGTCCCCAGGGACTAAACCACCAACCAAAGAGGGAGGGATCCGTGGCTCTAGTCACACATGTAGTAGAGGATGACCTTGTCAGTCATCAGTGGAAGGAGAGTGCCTTGGTCCTGTGAAGTCTCTTTAGGAGAATGCTAGTGCTGGGAGGAGGGACTTGGTGGGTGGGTGGGTGGGTATGGGGGAGCACCCTCATAGAAGCAGGGACAGGTGGTATGAGATAGGGGGTTTCTGGGGAAAACCAGGAGAGGGGATAGCATTTGAAATGTAAATAAATAAAATATCCAATACAAAAGAAAAAGAAAGAAATATCATGCTGAGCGAGGTAACTCAGTCCCTAAAATGACATGCATAGTATGTACTCACTAAGAAGTAGATGATAGTAAAAAAAAAAAAGAGAGAGAGAGAGAGAGAATACCCAGTACACAGTCCACTGAACACAAAAAGGTAAAAAAGCCAAAGGGTCCATGTGAGGATGCCTCTGTCTCAATTGGGAGGAGAAGAAATCAATCACAGGAGGTTAGAGGGAGGGAGCGACCCAGGTGGGAAAGGGGAAAGGGTGGTGAGGAGGGGAACATATTCAGGTATTGGGTGGAGAAAAAGGACTGAAGCCCTGAGGTCCAGCAGAAAGAATGGAAACAGGCAACATCAGGAATTAGGAGGTGGGGGACCCTCCAGAAAGTATCAAAGACCTGGGAGGTAAAAGACTTTCAGAACTCAAAGGGAGGGACCTTAAATGAAATGACCTACAGTGGGAAGAGGAAATTTTTAGAGCCTACCTTCAGCAGAAAGACAGGACATCAAGTGAGCCTTGCGGATGCACTCCCATAGTAAAAAACAGATCCATAATTGTTCCTGTCTGAAAGAAATGCAGAGACAAAAATAAAGAAGAGTCTGAGGATAAAGTGGTCCACCAATGACACTAAGTGAGATCCAGCTCAAGGGGTGGTCCTAAGACATGTCACTATTACTGATGTTATAGGCTGAGAAAAATGGGCCTTTCATGATTGCCCTGAAAGAACCAAAAAACAGCTGAAAGAGTCAGATGCAGATATTTGCACCCAACCAATGGAGAGAAGATGCTGTCCGCTGTGGACATATTAGGTAAAAGATGGAAGAAACTGAGGAGTAGGGCGACCCCAAAGAGCAGTCTCTATTAGCCTGGACCCTCAAGTTTTCTCAGACACTGGACCACCAATGAGTCACCATATACCAGCTGATAAGGGACCCCCAACACATATATAGCAGTGGAATGCTGAATCTGTGTTCAGTCAGAGAAGATGCACCTAACCACACTCCAGAGAAAGAAAGCCCCAGGGAGTTTAAAGGACTGGCAGGGTGAGGGGTTTTGAATGGTGTGTATAACCTTGTTGAGACTGAGTGGAGGGAGATATGGGATGTGGAACAGTCAGAGGGTGGACCAGGAGCAGCAGACTCTACGAGAACACAAATGCCAGCCAAGACTACTATACTCAGCAAAACTCTCAATCACCATGGATGGAGAAACCAAGATACTCCATGATAAAACCAAATTTACACAATATCTTTCCAAAAACCCAGCCCTACAAAGAATAATAGGTGGAAAACTCCAATACAAGGTGGGAAAACACACCCTGGAAAAAGCAAGATAATAATCTTCTTTCATCAAACCCAAAAGAAGATAATGACTCAAACATAAAAATAACATCAAAAATAAAAGGAAGTAATAATAACTATTCCTTAATATCTCTCCACATCAATGGACTCAATTCCCCAAAGAAAAGACATAGACTAACAGACTGTATACTTAAACATGACCTTACATTTTGCTGTATAAAGGAAACACCCCTCAGTGTCAAAGACAAACACTACCTCAGAGTAAAAAGCTAGAAAACAATTTTACAAGCAAATGGTTTCAGGAAACAAGCCAGAGTAGCCATTCTAATATCAGATAAAATTGACTTTCAACCTAAAGTCATCAAAAGGGACACAGAAGAACACTTCTTACTGGTCAAAGGAAAAATCCACCAAGAAGAACTCTCAATTCTGAACATCTATGCTGCAAATACAAAGGCGCCATCATTCATAAAAGAAACTTTACTAAAGCTCAAAGCACACATTGCACCAAACACAATAATTGTGGGTGACCTCAACACTCCACTCTCTTCTATGGACCGCTCAGGAAAACAGAAACTAAACAGGAAGACAGTAAAACTAATTGAAGCTTTAGACCAATTGGATTTAACAGATACATATATAATATTTCATCCTTAAGCAAAAGAATATACTTTTTTCTCAGCACCTCATAGTACCTTCTCTAAAATCAACCATATAATTGGTCACAAGGCAGACCTCAACAAATATAAAAAGATCTAACTAATCCCATGCAACCTATCAGATCACTATGGAGTAAGAGTGGTCTTCAATAGCAACAAAAACAACAGAAAGCCCACATACACATGGAAGCTGAACAGTGCTCTACTCAATGATAACTCAATCAAGGAAGAAATAAAGAAAGAAATCAAAGACTTTCTAGAATTTAATGAAAATGAAGGCACAACATACCCAAATTTATGGGATACAATGAAAGCAGTGCTAAGAGGAAAATTCATAGCTCTGAGTGCCTACAGAAAGAAGCTGGAGAGAGCATACACTAGAAGCTTAATGGCACACCTTAAAGCTCTGGAACAACAACAACAAAAAAGCTAATTTACATAAGAGGGGTAGAAGACAGGAAATCATCAAACTCATGGCAGAAATAAATCAGGTAGAAACAAAGAGAATCATACAAAGAGTCAACAATACCAGGAGCTGGTCCTTTGAGAAAATCAACATGATAAATAAACCTTAAGCCAAACTAATCAGAGGGCACAGAGACAGTATCCCAATTAACAAAATTAGAAATAAAAAGGGAGATATAACAACAGAAACTGAGGAAATTAAAAAATTCATCAGATACTACTGCAAAATCCTATATTCAATACAACTGGAGAATCTGAAGGAAATGTACAATTTCCTAGACAGATAACAAATACGAAAATTAAATCAGGATCAAGTAGATCATCTAAACAGTCTGATAACCTCTAAAGAAATAAAAGGGGTCATTGAAAGTCTTCCAACCAAAAAAAGCACAGGACCAGATAGTTTAATGCAGAATTCTATCAGACCATCAAAGAAGACCTAACACCAATACTCTTGAAACTATTCCACAAAATAGAAACAGAAGGAATACTTACCAACTCGTTCTATGAAGCCACAATTACGCTGATACCAAAACCACACAAAGAACCAACAAAGGAAGAGAACTTCCGACCAATTTCCCCAATGAATATCAATGCAAAAGATACTCAATAAAGTTCTTTCCAACCGAATCCAAGAACACATCAAAATGATAATTCAACACGATCAAGTAGGTTTCACCCCAGGTTTGCAGGAATGGTTCAATATACAGAAATCCATTAATGCAATTCACTACAAAAACAAACTCAAAGAAAAAAACCACATGGTCATTTCATTAGTTGCTGAAAAAGCTTTTGACAAAATTCAGCATCCTTTCATGGTAGAAGTCTTGGAAAGAACAGGAATTCAAGTACCATACCTAACTATAGTAAAAAGCAATATACAGCAAACTACTAGCCAACATCAAACTAAATACAGAGAAGCTTGAAGCAATCCCACTAAAATCAGAGACTAGACAAGGCTGACCCCTCACTCCATATCTTTTCAATATAGTAATTGAATTTCTAGGTAGAGAAATTAGACAACATAAGAAGGTCAAGTGGATACAAATTGGAAAGGAAGAATCAAACTATCACTATTCATAGATGATATGATAGTATGCTTAAGTGACTCATAAATCTCCACCAGAGGACTCCTACAGCTGACAAACAAATTCAACAAAGTGACTGGTTATAAAATCAACTCAAGCAAATAAGTAGCCTTCTTATACTCAAAGGAAAAGCAGGCTAAGAAAATTAGAGAAATGACACCTTTCACAATAGCCACAAACAATATAAAGCATCTTGGTGTGACTCTGGCCAAACAAGTGAGACATCTGTATGACAAGAACTTCAAGTCTCTGAAGAAGGAAATGGAAGAAGACCTCAGAAAATGGAACATTCTTCCATGCTCCTGGATTGGCAGAACTAATATAGTAAAAATGGCCAACTTGCCCAAAACAATTGACAGATTCAATGCAATCCCCATCAAAATCCCAACTCAGTTCTTTAAAGAGTTGGAAAGAGCAATTCTCAAATTCATCTGGAATAACAAAAAACCCAGGATAGCTAAAACTATTCTCAACAGTAAAAGAACTTCTGTGGAAATCAGTCTCCCAGACCTCAAGCAGTACTACAGAGCAATAGTGTTTAAAACTGATGATATTGATAGGTGACAGACAGGTAGACCAATGGAATAGAACTGAAGACCCAGAAATGAACCCACACACCTAGGGTCACTTGATCTTTGACAAAAGAGCTAAAACCATCCAGTGGAAAATAGATAGCTTTTTCAACAAATGGTGCTGGTTCAACTGGAGGTTCGCATGCAGAAGAATGCAAATTGATCCACTCCTATCTCCAGTACTAAGCTCAACTACAAGTGGATCAAGGACCTCCACATAAAACCAGAAACACTAAAACTAATAGAAAAGAAACTGGGGAAGACCCTTGAGTACATGGGTACAGGGGAAAAGTTTCTGAACAGAACACCAATAGCTTATACTCTAAGATCAAGAATTGTCAAACAGGACCTCATAAAATTACAAAGTTTCTGTAAGGCAAAGGACACTGTCAAAAGGACAAAATGGCAACAACAAATTGGGAGATCTTCACCAACCTTACATCCAACAGAGGGCTAATATTCAATATATACAAAGAATTCAAGAAGTTATTTGACTCCAGAGAGCCAAATAACCCTATTAAAAATTGGGTACAGAGCTAAACAAAGAATTTTCACCTGAAGAATTTCAAATGGCTGAGAAACACCTAAAAAATGTTCAACATCATTAGTCATTAGGGAAATGCAAATCAAAACAACCCTGAGATTTCAGCTCACACCAGTCAGAATGGCTAAGATTAAAAACTCAGGAGACAGCAGGTGTTGGCAAGGATGTGAGAAAGAGGAACACTACTCCACTGCTGGTGGGATTGCAACCTGGTACAACCATTCTTGAAATCAGTCTGGCAGTTCCTCAGAAAATTGGACATGACACTTCTGAACCTGTTTTACCACTCCTGGACATATACCCAGAGGATTCCCCGGCATGTAATGAGGACATATGCTCCGCTATGTCATAGCAGCCTTATTTATAATAGCCAGAACCTGGAAAGAACTCAGATATCTGTCAATGGAGCAATGGATACAGAAAATGTGGTATATTTACACAATGGAATACTACTCAGCAATTAAAAACAATGAATTCATGAAAATTTTAGGCAAATGTTTGGAACTGGAAAATATCATGAGAACACCCAATCACAAAAGAATACACATGGAATGCAGTCACTGATAAGTGAATATTAATTAGCCAAGAAGCTCTGAATACTCAAGACACAGTTAAAATATCAAATGATTCCCAAGAAGGAAAGGGCCCTGGAAGAACTGTAAAGTCTTGATCCATCATTGTAGTAGATTACCAGGACATAGAAATGGGAGGGGGTAATTTTGGAATGGGAGGAGGGAAGAGGGCTTATGGGACTTATGGGGAGGGGGGAAATATGAAAGGAGAAATTATTTGGAATGTAAATAAAGAAATAGAAAATAAAAAATAACATTTTTCCAGAGCCAGAAAACTGTGATCCAATCACAGAGTCAAATATTATGTCAGTCTGAAATTATTAATATACTTGGCTGAAACTCAAAGTTTTATCTTTTATTGAAAATACTGTTATTTTGCCATGTTGATTTGGGAAAATGATATTGAAAAAGCATCAATTGTGTTTGGAAATTAGCAGATAAATCAAAGTGATCTTCTTAAAATGAAAAAAAAACTTAAATAATTTTTATACTTTGAGAAAGTGACAATAATGTTTAAGCCACTTAGTATGAAGGGTTAAATACTAACACGAAGTGGTTATCTTAACCTTGAGGGCTCTGTGAATGCCAGTCACCTGGGAAGACTTACTTCTCAGTGTGAACCACATGTGTTATTTTCTGTCTTTCTGCAGAAGTAACTCAGATTTTTAAAAGTATAAATATCTGTCTATAGCTGCATAAAGTGTACAGATACTGGATTTTGAAGGAGACTCAGACCAAGATACTGATACTTGCTTACTAAACAAATAGTAAAGATATACTTTGTGGTGATTGATATCATGTATTCATTATTGACATTGAGTTTTGCTTTTATGTATTTTTTAACCTCAGGAAATTATTTACTTCTAATAATGAATCTTAGCTTGTAAGACTACATGTAAGAGGCCAGGTGGTGGTTGTACATGCCTTTAATCCCAGCACTTGGGAGGTAGAGGCAGGCAGAGTTCTGAGTTCAAGGATAACCTGATCTACAGAGTGAGTTCCAAGACAGCCAGGGCTACACAGAGAAACCCTGTCTCAAAAAACAAAACAAACAAACAAAACAGATAAAAGAAAAAAAGACTACATGTAAGAGGAGTATATTAATTTTTCTATGTCTATTTATATGTCTGTCTACATATTACTCTGATGTATGTGCTTAATATATATATATATATATATATATATATATATTCATATAAAGGATGTCTGTGTGCTTTCTAAATATAAAATTTATACTTAAAATTGACTTAGTTTTATAATTTATTTCTTAAAAAGCAATGATGGTATTTTCATTTCTTGTATTTCTATAGTAAATAAGAGGAATGTATAAGCTTTACTTTCATATATATTTTCATGATTTGAGGAAACATCGAGGAAGATTCAATTAGGATGATCTGTTCATATGTATGACATAATCAAAAGAACTAAAATGAATTGTTTTATACAATATAGATCATAAAGTGAAAGTTCTTTTTTTATAGCAGCCTTATTTATTTTATTTTATTATTTTTTCTTTTTATTTTCTATATCCTTTGTGTACATTCCAAATGCTTTCCCCTTTCTCAGTTGCCCCCTCCCCATAAGTCCCATAAGCCTTCTTCCCTCTGCCATTTCCCCAATCATCCCCTTCCATTTCTCTGTCCTGGTACTTCCCTACAAGGAAGTGAAAGTTCTTTTTTTTTTTTTAAGATTTTTATTTATTTATTTATCTATCTATTTATTTATTTTTCTTTTTTCTTTTTTTTAAAATTTTATTCGATATATTTTTTATTTACATTTCAAATGATTTCCCCTTTTCTGGTTCCCCACTCCCAGAAAGTCACATAAACCCCCTTCCCTCCCTCTGTTCTCCCACCCATCCCTTCCCACTTCCCTGTTCTGGTTTTGTCTTATACTGCTACACTGGATCTTTCCAGAACTAGGGGCCATTCCTCCGTTTTTCTTCGGAGGAGTTTCTTTCTCCGTTTTCTCCGTTTCTCTCATTTGAAGTGTGGATTATGTTTTGCATATTCTAGTCTTCCAAGCTAATATCTGTAGCCGCCAGCAGCTACATGTAAACTGGGTTACCTGTTGAGAGAATTTTGGGGTCATAGGGAAGAGCGGCGAAAAGACCGTACGGCTAAGTCAATGTTCACTGATCAAAGCCGTAAACTTTAATGGCGCCGGACCTTTTAACAGTTCGGGCAAACCCTTCCCCCCAGACTCCAGGCTGAGTTCCGGTGGAAGTTGTCTAGCTTCTCTTGGAGGTCTTCGTCTTGACTGCTCCGGCAGCTGGGTGGGTCACCTGTTTAATTCAGGAATTCCTATACCAGGAAGAACAATGAACTTAACCTTTACTACGTGCACTCCACCCTAGGTGGAGCAGGATCCTGGCTAACTGGGAGAAGTTAACCTTGACCAAAGTCAAACTCTGACCAAGTGCAAGACTGCCCCAATATGGCTCTGTACATGTCCTCCCTTTTTTTATTAATTTGAACACGAGGAGGTAGAAAACAAGTGGATAAATATCCTTCATAAGAAGGCGGGCCTTAACCAGGAGGGGAAGCATTGACCGTAATTCCTCTTAAATATTGTATAACGTCTTTTTCAGAGGAGGGGTAATAGGCTCCCTTATTATTTTAAGGACAGCCTCTCGACGTTAACCCCTATGCAATTAGGTGTACTTCCTGGGGACTCAGAAGCAGAAATTCACCTCCCCATGCAGTGCTTTGCCTCGCACGTCTCGCTGGTACCCATGTTTGTTCAAAAACAAACACACATAGATCTGAGTTCTATGTGGCTCCCTCTTTGGAGATCCACTTGTGTAAGTTTTGAAGCCAGGGGGGTCTGCAAGTGTCTTTAACAGACATGTAATCTCTCCATCCAGGTGAGCCTGGGTGGAGACAGCCAGTCTGCTTAACAGACAAGGTCAAGAGTTAAAGGTGGAATAGGATTAACTTGTCCCAGAAGTATCCAATTCAGTTGTAAATTAACAACTTTAAGGATCCAAAGCTTGGCCTCTGAGGTGGGAGAGGTAGCCTTGTGAATCAAGAATTAAGCTGTTACTTCTCAGGAAAAGTGGAGACTATATGTTAAATTAACACAGCTGGCTGAAGATTGTTAGCCATCTTCAAAATTGGAATCTTCAATATTGGAATTATTTCTAGACCAGTCTATGGTTGAGTCAGCTGAGCACAATAAGGAGAAGAGTCATTTTAACTCTTCTAATTAATTTTTCCTAAGCTAGCATAACAGTCTCCATGTTCTGTCCCACAAAGTCTAAAAGCTTGAAGCTAGGCAATTTATCTAACCTGGGACATTTAACAATTGAGGTAAGTCAAGAACATATATCCAATATAGCTCTTATGTTACCATGGTCTGGGCATTCAGCAAGCACACAGTCAGCATATCTTCTGCAGCATTCTGTGGAAAAAACAGAGGACATGCCTTCTCCCCCAATATTAAATCAGGATCATGGCATATGTTAGTAAGTGAATTCCTTCATTTCACCTAGACATCAATATGTCTAATTACAAGATGTCATATACATTTAGCAAGGAGTTTCTTGGCATCTAAATTTTAAAATTTTAAAATTTTCTTAAAAACATGTAAGCATAATTTAAATTATATGTACAGGCACACGATTTCCCCTCTCTTCTTTCTTCCAAGAAGATATTGTTTTATTAATTTAAGTTGGAACACAAAGTATAACCCATAACATAGGCAATAACTATGTAATTATATAAAATATAGTTGCTTTTTCTGTTAGAGCAGTTGCAACTAGACAGCCTAAAAATGAATCATTAGTCACATGTACATATTTTTTTTTTAAATTAGAAATATGAATATCATTTATCTGTAATAACTAAGTCCTCTAGGATTAACACCATTACGTGGTAGAGGTAGAAATTGAGGACATCAAGAACAAATCTTTATAATTTGATGTGCACAAAATATAAAATTATTTCAAATACCTAAAGGACAGTCATTTAGAGAACATATCCTTTGTTCTTAGAAATTTGAATCACATTTGTATAAACTGTAGAAATTAAGAATTAGCAGTATTAAAAATGGACCAATCTTAAGCAATTATAAACCATGAGCTATGTATATCTACTATTATTAAAAGCTTGACCTTTAACATCTTAAAAATAGCTGCTATAGCACCCAATTCAGGTATCTGTGTTGAAGCAGGGAGAAACTTAAAGGAATAAACATGTGATCTGATAGTACAAATTATCTTTTGGATAACAATTATTAATTTTGCCTAAAAATGCTTGCCATGTAATAGACCAACCATTAATAATAAATTTGATTGTTGCTTGAAGCAAGGAACAAATGTTTCCTACCTTGAAAACAGAGGTTTAAGACCTTCTGTGGCAAGCTTAAAATGAGGTAAATATAAGATAAAGCCAATTAATATATCTTAACAACCTTTGAAAGCCATTTACCTAAAAATTCTAAAAGTCTATAGGAGCAAGGGCCTGTAACAAACATTCTATGAACATTATACACTGAAAATTTTAAGATCTTAACTTCTAGTATTGAAACAGAGACAAAACACTTTTTCTCACAAGACATAAGGCTGTTAGCCATTCCTTGAGGCAAAACTTTCTAATGAAATTGTTTTGTTGTCTCTTTAAAATTAGAAGCAAATGCTTTTATAATTATCAGAATGTAAAGCAAAAAACCAACCCTTTAAATTTACAATAATTTTATAGGGAGTAGACAGGCCAAATGTTAATGCTTTTATAGCCTCCTTGACCTTTCATAGATTTGAACTGCATTTTAACCCACACCTGGATAAGTCAAAAACCTTTTTTTTTTTTTTTTTTTTTTTTTTTTTTTCACTGAGATCTCCTTTTTAATTTTGGAGACAGCAGTATCACTCTTAAAATTATCTTAATTACAAAATGTTAACAATTACGAGCCTGCAAACTGAAAACTGTAGCCAATGACACACTGATTTTTATTGTAACTCAATGTTTTCTTGCAATATTAGAGCACAATTGTAATTTTGGAAGCAAATCTCAATTTTAAACAATCTATTTTCTTTAAAATTAATGGCAAACACATATTTACAGCACAAGGTTTGTATGCCAGTTCTTATGTTCAAGTGTATAACAGTGTAACTTATTAAAGAGACAATATTTTAAATCTTAATCTTCATTAAGTCTAATCTCCAGGCCAAGATTCACATGAAACACCATGCCAATTTAGGAGCGTCCCAAAGGCCTGTATTTCCTGGATTGCGTCATGCCACGTGGTGTTCAAAATGGCGACTACCCTAAACTACCAGCCTTAATCGTCATGCCACGTGTTCAAAATGGCGACTACCCTAAACTACCAGCCTTAACCATCATGCCACGTGTTCAAAATGGCGACTACCCTAAACTACCAGCCTTAACCATCATGCCACGTGTTCAAAATGGCGACTACCCTAAACTACCAGCCTTAACCTAACTTTTGTTAATAACATTATACCTTTTAAATCATGTGCAGTGACTTAAGCCAATACTCTATAGTCAAGACATGCAAAATATACCTTTAAATTCAATTATAAACAAGAACAAAGCATGAGTGGCGTTAGGCCACGTGTAGTTAGTTAAGATAGCTCTAACACTGAATCACCAGTTTTTAAACTAACCTTTTCTTAATAACACTATACCTTTTACATAATAACCAATTAATTTATAACTCTTTAGTCAAGAAATGTAAAGCCTTATATCATTAAAACCAATTAGAAACATGTATAAAGCGACTACATGAATTTCACAAGCCAAACCAAGGTCTTCCCAAATCTCGAGGTTTCTGGGCTTTTAAGAGCGGCTTTTTCCCCAGCCATGTTTCTGTCTTGGGTGAGTGAGCTACGCTGCCGCAGCGTGGCTTTGAATCAATCCCCACACAAACTGTGGCTAGCTCAAAAGGTTACCAGCAGATGTAATCTTTACCAATTTTTTCTTTTTAACATGAAACAGTCATTCACACAAAGACACAGAGAGGACATAAACATACACATAGACAGTCGGTGCACCGGGACAAACACGGAAAGATACACAGAAAGTTAAGCGTGCTTGTTAAGCAATTGCATCCATTTTCCTCTTTAAACAGCTCTTAGAAGCTGTGGACATATGCCTATTTTTAAAAACCCCTTTCTTTTCGCCGAAATCAGCTCTTACGAGCTTTGGGCAAATGCCTACCAAATTCCTTCCCCATATTTCCCTATCTTATCAACCCAAGCAGTCCTGCGCTGGGTCCACGCAGTATGCTTGAAAAACTGTATCCATTCCTGCACTCACAACCATAGACACGAATTCACTAGCGCTAGTTTTGCCCTCTATGTTGCTTACCGTGCGGACACCATTAATTTTCACCTTTTCCGCGAAGCTTCGCTGGATAGGGCTACCTCAAGAAATTCTCTCGTGCCAGGTCGTCCCACGTTCAGGCGCCACTATGTAGCCGCCAGCAGCTACATGTAAACTGGGTTACCTGTTGAGAGAATTTTGGGGTCATAGGGAAGAGCGGCGAAAAGACCGTACGGCTAAGTCAATGTTCACTGATCAAAGCCGTAAACTTTAATGGCGCCGGACCTTTTAACAGTTCGGGCAAACCCTTCCCCCCAGACTCCAGGCTGAGTTCCGGTGGAAGTTGTCTAGCTTCTCTTGGAGGTCTTCGTCTTGACTGCTCCGGCAGCTGGGTGGGTCACCTGTTTAATTCAGGAATTCCTATACCAGGAAGAACAATGAACTTAACCTTTACTACGTGCACTCCACCCTAGGTGGAGCAGGATCCTGGCTAACTGGGAGAAGTTAACCTTGACCAAAGTCAAACTCTGACCAAGTGCAAGACTGCCCCAATATGGCTCTGTACAAATATCCACTTATTAGTGAGTGCATACCATGATTGATCTTTTGAGACTGGGTTACCTCACTTAGTATGATGTTCTCTAGCTCCATCCATTTGCCTAAGAATTTCATGAATTCATTGTTTCTAAAGGCTGAATAGTACTCCATTGTGTAGATATACCACATTTTTTGCATCCATTCTTCTGTTGAGGGATACCTGTGTTCTTTCCAGCTTCTGGCTATTATAAATAGGGCTGCTATGAACATAGTGGAACATGTATCCTTATTACATGCTGGGGAATCCTCTGGGTATATGCCCAGGAGTGGTATAGTAGGATCTTTCAGAAGTGACATGCCCAGTTTTCTGAGGGACTGCCAGACTGATTTCCAGAGTGATTGTACTAATTTGCAACCCCACCAGCAGTTGAGGAGTGTTCCTCTTTCTCCACATCCTCTCCAACACCTGCTGTCTCCTGAATTTTTAATCTTAGCCATTCTGACTGGTGTAAGGTGAAATCTCAGGGTTGTTTTGATTTGCATTTCCCTGATGTCTAGTGAAGTTGAGCATTTTTAAAGATGTTTCTCCGCCATCCGAAGTTCTTCAGGTGAGAAATCTTTGGTTAACTCTGTAACCCATTTTTTAATAGGGTTATTTGGTTTTCTGGGGTCTAACTTCTTCATGGATCGGCAGGATTAATATAGTTAAAATGGCCATTTTGCCAAAAGCAATATACAGATTCAAAGCAATACCCATCAAAATCCCAACTCAATTCTTCACAGAGTTAGAAAGAGCAATTCTCAAATTCATCTGGAACAACAAAAAACCCAGGATAGCTAAAACTATTCTCAGCAACAAAAGAAATTCTGGAGGAATCAGTATCCCTGACCTCAAGCAATACTACAGAGCAATAGTGTTAAAAACTGCATGGTATTTGTACAGTGACAGGCAGGAGGATCAATGGAACAGGATTGAAGATCCAGAAATGAACCCACACACCTATGGCCACTTGATCCTCGACAAAGAGGCTGAAAACTTCCAATGGAAAAAAGATAGCCTTTTCAACAAATGGTGCTGGGTCAACTGGAGGTCAGCATGCAGAAGAATGCGAATTGATCCATCCTTGTCTCCTTGTACTAAGCTCAAATCCAAATGGATCAAGGACCTCCATATAAAGCCAGACACTCTGAAGCTAATAGAAAAGAAACTGGGGAAGACCCTTGAGGACATCGGTACAGGGGGAAAGTTCCTGAACAGAACACCAATAGCTTATGCTCTAAGATCAAGAATTGACAAATGGGACCTCATAAAATTACAAAGTTTCTGTAAAGCAAAGGACACCATCAAAAGGACAAATCGGCAACCAACAAATTGGGAAAAGATCTTCACCAACCCTACATCAGATATAGGGCTAATATCCAATATATACAAAGAACTCAAGAAGTGAAAGCTCTTAAATGCTAATCATATACACTATTCACAATGAAACAGTGCTGGAATAATTACCAAAAATGTGATTTTCTAATTATTATTAACATAAAGATTTACATTTTGCATTTGTTCAACAAAATTGCTAAATATTTCAAATAGTGTCGTGCATAGTATCCAACATCACAGTATTTTGATTACAAAAGTAGAGGGCAGCAAATTATAAAATAGAAGGAAATGATCCACATATGTTATCAAATGTAAAAACAAAATAAGCTACTCCAATAAAAATTCTAATATTAGTGTTTTAAGTTTATTTACTTTTTATTTCCCCAAATCCTATTTCCTGATAGAAACATTTTTCTGTTCATTTTTACATGATGTATTGTTTCCCATTGAAAGAGAGTTAAGGCCCTTTTGATACCCCTTGACATTGCAATGCTAAAATGATCTAACTTGTACTTTGGTAAAAATAAGCACAGAGCAACACTCTATTAATATATTTATTGTGTTATCAAGGCAGGATTAATGTATGATAAATTACCATTACAGGTGATTAAATTGATAAGTTTTGATAACTGTCTTCAGAGGAAGCACCACGAAGCCACTGCACACCTTAGAGTGGGAGTACTCTTCACTCCATCAGTGCCTCCTCCAAGCACTCTTGTCCTTAGTGGCTTTCACCACTCTCCATCTACTGCTTCAAGGAATCACACATTTCTCACTGTCTGTTTTGCATTTCCTAAAAGTTTAAGTAAATATGATATGTATTCATTTGGTAAAACTATTAATATTTATTTTATTGATTTTTGATTTTCATTAGTTTATTTCCTAGCAGCATTCCAAAATATAATCCCCAAAATTTACACTCTATTAATTATTTCAGTTGATATTTCATACAAGCTATCACAAATCAAACTGTCATAAACATGTGCACATTTATTTTTGTAAAAATAGGAAACACCATCTACTAGGAATATACATATAAAAATCACTATTTTGTTTATCTTTTAGAAAATTTCTAATTGTGCTTGTATTAATTATCTGAGTTCCATAAAATTATATTTCTTTTCCTGAATGTCTAGAAGAATCTTATATATTCTGGTATAACATACATGAGAAGGTATCACATCATAGTTTTAATATTTTTTGACATTTACTAAGATTGATAATCTTCTAAAAGCAAGTGTTAACTAGTGTTACAATATTTAAGTTGTTTTTATAGTTTTGCTCTTTTACTTTATGCTAAATCTCATTTAGCTTTGAAATATTGCATATTTTAGAAATCACCTGTTACATAGTGGTTTTACAAATTATTTCTTTTTTTTATAATTTTTTATTTTCAATATTCTTTGTTTACATTCAAAATGATTTTCCCTTTCCTGGTTCCCCCTCCCCATAAGTTCCCTAAGCCCTCTTCCCTCTGCCCATTCTCCTATCAACCCCCTCCTACTTCTCTGTCCTGGCGCTCCCCTACAGTGCTGGAACAAGAATTTTCAGGACCAGGGACCTCTCTTTCCACCTTCTTGGGAGTCCTTTGATATGTGAATTGTGTCTTGGGTATTCAGAGTTTCTGAGCTAATATCTACTTATCAGTGACTGTATTCCATGTGTGTTCTTTTGTGATTGGGTTACCTCACTTAGGATATTTTCCAGATCCAACCATTTGCCTAAGATTTTCATGAATTCATTGTTTTAATTGCTGAGTAGCATTCCATTGTGTAAATATGCCACATTTTCTGTATCCATTCCTCCACTGAGGTACATTTGGTGTCCTTTGCCTTACAAAAATTTTGCAATTTTATATGTTCTCATTTGTCAATTCTTGATCTTAGAGCATAAGCTATTGGTGTTCTATTCAGGAACTTTCCCCCTGTGCCTATGTCCTTAAGGGTCTACCCCAGTTTGTTTCCTCTTAGTTTCAGTGTGTCTGGTTTTATGTGGAGGTCCTTGATCCACTATTTCTTATACTCTATGAATCTCCTTATAATTGTCTTAAAAGGAAATATTATAGGAATATATATATATATATATATATATATATATATATATATATATATACATTCCTTTGGATCCTCATGAATACATCCATTTTTCTCTTTCTCATATAGTAGCACCAATGTTTATATAAGTTATTTTACTCTTTCCATTAAAGCAAAATACCTGTATAAAGCAATTTATTGCAAAGAAACATTAATTTTTCTCAAGTTTTCTCACAGAAATTGTGACTCATCATAGTTTTTTTGGCAGACATGATAGCAAAAACAAAAGAGTTCACATTGGGAGTAGTTCTTACATTCAGTTTCAATGGTACTTAACTCTCAAATGGTGGTCAAAAGGAAGTACAGACCACAAGACAATGTCTCAAGTGCATATAAAATTGAAGGACTTATGTTTAGTTCTCCATTTCCTACAGCTCAGCCTACATCTGAAAATGTCCATTGCCTTCAAACTAACTCCACAGCCATGGAATCAAGAGGTCAAAATATTAGTCTGTGGGAAATAGTTTGTATTTTCAAAGAATATATTTTCAACTGAAAATATTCTACCTCTGCCCCCCAAAGGCTATGATCACCTCACAATGAAGATGTATTCACACTATTTCATAATTTTTCAATATCTTCACAGTCCCAAAAATGATCAATTGACTACATCAAACTAAGAACTAAATTCAGCAATGTAAACCTTAAAGTCTATGGATCTATTTTCAGCACCCAGGTATCTAATGATAGCATCTAAGCTTTTATATTATTAGGTATTCCTGGCATGCTGTGAATATGTCATGTATAGTGCATAAAGCTTTGCTCATCTGTTGGATGCATCTGGTTATTGAAGATTTCCTTTGAAGCTTTCTATTCTGCAGTATTTTGTAGTCTTTATAACAATTTAGGTTATTGCTTCACTATGCTGCCTCAGTGTCTAATATTAGAGTCACACCCAATTTATCTGACCTTGTTATGTATTAGTTTTCTCACAGTATTTCTTATAACTGGATAGAAGCTCTTATCATCCATAAATCTTGGTTTTTACACGACTTAAATCCAACACAAGATTGCAAGTTCTGATGTCAACTCAAGGAATAACCAAGCCTTATTATTCAATGGCTGCAATGACCTCAGAGAAAATAAATGCTTAAATATAGTAAAGCAAAACTAGCTAAGTACATACACAGAATGCTGTAGAGTAGAAAGAGTTTAAAACGTAAGAATGCTAGTAATGGAAAGACTCTACTGCACATGTTCAGATGCCTTCTAAGAAATAAGACAAAAATGTATTTCTTTAATTTCACTTGAACTGGAATTTCAGGCCAATATTGTCAGGACAATAATCAGAATAAAATTACCATTGTAACGAAATGAGCAAAAATGTATCAGTATTGTGGGGCAGTGAACAGAACTCTTGTCTTTCTTAGAAGGGGGATCAAAATTCCCACTGAAGTAGATACAAAGACAAAGTGTGGAGCACAATCTGAGGGATTCTGCTACCCAACCTAGAGATCTATTCCATATACAGTTACAAAACCAAGACGCTATTATTGATGCCCACAAGTACTTGCTGAACAGAGCCAGATATAGCTGTCACCTGGGAGGCTCTGCTAGTGCATGACAAATACAGAGAGGGACACTCTCAGCAAGCCATTGAACTGAGCACAGGGTCCGCAATGGAGGAGCCAAGAAGCTGAAGGGGTTTGCAGCGCCATAGGAGGAACAACAATATGAGCCACCCAGTACTCCCAGAGCTCCCGGGGACAAAACCATCAACCAGAGAGTGCACATGGAGTTACCATGTGCTCCAGACACATAGGCAATATAGAGTGGCCTTGTTGGACATCAAGGGAGGAGAAGCCCTTGGTCCTGGAAAGGCTAGATGCCTCAGTGTGGGGGAATGCTGGGACAGGGAAGTGGGAGGGGGTTGATTGGGAAACAGGGAGAGGGAAAATGGGTTATGAGAATTTTGGGGGGAGTGAACCAGGAAAGGGGACATTTGAAATGTAAATAAAGAATATATCTAATAAAATAGTTAAAAAAAGAGAAATTGTATAATAACTTATGTTGATTATTGAGATCTATAAAATATTAATGAATCTAATACATAAATAAGTTTTACAATAAGCAGCTATCATTGAGTAAAAGCAGGGAAATTGCTGTTAAGGGATTAATTTTGAATACTGATTCTCAATACCACCTAAACATTCACTTGTATAAAAGTCCACTTGTATCAAACAGTGGATTTACTTATACTACTCTTATAGTCATATCATCAAATTTGATTGTTTTGGTGATTCTTCAATTAATTGGATGTTTTCAGCCCCTTTGTCGAGGATCAAGTACCCAGGTATCCCTCAACAGAAGAGTGGATGCAAAAAATTGTAGTATATATACACAATGGAGTACTGTTCAGCCATTAGAAACAATGAATTCATGAAATTCTTAGGCAAATGGATGGAGCTGGAAAGCATCATACTAAGTGAGGTAACCCAATCTCAGAAGATCAGTCATGGTATGCACTCACTGATAAGTGGATATTAACCTAGAAAACTAGAATACCAAAAACATAATCCACACATCAAATGAGGTACAAGAAGAATGGAGGAGTGGCTCCTTGTTCTGGAAAGACTCAGTGAAGAAATATAGGGCAAAACCAGAACAGGGAAGTGGGAAGGGTTGGGTGGGAAAACAGGGGGAGAGAAGGAGGCTGATGGGACTTTCGGGGAGTGGGGGTCTAGAAAAGGGGAAATCATTTGAAATGTAAATAAAAATATATCGAAGAAAAAAAAGAAAATAAAAAAGGATCCAGAAAGGAAAAAAAATAATATAGCAATGACCCATTATATATTTTACAAAATAACATATCTAAACTCCCCGCCATGGTCTTTTTTTTTTAATCCTTTATACGGGCCAATTATTATTTTTTATAAATATTTTCATTAGATATTTTCTTTATTTACATTTCAAATGTTATCCCCTTTTCTGGTTTCCCCTCCCTAAATCCCCTATCTGATCCCTCTTCCCACTGCTTACAGACTGACCAACATATTCAAGCTTCCCTTTCCTAGCATTCCCCTGCACTAAGATCTTCTAAAAGTTCTTTATATATATTGGATATTAGCCCTCTATCGAATGTAGGGTTGGTGAAGATCTTTTCCCAATTTGTTGGTTGCCGATTCGTCCTTTTGATGGTGTCCTTTGCCTTACAGAAATTTTGTAATTTTATGAGGTCCCATTTCTCAATTCTTGATCTTAGAGCATACCCTATTAATGTTCTGTTCAGAAACTTTCTCCCTGTACCGATGTCCTCAGTGGTCTTCCCCAGTTTCTTTTCTTTTAGCTTCAGAGTGTCTGGCTTTATGTGGAGGTCCTTGATCCATTTGGATTTGAGCTTAGTACAAGGAGACAAGGATGGATCAATTTGCATTCTTCTGCATGCTGACCTCCACTTGAACCAGCACCATTTGTTGAAAAGGCAATCTTTTTTCCATTGGATGTTTTCAGCACCTTTGTTGAGGATCAAGTGGCCATAGATGTGTGGGTTCATTTCTGGATTTTCAATACTGTTCCATTGATCTGCCTGCCAGTCACTGTACCAATACCATGCAGTTTTTAACACTATTGCTCTGTAGTATTGCTTGAGGTCAGGGATACTGATTCCCCCAGAATTTCTTTTGTTGCTGAGAATAGTTTTAGCTATCCTAGGTCTTTTGTTATTACAGATGAATTTGAGAATTGCTCTTTCTAACTCTGTGAAGAATTGAGTTGGGATTTTGATGGGTATTACATTGAATCTGTATATTGCTTTTGGCAAAATGGCCATTTTAACTATATTGATTCTGCCGATACATGAGCATGGGAGGTTTTCCCATTTTTTAAGGTCTTCTTCCATTCAAACAACCCTATTAAAAAAATGGGTACAGAGTTAAACAAAGAATTCTCACCTGAAGAACTTCGGATGGTGGAGAAGCATCTTAAAAAATGCTCAACTTCATTAGTCATTAGGGAAATGCAAATCAAAACAACCCTGAGATTTCACCTTACACCAGTCAGAATGGCTAAGATTAAAAATTCAGGAAACAGCAGGTGTTGGAGAGGATGTGGAGAAAGAGGAACACTCCTCCACTGCTGGTGGGGTTGCAAATTGGTACAACCACTCTGGAAATCAGTCTGGTGGTTCCTCTGAAAACTGGGCACCTCACTTCCAGAAGATCCTGCTATACCACTCCTGGGCATATACCCAGAGAATTCCCCAGCATGTAATAAGGATACATGCTCTACTATGTTCATAGCAGCCCTATTTATAATTGCCAGAAGCAGGAAAGAACCCAGGTATCCTTCAACAGAAGAGTGGATGCAAAAATTGTGGTATATATACACAATGGAGTATGATTCAGCTATTAGAAACAATGAATTCATGAAATTCTTAGGCAAATGGATGGAGCTAGAGAACATCATACTAAGTGAGGTAACCCAGACTCAAAAGGTGAATCATGGTATGCACTCACTAATTAGTGGATACTAACCTGTAAAACTGGAACACCCAAAACATAATTCACACATCAAATGAGGTACAAGAAGAAAGGAGGAGTGGCCCCTTGTTCTGGAAAGACTCAGTGAAGCAGTATTCTGCAAAACCAGAAAGGGGAAGTGGGAAGGGGTGGGTGGGAGGACAGGGGGAGAGAAGGGGGCTTATGGGACTTTCGGGGAGTAGGGGGCTAGAAAAGGGGAAATCATTTGAAATGTAAATAAAAAATATATCGAATAAAAAAATAGAAAAGGGAGAAACGTGAAAAAAGGATCTTCTAAAGGTGTTAAACTCTTTGTTATACAAGCTAAGTTTACAAAAGTCTATGTTATCACACAAGAAAACATAAGACTTAAGAAAAAGGGTAGAAATTATATTTATAGAATGCTATATTAATACAGGAAGGAAAAAAAGGAAACTAAACTGAACCACCAACTCTTTCTTTACATTTAGTTCAGTTACATAATGATTTGGAAAATTTTTTTCCTGTTAAATAAAGAAAATAATTCTAAATAAAGGAAACACCCAAATGATTTGTATGTTGTTTCTAATACATTCCTCTTAGTCCAGTAACCCATTTCATCTTTATGAGGAATCTACAAAGTCATGCTTGGAAAGGTATCTGGAAATTATCATCATTGTTTCTTGTAGCAATTTTAATTATTCCCAATGTTAGCAGCATCATTATTCCTTAATAAACAAAAGAGATTGCTTGCTTCATTTGGCTTTTAACAGTCAAAAAAGTATTATAGCAACCTCATTCGACTTATTTTTTTGCTAAGGAAGCCTGCCAGCTGTACTCCCAGTACAATTATTGCTTTCGCAGAGTGTACTAAATCTGTCAGCAAGAAACACATGAACTACTGTATAATAAAGCTGTTAAGAAGGTGACCTAGTTGCTACACCACAACTGTTTTTGCTGGCAGAGGCAGCTAGCCAAACCTTCTGATTAACAATGTCTTGTTAGCCAACACAATTAGAATGGGCCTTTTTTTTCATTACACAGAAAGAAATTTGTAAAGGCTTAAATAACATTTGAACCAAATGAAATGATCTGAAAGATGCATTCTAGAGCATGAGCTTTAAATCTTAATAAACAAGCAGCAGAAAGGAAGTAATGTTGAGTGGCAATCACACACCATCATTTTGTAACCCTCTCACACCATGATACAAGAACAAGTTGTAGTAGGTAGTAAAGAAAATTAATTAGAATTTATAAAGATTATTTACTCAGATCCTGTTGCAAATGACTGACAAAGCTTAAATGATAATAATATGAATCTTAATCAGAAATGATTTACTTCAGATCTCAGTTCTGTGTGAATATATGTGATATATCTCAGCATCCAATTGGATACATTAGTGCATGAAACATACTTTACTCATTGCCCAAGTAAGAGAATAACCCCCCTTTTTAAATTGTGCAATTAACAAATTTATAGCAAGATACTTAGGTAATGTCATTATTAAAATTTAAATCAAGAAAGTATATATAAAGTCTAAAAAATAATTATAATATTGCTATGTTTCAGCAAAACAAACATCAAGACCTACTAAGAAACAATGTTGTCAACTTCCCAAATATCCTACTGCTTATACATTCTTAATTCTCCACATTCTCATAAGGTATTCTCATACCCCATCTCTGGCAATAATATATTAATTACTACCTTTAAGTTGTGGCCCAGGTTGAAAGGATTCTCCCAGACCATAGAGTTGTTGGTGTTGCGTATTGTTCCTCCTCAAGCTGGAAGGTTAAGTCCCTATTACTGAATATTCCATGGAATTTAACAATAGAGCCCAGAAAACTCTATTCTGTGAATGAATTAAATGTCTGGTCTCTGGGGACAGGCTTTCATGGTATTAGAAGATATCATGCAAACTTCCAAAGGAGTAAGGCAAGCAATAACTTTATCCAGATGTGACACATATGAAGCACATAGCACAATAACTCTATGGGTCAGCTGTGGTATGTATACATCCCTAGTAACCAATACTATACTAACTGGGATATTGTGTTTAGTTATGGGTATTTGAGGAGAATTTAAAGTCACTAATTTACTAAACTAGTATAATCCTTAACATCAGACTATAAATACTTGTACTTAAACCCACAGAAAGTCCCCATAGACCTAAAGTTAAACAGGAATAAAGGCCCAAATGAGGATACTTAAACCATACTTAGAAGGGGGAACAAAATAATTATGGGAGGTAGAGAGAAGAAGAGACCTGATTAGGAGAGAGATTATGGGAGCAAAATCAAATAAGGGGAGAGACAGGAGAGAGTCTTAGAGAGCCAGGAGAATGAATGGAAATATGCAAATGTTATAGGTGGCTGAGTATCTAGGAAATCCCAGAGACCTGGGATGGATAAGGTTCTCATTAGTAATTGTGGAAACCTTAGATGAAATGCCAAAAAGTGGGGTTATGGAACCAGAAGACACAAACTCCAGTAGCCAGACAGGATACCCAGTGGAAGGATGAGGACACCAACCCACCCACAAAACTTTCATCCCCAAATTGGTCCTGTCTAAGAGAAATGCAGGAGCAAAGATAGAACAGAGATGAAAGAGATGGCCAGTGAGTAACCAAGCCAAATTTAGACCCATACCGAAGGCAGGCACCAATCCCTGACACTATTACTGATGCTGTGTTGTGCTTGCAGACAGGAGCCTACAATGACTGTCTTCTGAGAGGCTCTACCTAGCAGGAGCAGCTGACTGAAAAGCAGATACCCACAGCCAAACATTGGGTGAACGTCTATGACACCTTTTGTTTTGTTTTTTGTTTGTTTGTTTTTTTTTTTTTTTTTTATATTGTTGTTCCTCCTGTGGTGCTGCAAACCCCTTCAGCTCCTTGGGTTCAGGGTCCCCCATTGGGGACCCTGTGCACAGTTCAATGGCTGGCTGAGAGTGTCCCTGCTCTGTATTGTCATGCACTAGGGGTGCATCCCAGGTGATAGCTATATCCAACTCTGGTCAGATAGCACTCGTAGGCATCCACAATAGTGTCTGGGTTTTGTAACAGTATATAGAATGCATCCCTGGGTGGGGTAGTCTCTGGATAGTCTTCCCCTCAGACTCTGCTCAAACTTTTGTATTTGTATCTCCTTCTGTGGGTATTTTCCCCCTTTCTACAAAGGACCCAAGGATCCATACTTTGTTCTTCCTTCTTCTTGGGCATCATTTGATATGTGAATTGGGGCTTATGGGACTTTCGGGGAGTGGGGGGCTAGAAAAGGGGAAATCATTTGAAATGTAAATAAAAAATATATCCAATAAAAAAGACAAAAACAAACAAACAAACAAAACAAAACAAAACAAAATAAGAGATCAGCCACTGGAGAATACCATCCTGAGTGAGGTAACCCAATCATAAAGGAACATTCACTGATAAGTGGATATTAGCCTAGAAGCTTAGAATACCCAAGACACAATTCACATATCAAATGATGCTATGACACCTTTTGAAGAGTTAGGGGAAGGATTGAAGGCCCTGAAGGGGATGAGCACCCCAACAGAAATACCAAGAGTGTCAATTCACCTGGACCCCTGGGATCTCCCAGAGACTGAGCCACCAATAAAAGATAATACATGGGCTGATCCTAGGACCCTGACAAAGAGGTAACAAAGGGCTACCTTATGTGGCCTTAGTGGGAGAAGATGTATCTAATCCTTCAGAGATTCCTTGTTCCAGGGTAGGGGGATATCCAGGGTAAGCCACATTCTCAGAGGTGAAGGGGAGGAAGGATTGGAATAAAATTCTGTGAGAGGGGACTGGTAAGGAGGCAGCATTTGGGACATAAATTATTATTAATAATAATAATAATAATAATAATGTAAAATCCTAAACATAAGGAAGTTTGATTTGAGATTATGTTTCCTGGTAACATCAAAATTTATGTCCATAAAGTCTTACCAACATGACTGCCGAATGTGAGGGGAAAAACTCGGACACCAACCAGCATAACAAACTGGGCTGGGAAAAGCCCATGAGGTCTCATTCTTACAGAAAAACAACTACAAACAACTGAGAGAGGCTGGGACTAAGAGGAATAGCTCTCCTCAGACAAGAGCATACAAATATGTTGTCCAGCAAAACCCAGGCTGTCCTCAAAGCATACATACAGGTAACATACAGATTCAACAGGCTATATTTGTATGTGTGTGTGTGGATGGAATATATATATATATATATATATATATATATGTACATATATGTATATATATAATATGTCTATGTATATTATATACATATGAAATATACAGATAAAACATACACATATGTAGTAAAAAGTAGTGTAACAAGAAACCAAGAATTTGAAGGAGGGCAGAGATAGGTATAAGGGGGACATTAGAGGGAGAATATAAAAGGACATATATTGTACTTCAATTAAAATCTCAAAAACACATAAATAAAAACTACATCTGCAAGGAGGCCTACCTAGCTTCTATGAATTTAATCTTGAATTGATGCCATTCTTATTGATGCTGATTATTTAGTATCAGATGTTAGCCCATCTTGTCTTTCAAAATATCCTTAGATTGGCTTTCTTTGAAGATGTCCATATTTTGAAATATGTATCTATTTAGATTACAAATGCTATATGACTCTCAATAAATTTGGTCATTCTTTAAGTAATATTTCTCTGGATGTCATCTGGGTTAACAATGAACATTAGTTTTTCACATAATAGATTTATACAGGCTTAAGGGAACCATGTGGAGAAAGGGAGAAATAAGTCATACTTCATAACTCAAGCAAAGTATTTTTCTTCATTACCAGCAGCCATACGGGTGAGAATACCATAGCATAGAACATGTTGTGATATGCTACCATCAAGCCACTACTCACATTTTCCCTCACAAGCCCGACATCATCCTGTTCACCCTGTGTATGTATCCTCTGTGGAGAGAATAAACTCCTGAAACCTAATTGTTGAAACATTACTTGTCTTTCAGCTGTAAAAATTTTCTCTTAGGTTATCTTGTAGAACCCAAAGGTTTCTTTCCGTAGCACAAAATCAGTGAACCTAGCAAATTTGGGAGGTAATTTCTAAGTGAAAAATTTGTACATTGAAATATTTTCTTTCTCTTTACCACCAGAATCTTTTTGGGAATTGGAGAATGGTTATAACAAGACAGTTCATGGGACCCACTTGTGATTTGTATTTCAATACATCTCCACCTGCACAGTCGGCGGCGTCTATGATAGAACAGTATCCAATGCTTATTCAACTTATTTTTATTTCCCTCAAAATTATTTCAGTCAATTGTATGGTGAAACGAATCTTTGATTTTAGACCCAGGCCACAAATTCATATGGGTCATTTAATTGAAAGTGGGGTTGCAAAAATTTCTTGCAATAATCAAAACTTACTTCAGGCCATTGTGTGTTGCTGGATGTTTAATCAAAGTATAGACACAGAATTTATGAATGGAAAAAAATCTGTGTCTTTTTTTTAATTTGATATATTTTTTATTTACATTTCAAATGATTTCCCCTTTTCTGGCCCCCCACTCCCCGAAAGTTCTGTAAGTCCCCTTCCCTCCCCATCCACCCCTTCCCACTTCCCTGTTCATGTTTTGTCTTATACTGTTACCCTGAGTCTTTCCAGAACAAGGGGCTACTCCTCCGTTCTTCGTTCTTGTTGTACCTCATTTGATGTGTGGATTATGTTTTGGATATTCTAGTTTTCTAGGTCAATATCCACTTATTAGTGAGTGCATACTCACCATGATTGATCTTTTGAGACTGGGTTACCTCACTTAGTATGATGTTCTCCAGCTCCATCCATTTGCCTAAGAATGTCATCAATTCATTGTTTCTAATGGCTGAATCTTACTCCATTGTGTATATATACCACACTTTTTGCATCCATTCTTCTGTTGAGGGATACCTGGGTTCTTTCCAGGTTCTGGCTATTATAAATAGGGCTGCTATGAACATAGTGGAGCATATATCCTTATTACGTGCTGGGGAATCCTCTGGATATATGCCCAAATGTGGTTATAGCAGGATCTTCTGGGAGTGAGGTGCCCAGTTTTCTGAGGAACCTCCAGACTGATTTCTAAAGTGGTTGTACCAATTTGCAACCCCACCAGCAGTGCAGGGATGTTCCTCTTTCTCCACATCCTCGCCACCACTTGCTGTCTCCTGAATTTTTAATCTTAGCCATTCTGACTGGTGTAAGGTAAAATCTCAGGGTTGTTTTGATTTGCATTTCCCTAATGACTAATGAGGTTGAACATTTTTTAAGATGCTTCTCCGCCATCCGAAGTTCTTCCAGCGAAAATTCTTTGTTTACTTCTGTACCCCATTTTTAATAGGATTATTTGGTTTTCAGGGGTCTATCTTCTTGAGTTCTTTGTATATATTGGATATTATCCCTCTATCTGATATACAGAGTCAACACAATACCCATCAAAATCCCAACTCAATTCTTTATAGAGTTAGAAAGAGCAATTCTCAAATTCATTTGGAATTACAAAAAACCCAGGATAGCTAAAACTATTCTCAATAACAAAAGAAATTCTGGGGGAATCAGTATTCCTGACCTCAAACAATACTACAGAGAAATAGTGTTAAAAACTGCATGGTATTGGTACAGTGATAGGCAGGCGGATCAATGGAACAGGATTGAAGATCCAGAAATGAACTCACACACCTATGGCCACTTGATCCTGGACAAAGGTGCTGAAAACATCCAATGGAAAAAAGATGCTCTTTTCAACAAATGGTGCTGTTTCAACTGGAGGTCAGCATGCAGAAGAATGCAAATTGATCCATCCTTGTCTCCTTGTACTAACCTCAACTCCAAATGGATCAAGGACCTCCACATAAAGCCAGACACTCTGAAGCTAATAGAAAAGAAACTGGGGAAGACCCTTGAGGACATCGGTACAGGAGAAAAGTTTCTGAACAGACTACCAATAGTGTATGCTCTAAGATCAAGAATTGACAAATGAGACCTCATAAAATTACAAAGTTTCTGTAAGGCAAAGGACACCATCAAAAGTACAAATCAGCAACCAGCAAATTGGGAAAAATCTGTGTCTTGTTGTGGTGTGGCTCAACACACTTTTAACCTAAGAGCATTTTTTTTTTTACTGTAAACCAGTAGTTGTAGTATGACTCAGCCCTAGCACACACATTAACTCAAGAGCATTCTGTAAAGAAGAGCTATTCTCAATAACAAAAGAAATTCTGGGGGAATCAGTATTCCTGACCTCAAACAATACTACAGAGAAATAGTGTTAAAAACTGCATGGTATTGGTACAGTGATAGGCAGGCGGATCAATGGAACAGGATTGAAGATCCAGAAATGAACTCACACACCTATGGCCACTTGATCCTGGACAAAGGTGCTGAAAACATCCAATGGAAAAAAGATGAATAAAATCCATGATAGGGCAAGAGGCAGAACAAGCAGCAAGTTGACAGAAATGAACATAAGAAAACCCAGGAAAGAGAAAGAAGGTCATTGAGTTCAAGAAAAATGACAGCAGCATGAATAAAGGGCTTTTTCCTTCTGAGACATAGGTGGAGTGTGAAGGTTTGCTGGGTGCTTTCTCTGCCTCTTAGAGTAAGCAGGGTTTCACGACAGAGTTTGTCTCCTAAGACATTTGGAAAATCAAAAAATTTGATTTTTCTTATATTCATACTGTCATGACAGCTCTCTTTCCTCATGATGCATACTGAAACATAGTCTAACACCAGCAGACATTGTGTGGGACACCTTAACTCTGCTTTAAGAATAAGGTTTGTTATAAACTTCTTTGTTTTATCGCATAATCAATATTTTCTACTTTTTCAGAAATATAATCTTGTTGCCACAGAAAGCAAAGTCTTTTTAACCATTTCTTAATATCTTTCCTTAGCTTTTGTGTTCAGATTTATATGTATTGATGTTGAATTGTGTTAAAAAGTTTCAACACAAAATTTTATGTTTGCCCTTTCTAAAGACAAGAGTTTATAAAAAAAATTAAATGGATTTTGGATTGGGATTAGGACAAACCCTACAATAATTTCAGAAATTACTAAAAATGTCTTTCTGCATTTTGTTTTAGGTTTCTTATGTAAAATAGCACTGACAATTATAAAATAAAAATATTGATCTGTTCCAAAAAATAAAATTAATGCTAGTATTTAAAAAATGAGATAGAAATATAAACAAATAAAAACATATAAAATGTTGTCACTAAAAGATTGGAAAAAAAGAAATGAATTGTAGTAAAGAGTAGGAAAGTTTGACTTTCCTTCCTGAAGGTACATGAAGAATATTCAGGTTCAATGTATGGCAGAACCTCACATAACCAATTTCAGAGTGAACTGTAATATTCTATTGTTTTTATCTGCAACATTATTACCTATAATAAAGTCATATCATCTGATACCTCAATAGAATTATATTTGAGCCTAATCTTAAAGAAATGGAAAAGGATTAGAATGAGATTTGAACCAATCTGGCAGTATTATTGTAAGAATATAACACATGAAATATTTCAAGAGAAATATGAATAGAGAACAGATCACATTCACACTCTATAGAGGATCATCTGCAATGTGAAATGCCTTCAGACACATGTTAGAGCCACTCCTGATCCTGATCATGTGCTTCTTATGCCCGGTGTCATAAAATAAAACATTTTTCAATTTAAGCCATGCTATGTGTAATAGTAAAATATGGTGGGCTTAGCTAACACAGATTAAATAGTGACATGGGATCAATTAGATAATAATATTTTAGGCTACATTCTAAACAATGGAGAATGTGGATCTAGCAAGAAAATTGTTTATAATTTTCACCTGTTTGCCCAATTCACTTAAGGTCGCTATTTTATTAAAATAAATAAAGATACCTCAGTGTATCTTCCTTACATTCTATCAGTCCAAATCAGTGATAATGATTTGGACTGCATATATATAGCAACTGCAACTATATATTTTATATTTCCTTATGTTTTTGTTATGAACAGATATCTAAAAAAGGAAGTAATGGGAAATATTTAATTTGGTTGAAGGTTTAAGAGGAGTCAGTTAAACCTGGTGGGGGAGAAATGTCAGGCAAACCAGATGTCAGCTGTTATCTAGAAAGGGCAGAGACAGAAAACAGAACTGAATAAAAACTTTGTGGTTACACCTTTTGTTTTCCGTAGACTTCAGCTCATAGAATGAGAGCACTCATGCTCAGGTGAATTTTCATGCCTACAATATTACTAGCAATTCCTTCGGACACGCTGGCATTTGTTCCTATCAAGCCGAGTTAGTAATGGAGATTAGCAGTCACTACACCACTTTTGGCTTTCTTAGTGAATAAATAATATGGAGTACTATCAATAGTGTGTTTTGAAAATACATGTGATCTTATTTATTATAACAATGCCTATATCTTAGTTAAGTCATGAATGACAAAGAAATATGATTTTGAAAGATCATTTTAATTATAATGTAATGATTTTCTTCCTATGGTTTACCATCGACTGTTTATTTTCCTCAGGAAAATTCATTTCCTGAGATTTTCCTAAATATTTTGTTCCATTTCAGCTTTGTAATCCAGGAATACTCTTATCTATTTTATTCTAGTACGAAGAAATCTTCTGAAGAGGAGTTATCACATTTCACTAATCTCTGTACGTAGAAATGTACCTGTAATGTACTCAGTGAACAACTGTGTGTTGAGTCAATGGAAGAATGTAATAACCTAAGTCTGCAGGTTACAGAACATTCTTGTTTGTGGGTGTTCTATAGATCATTAAGAGGAACTATGATTTGCAAACAAATAGCAAAATAAAACTATTAGCTGCATTCATATGCATTATCACTGACTGGGCAATGCATCATACACTCATAAAAACAAACATGTAATGATGTGCACAGCATACACACTAGGAGGAAGATCTACTAAGAACCTGGTCAATAATCAAAGCTCTCACCTCATTCTCATGCTTCCTGCTGCAAGATGGATATGCTTCCTCAACTGACTGTCGCGAAGTTAAGAGTTCCCTTCCCTTTTCCTTTTGAACTTTTCAGTACTGATACTCCAGTTGTATTGAAGAATAAAGCTATGAAGCCTGTCAGAAAAGACTTTTTAAATTTTGTTCTTATTACTGAAAATAATTCAGTATCTTGTTATAAGAGAAAACATGGAAGGTATATGTGATCTTTCCCCTCAGCAGTTTAGATTTAATGTCTTACAGATTGTGCCTTATAGATATTAAGATTTGTAGTCTTTCAGTGGCTTGACAAACAGAAGTTTCTTAAATATTTTACTACAAAGAAAAGAAGGTAAGAAGGATAATTCCTAGGTAATTACAAATTCAAACAAATTATGTGTATATAATTATTGTGTGTTTTTAAATAGCATACAAAGTCATTCTCAGCAATATAATTTTCATTAGTACCTTCTTGTGGTAAATAAAGTGGGAGGGAATATTTGTGATATTATGATTATTATATAACAGTATGTTTGTTTATTTGTGGGTTATATGTATGCTATCACATACTGATGTTATATTTTACTACATATTTTGTATGATTATAGGTGATATATGATATAAAAGTTTAATGAACTACTCTAGATTTGCTATTGTATATTTGTATAAATTGCTTTATCATTTTAAAACATTATCAGAATGTATTATTCACCCTAGAGAAATAATTGAGTAAATATCACATTGAGATATATGTAAAAGTTCTAAGCAAGCATTTATATATAGAAAAAGTGTTTTGAGATTGCTATTCCTCTCTTGACACTCATAAAGAGAAAGCTTTAGCTCCTGATTCTAACTTCAGTGCAGCTAACAGCTTTATAGTTTTTCATGCCACCCCAATAAATGTCTTTTGATGCTACTGGCAACTTTATTTCAACTTATGTTTGCAACTTATAGCAGAATCAAAACTCATACCCTACAATTTATACTTGCATGGGCATGGTATTATACTCTATAATATAAAATTGAAAATACTAAGAAAATTGAATTTCAGTTAAATAAATCTACCATTAACTACATGCTTTCAATTTGTCTCTAATGGGTGGAATGATAAATTCATGTCCCTAGAAATCAAATTAAGGTGATGTATTTACCAGAATAGAGACACTTCTTTAATAACTATGTTTTGTATCAGTAAGAGTCGATAACTATACCAGGGAACATTTGACAATATGCATTTTGCATGGGTTTCACTGGCTCAATTTGCCACTCATATAATCTTCTAATAACTTTTATCATTTAAACATTAAAAAGAAATTTAGTAGGAATGTCATGGATGTAAAATATTAAATAATATACAGTTGAGGATTTTCCTTTCTTCAGTGACTTGGTGAATTTAAATACGGTATTGTTTTGAAATCAGCTATAACTATCGGTGATGATCTGCAGTTGAAAGAATTTGACACATTTTTCTGATAGTCCTTTCCAACAGAATGGTAACAAGTTCAGATATTGAAAGTTGCTTATTTGGATTCTTAATGATGGTGGATGCAATCTCCTTCATGATCTCTGTGTCTTCCCCTGACTTGATGTATCCTCATTTCTGTCTTTATGTAGGAAATGCCTGGCTCTTACATAATATCCTAATTTTTTGATATTGGAATGATATTCTAGTTTGACTTTTGTATCTCTATTATATTTTAAGTGTCAGTGTATTTTTTATTTTTTATTAATTAATTAATTTATTTTTTGCACTCCATATTTTATTTCCTCCCATCCCCTGTCCACTCACTGACTGTCCCACATGCCATAGATCCTCCCGCCCTCTTTCACCAAGTGAATGTCCCCAACCCCCATGCTCTCTGACCAATAAATTCCCTAAGGCCTCCAGTCTCTTGAGGGTTAGGTGCACCATCTCTGAATGAATACAGACCTGGCAGTCCTCTACTGTATGTGTGTTGGGGGTCTCATATCAGCTGGTGTATGCTGTCTCCTTGGTGGTCCAGTGTTTGAGAGATCTTGGGGGTCCCAATTAAATGAGACTCCTGGTCCTCCTACAGGATTGCCCTTCCCTGCAGTTTCTTTCAGTTTTCCCTAATTCAAAAAAAGTGGTCAGCTGCTTCTGTCCATTGGTCAGGTACAAATATCTGCATCTGACTCTTTCAGCTGCTTGTTGGGTCTTTTGTAGTAAGGTCATGCTTGGTCCACTTTTGTGAGCTAGCCTCAGTAATAGTGTGAGGACTTGGGAACTCCCCATGAGTTGGATCCCACTTTGGGCCTGTCACTGGACCTTCTTTTCTGTTTTATGACCAAGTATGTGGTCAATTTTCAAGAACGTACCATGAGGTGCTGAAAGGAAGGTAAAGTCTTTTGTTTTAGGATGAAATGTTCTAAAGAAATTAGGGAAACTACTCTCTTCACAATAGTCACAAATAATACAAAATACTTTGGTATGACTCTAACCAAACAAGGGAAAGACCTCTATGACAAGAACATCAAATTTCTGAAGAAAGAAATCAAAGAAGATCTCAGAAAATGGAGATATCTCTCATGCTCACATTTTTACTATGTTAATTAGCAGAATTAACATGGTAAAATTGGCCATCCTACCAAAGGGAATCTATAGATTCAATGCAATCCTCATCAAAATTCCAATACATTTCTTCAAAAATATGCAAAGAGTAATTCTCAAATTCATTTAGAAAGGAAAAAGAAAAGAGAATAGCAAAAACAATTCTTATCAATAAAAGAACTTTAGAGGGAATCACCATCCCTGACCTCAAGCTGTGCTACAGAGTATCGCTATTATTTTAAACTGTGATTATATTCGCTATTATTTTAAACTGTGATTATATTTGTAACCTTTGCTGAATATTTGAGGTCTATTTGATAAAACCTTGAAAAATATTAATTTCTAAGTGAGCATATTCATACAACATGGGGATATAAGAAATATGCAAGGTGAATATAGAAGGTGATGTCACATGCAGATGTGATTTTATATATGAAAGAACCTAAATATTGCAACAGAATGCACTGAAATGTGATAAACACACGTAGCTAAGTGACAAGTTACAAATTAATACATGAAAAATCAATACCTTGGATATATGCCAATGATATACTGAGAATGGACAATCTAACTCCGATTCAATATTCTCTGAAAAATAAAACACTTGCAATAAACATATAAAAACCTGAAAGGCCTTTACATTGGAAATTTTAAAAGAATAAAGAGAGGAAAAGATGCAATGATTTATTTTCAGTAGTTGGAAAAATTATTATTGTAAAAAAGACTATTTTACCAAAAATTAATCTACAGCCTACACATCAAGTTCAATACTTGTCAAAATACTGATGTCATTATTCACAGGAATAGAAAAATAATCTTAAAATTCCCACTAAAGCAGAAAAGATATTAGAGAACTTGAAACAAAATAAAATAATAGGAAAAATGGATTTTCCTATCAGCAAACTTTTGGTTAAAACACAGTTCTTCATAGAGCTAGAAAGAGCAATGCTCAAATTCATCTGGAATAACAAAAAATCCAGGATAGCTAAATCTATTCTCAACAGTAAAAGAACTTCAGGGGGATTCAGTATCCCAGACCTCAAACTTTACTACAGAGCAATAGTGATAAAAACTGCATGGTATTGGTACAATGTCAGGTAAGCAGATCAATGGAATAGGACTGAAGACCCAGAAATGAACCCACACACCTATGGTCACTTGATCTCTGACAAAGGAGCTGAAAACATCCAGTGGAAAAAAAGATAGTCTTTTCAACAAATGGTGCTGGTTCAATTGGAGGTCAGCATGCAGAAGAATGCGAATTGATTCATTCTTATCTCCCTGTACTAAGCTCAACTCCAAATAGATTAATGACCTCCACATAAAACCTGACACACTGAAACTAATAGAAAAGAAACTGGGGAAGACCTTGAGGACATGGGCACAGGGAAAAAGTTCCTGAATAGAACATCAATAGCTTATGCTCTAAGATCAAGAATTGACAAATGGGACCTCATAAAACTACAAATTTTCTGTAGGGCAAAGGACACTGTCAAAAGGACAAAACGTCAACCAACAGATTGGGAACGGTTCTTCTCCAACCCTAAATCCGACAGAGGGCTAATATCTAATATATACAAAGAACTCAAGAAGGTAGAACCCAGAGAACCAGGGTACCGACATAAACAAAGAATTTTCACATGAAGAACTTCAGAGGGCTGAGAAACACCTTAAGAAATGTTCAACATCATTAATCATTAGGGAAATACAAATCAAAACAACCCTGAGATTTCACCTCACACCACTCAGAATGGCTAAGGTCAAAACCTCAGGAGACAGCAGGTGCTGGCGAGGATGTGGAGAAAGAGGAACACTCCTCCACTGCTGGTGGAATTGCAAGATGGTGCAACCACTTTGGAAATCAGTCTGGAGGTTCCTCAGAAAACTGGGCATGGCACTTCCGGAGGACCTTGCTATACTACTCCTGGGCATATACCCAGAGGATTCCCCAGCATGCAATAAGGACACATGCTCATCTATGCTCATAGCAACCTTATTTGTAGTAGCCAGAAGCTGGAAAGAACCTAGGTGTCCCTCAAAGGAGGAATGGATACAAAAAATGTGGTATATTTACACAATGGAGTACTATTCAGCCATTAGAAACAAAGAATTCATAGACAAATGGATGGAGCTGGAGAACATCATACTAAGTGAGGTAACACAGTCTCAAAAGATCAATCATGTTATGCACTCACTGATAAGTGGATATTAACCTTGAAACTTGGAATACCCAAGAAATAATCCACATATTAAATGATGTCCAAAAAGAATGGAGGAGCGGCCCCTGGTTCTGGAAAGACTCAATGCAACAGTATAGAAGAATACCAGAACAGGGAAGTGGGAAGGAGTAGATGGAGGAACAGGGCGAGGGAAGAGGGCTTATGGGACTTGCAGGGAGTGGGGACCCAGAAAGGGGGAAATCATTTGAAATGTAAATAAAGAATACATCGTATAAAAAATTTAAAAAAAGATATTGAGCCATAGTAATATATGGTATTGGCACAAAAAGAGACCACATAGATGCTTGGAATAGAATAGAGATTCAATATATAATCCAAATAGCTACCGCACCTGCATTTTGACAAGTATTCTAAAACTGTACAGCTGAGCAATGAAAGCCTCTTCAACAAAGATCACAGGAAAATGGTGATTTCCCCTTGCAGAGAAGTGTGATTAGGACCCTCTCACTTTGGACAAATGTATAGTATAAATTGATCAAAGACCTCAGTGAAACCTGGTACTCTGAAATTATTAGAGAAAAGAAGTAAGAGTTTTTGAAGATATAGGAAAAGGAAAAGATTTTCTTAGTAAGATCCACTTGCCGAGGAAATAATTCCAAAGGCTGGCAAATGTGACCTCATTAAGTTCAAAAGTGTCTACTCAGTCTAGGAAAAAAAAAACAAGTCAAGGGACAGTCTACAGAATAGGAGATCATTTGATAACTGTCTGTCTAAGACAGCACTGATATCTACAACATAGGGATATCAAGAGAATTAAAAAGGAGAAGTTAAACAATGTAGCATAAAGATCCAACAATGGAATCCAAAGACAGATCTAAAATAATGAGAAATAGAAATGGCTTATAAATATTAACTATTTAGAAATGAAAATAAAAGTATATGAGTTTATTTTTTATTTTTTTAAATTCTGTCTCATCCCAGGCACAACGACTGTCTTTACAGTTAGAAAACACATGCTGGCAAGAGTGTGGGAAGAAGGAAATTTTATCCATTGCTGGTGAGAATGTGTGTCCTGTATAACATTATGTCCCAAATTCTACTCTTCTACTAAAATAACATAGAAGTAGAATGGCTCTTTATTACACACTACTATAGTCAGTTCCTTGCCTATCATCAAGGAAGGTGGGAACAAATTCAGATTCACACTAAGGCAATGTGCAAAAAGTGAGAGACCTTCATTCAGAACTATACAGGAGTTCTCAAATATCTTTCCCCTCAAGTCTCAAAGAAAACTATAGAAGAGGATACAGAAAGAGTTTAAGAGTTAGAGAGGATGCAGGACACAAAATTAATGAATTCTTACAAACAGCAGGACCAGGGAGAATATGAAATTAACCAAGACTGAGTCAGCATGTATAGGGCCCTCACACATCTGCAAATGATGGGGTATTCTATCTGAGAGGACAAGTGATATTTACAGTTGATAACCACATAAAAATGAAAATTTAGTATTCTCCCAAAGGAATCTCAACAAGGAAACAAACTATTCTTAAGGGCAAGCCATATTCACAATAGTAGATGGCCAAAAGTATATATATACAAAGACATCTTTGGAGATTTCTTTCCGGAAAATGTCCCATCAGGGCCTTTCCCTTCCCTTCCCCTCCCCTCCCCTTCCCTCCCTCTTCCCTTCCCTTCCCTTCCCCTTCCTTTCTCTTCCCCTTCCCTTCTTTTCTGTTCCCCTTCCTTTCCCTTCCCCTCCCTTTTTCTTCCCTTCCCCTTCCCTTCCCCTTCCCTTCCCCTTCCCTTCCCCTCCCTTCCCTTCTCCTCTTTCCCTCCCCTCCCATCCCCTCCCCTCCCTCCCTTCACTTCCTTTCCCTTCCTTCTTTTCTCTTCCTTCCCTCCCTTCCTTCCTTCCCTCTCCTCCCCTCCCCTCCCTTACCTTCCTTTCCCTTCCTTCTCTTGCCTTCCCTTCCCTTCCCTCCCTTTCTTCCCTTTCTTCCCTCCCCTTCCCTCCCCTTCCCCTCCCTTTCCTCCCCTTCTCTTCCCTTCCCTTCCCTCACTTTCTTCCTTCCCTCCTGTCTCCTCCCTTCCCTTCCTTCCCTTCCCCTTCCCTTCCACTCCCTTCTCCTCCCCTTCCCTTCCCTCCCTTCCTTCCTTACCTCCTGTCCTCTCCCTTCCCTTCCTTCCCTTCCCCTTCCTTCTCCTTCCCTTCCCCTCCCTTCTCTTCCCCTCCCCTCCCCTTCCCTTCCCGTCCCTACTCCTCCCCTCCCCTCCCCTTTTGCTCCCCTCCAGTCCCCTCCATTTTATCTTATTAAACTATGTCATTGAATTCTTTCTTTCTTTCTTTCTTTCTTTCTTTCTTTCTTTCTTTCTTTCTTTCTTTCTTTCTTCCTTCCTTCCTTCCTTCCTTTCCTTCTTTCTTTCTTTCTTTTTCTTTCTTTCTTTCTTTCTTTCTTTCTTTCTTTCTTTCTTTCTTTCTTTCTTTCTTTCTTTCTTTCTTTCTTTCTTTCTTTCTTTCTTTCTTTCCCTCTTTCATTCTTATCTACACTGCAACTGCTCCACATCCCATATCTCCTCTTTGACCTCTGCTTCCTCGAGAAGGTCCCCATACCTCTACCGCCCCACCCCACACACACACACCAGAACCTTAACATCCCTGGGGCCTCCAGATTGAGGGTTAGGTGCATCTTTGCAGTCTGAACCCAGACCCAGCAGTTCTTTGCTATATATACATTAGGGGCCTCACATCAGCAGTTGTATGCTGCTGGGTTAGTGGTCCAGTGTCTGAGAGATTTCAGGGGTCCAGGTAAATTGAGACTGCTGGTTCTCCTACATGAGCTCTCTCCTCCTCGGCTTCTTTCTGGTTTCCCTAATTCAACCACAGCACTCAGCAGCTTCTGTCCATTTGTTGGGGGAAAATATCAGCATCTGACTCTTTCAACTGATTGTTGGGTCTTTCTGAGGACAGTCATGCTAGGTCCTTTTTGTGAATGCTTCACAGACTCAGCCTTTGTGCCTCCCCTTGAGCTGGATCCTACTTCAGGTCTGATGCTGAACATTCTTTCCCTCAGGCTCCTCTCCATTTCTATTGCTGTATTTCTTTAGGACACAAAAATTTATGGGCCAGAGTTTTGACATTGGGATGGCAACCCATTCCTCACTTGATGCTCTGTCTTATTGCTAGAGTTGGGCTCTACACATTCTCTGTCCCCCCTCTAGTGCATTTCATCAGGAGTCCCTCCCTTTGAGTCCTGAGAGTCTCTCACCTCCCAGGTCTCTAGTACCTTTGGAGGGTTCTCTCAACCTCCTACCTCCTGAGGTTGTCTGTTACCATTTTTTCTGTTGTCCTTCAAAGATTCAGTCCTTTCCCCCTATGCAAAACCAGATCAAGTTCCCATCTTCCCCCCATCCCTTCCACCCTCCCCCACAGGTCCCTTTTTCCCTCCCCCTTGTGAGTGCTTTCTTCTCCCTCCCAAGTGGGACTGAGGAGTCTTCACTTGGGCCATTTAGCTTGTTGACTTTTATGAGTTCTGTGGACTATATTTTGGGTATTCTGGATGTTTTTTTTTTTTTTTGGATAATATCCACTTATTTGTGAGTACATACCATACATCACCTTTTGGGTCTATTTTCTATTTTCTAACTATTTTAGGGTTAGGGTTAGGGTTAAGGTTAGGGTTAGGGTTAAGGAGTTAGGGTTAGAGTTAGGGTTGTTTCTAACTATAAGTATATTTCTAACTGTTTTCTAGTTCCACCCATTTACCTGTAAAACTCAGGATGTCCTCATTCTTAATAACTGAGTAATATTCCATTATATAAATGGACCACATTTTCTGCATTCATTCTTCTGTTGTGGGTCATCTGAGTTATTTCCAAATTCTGGATATCACAAATAAGGCTGCTATATCATAGTGGAACACACACTCCTGTGGCATGCTGGGGCATCTTTTGGGTATATTCCCAAGTGTGGTATTGCTGAATCTTCAGGTAGAACTTTTTCTAATTTTCTGAAGAACCTCCAGATTGATTTCCAGAGTGGTTGTATCAGTTTACAATCCCACCAACAATAGAGGACTGTGCCTCTTTCTCCACGCCCTTGCCAACAAACATGTGTTATCACCTAAGGTTTTGCTCTTAGTGATTCTGATTGGTATAAGGTAAAATAACAGCATCATTTTGATATTCATTTCTCTGATAACTAAAGACTTTGATCATTTCTTTAGGTGCTTCTCAGCCATTGGATATTCCTTTGTTGTAAATTCTCAGTTTAGTTCTATAACCCATTTTTGATTGGTTTGGTTATTTCATGGTTAGTTTATTGAGTCTTCATATATTTTAGATATTAGTCCTCTAAAGGATTTGGGGTTAGTGAAGATTTTTTTTCCAAATTGGTAGTTTTCCTATTTGTCTTATTCACTATGTCCTTTGTGTTACAGAAGCTTTCCAGTTTCATGAGGTCCCATTTATGAATACTTGATCTTAGAGCATGAGCCAATTGAGTTCTGTTTAGGGATATTTCTCCTGTGCCAATGAATTCAAGGATCTTTCCCACTTTTTCTTCTATTAGATTCAGTCTATCTGGTTTTATGTTGTGGTCTTTGATCCACTTAGACTTTTACTTTTTGCAAAGTGACAAATATGGGTCTATTTTCATTTTTCTATATACAGCCAGCCAGTTAGACCAGCACCATTTCTTGAAGATGCTTTTTTTTTTCCTTGTATATTATTTGCTTTGTCAAAGATCAAGTATCTATAAGTGTGTGGTTTTATTTCTTGGTCTTTAATTCTTTTCCATTGATCAATGTGTCTGTCTCTGCACTAATACAATGCAAGTTTTATCACTATTGCTCTGTAATACAGCTTAAGTAACTTGCCACATATTATAGTTGTAGGCTTTGTAAATTCCTATCACAGCACATAGAGTCTAGGTTTCTTTGGAGTACAAATTATAGCGCATCTTAGTTTATCTCATAAAGTAAACTGTAAATTCTTCAAAAAGCATGATAATTTCTAGCACAATACCTTGTTATTTAGTATGCATTCTAATCACTACATAACTTTAACTGTTCTATTATTAGCTTTCAGTTAAGTAATACTTGGCCAAAGCAAATACAAGTTTAAATGATATACATCACCTTTAAGATTTTTCTGAGCCTCCTTGACATTATTTTTTCTTGAAGAAAGTTTAAGTGATGCAAACAGGAAGAACAACTGCTTTGATGACTCAGACCATTACCTCATTGATGAGAATGTCACCACAGTCAGAACAATTATGTTTCTTCAGTTGCAGAATTCTGTTTCCTCACATAATGGTTTTTTAAATTGTCAAGAGCCTACAGTGCATATTGGATATATATTCCTGTAAATGGAAAAGACAGTGTTCATTTTAGAAAGATGGATTGGTGAGGCATTTGATTTATTTATAATAAATTTCCTTCATCATCTGTGGAGGCCATAATTTAAAAATCATATTTGATGAAAAATTTGTTTTTCCTTTTAAGATGCTCTCATTCTAATCATTTTCATACTTCATAATATTATAATCTGAAATAGTGGATGAGTGTGCAGAATATGATATATTAATTTTGTTCTTATTTTTTCCTTGCTTGATGTTAAGACAAGAGTTCATTGTTCAAGTCATGTAGGCCTGGGATGCTTTCTGTAGGTCACATGGGCCTCAGACTATTGGTCATCCTCCTATTTCACCCTCTAAAATAATAAGAAAATACTTTAAAAGTTTAATAAACTTAGATATCTAATCACCAATGAACAATTAACAACAAATAAAACACTAAATATTATATATCTCCAATTAGTCCATAAAAATGTCTGTATACATTTTAGTTTAAAATGTTTTCATGCCTTCTAGTCACCACCTTTGGATCTGGAGCAGCCTGGGCCATGCTCCCTGTCTCCAGACAGTGCAGAGGGCCAGCAGTGTTACAAGAACACATGAAGGACATAAATAAATCTCTTAAAGAAATGCAGGAGAAAAATGATCAAAAGCTAGAAGACCTTACAAGGGAAATGCAAAAATCACTTAAAGAAATTCAGGAGAATATGGTAAAAAGATAGTAGCCAATAAGGAGTAAATGCAAAAATCACCTAAATGAATACAGGCAGAAGTCATGAAAGAGGGAACAGAAAAATCTCTTAAAGAATTACATGAAAACACAAACAAGCAAGTGAAGGAACTGAGCAAAAGCTGATGCAGATGATTCAGATGGTGAATATACCATAGAAACCATGGACTAAACGGTCAAAGAAAATGCAAAATACAAAAAGCTTGTAACCCAAAACATCCAGGAAATCCAGGACACAAGGAGAAGGCCAAACCTAAGGTTTATAGGCATAGATGAGAGCAAAAATTTACAACTTAAAGGGCCAGCGAATATCTTCAATAAAATTATGGAAACAAACTTCCCTAATCTAAAGACAGAGATGCCCATGAATATACAAGAAGCCTACAGAACTCCAAACAGACTGGGCCAGAATAGAAATACATCCCATCACATAATAATCAAAACCCCAATTACGCTAAACAAAGAAAGAATATTAAAGGCAGTAAGAGAAAGAGGCCAAGAAAAATATAAAGGAAGACATATCAGAATCACACCAGACTTCTCACCAAAGACTATGGAAGGTAGAAGATCCTGGGCAGATCTCATGCAGACTCTAAGAGAACATAAATGCCAGCCAAAACTACTATACCCAACAAAATTCTCAATCACCATAGATGGAGAAACCAAGATATTCCATGAAAAAACCACGTTTACCAAATATCTGACAACAAACCCAGCCCTACAAAGATAATTGGAGGAAAACACCAATACAAGGAGAGAAACTTCACCAAGGAAAAAGCAAGATAGTAACCTTCTTTCATCAAACCAAAAAGAAGATAACCAATCAAATATAAAAGATAACATCAAAAATTACAGGAATAATCACTATTCCTTAATATCTCTTAACATCAATGGACTCAATTCCCCAATAAAAAGTCATAGATTAACAGACTGGATACATATATAGAATTCTACATTTTGCTGCATACAGGAAACACATCTCAGTGTCAAAGACAAACACTACCTTAGAGTAAAAAGCTGGAAGACAATTTTACAAGCAAATGGTCTCAAGAAACAAGCCAGAGAAGTCATTCTAATATCAGATTAAATTGACTTTCAACCTAAAGTCATCAAAAGAGACACTTAGGGACACTTCTTGCTGGTCAAAGGAAAAACACACCAAGAAGAACTCTCATTCCTGAACACCTATGCTCCAAATGCAAGGGCATCTTCATTTGTAAAAGAAACTTTACTAAAGCTCAAAGCACAAATTGCACCTAACACAATAATTGTGGGTGACTTCAACACTGCACTTTCCTCAGTGGACTGATCAGGAAAACAGAAACTAAACAGGGACACAGTGAAACTAATTGAAGCTTTGGACAAATTAGATTTAACAGATATATATAGAAAATTTCACCCTAAAGCAAAAGAATATACCTTTTTCTCAGCACCTCATGGTACCTTCTCAAAAATCGACCATATAATTGGTTACAAGACAGACCTCAACAAATATAAGAAGATCAAAATAATCCCATGCCTTGAATCAGATCACTATGGAGTAAAGGTGGTTTTCAATAGCAACAAAAACAACAGAAAGCCCACATACACATGGAAACTGAACAATACTCTACTTAATGATACCTTGGTCAAGGAAGAAATAAGGAAAGAAATCAATGACTTTTTAGATCTTAATGAAAATGAAGACACAACATACTCAAATATAGGAGACACAATGAAAGCAGTGCTAAGAGGAAAACTCATAGCCCTGAGTGCCTTCAAAAGGAAATGGAGAGAGCATACACTAGCAGCTTAATTACACACCTGATAGCCTTGGAGCAAAAAGAAGCAAATTCACCCAGGAGGAGTAGAAGGCAGAAAATCATCAAACTCAGGGCTGAAATCAATCAAGTAGAAAACTAAGAGAACTATTCAAAGAATCAACAAAACCAGGAGCTGGTTCTTTGAGAAAATCAACAAGATAGATAAACCCTTAGCCAGACTAACCAAAGGGCACAGAGACAGTATCCAGGTTAACAAAATTAGATATGAAAAGGGAGATATAACAACAGAAACTGATGAAATTCAAAAAGTCATCAGATCTTACTACCAAAGCCTATACTCAACACAACTGGAGAATATGGAGGAAATGGACAATTTCCTAGACAGATACCAAACACCAAAATTAAATCAGGATGAAATAGATCATCTAAACAGTCCCATAACCCCTAAAGAAATAAAAGGGGTCATAGAAAGTCTCCCAACCAAAAAAAGCACAGGATGAGATGGCTTCAGTGCAGAATTCTATCACAACTTCAAAGAAGACCTAACACCAATACTCTTCAAACTGTCCCACAAAATAGAAACAGAAGGAACACTACCCAACTCGTTCTTTGAAGCCACAATTTCACTGATACCAAAACCACACAAAGATCCAACAAAGAAAACTTTAGGCCAATTTCACTAATGAATATTGATGCAAAAATACTCAATAAAATTCTTGTGAAATTTAGAATCCAAGAACACATCAAAACGATCATCCACCACAGTCAAGTGGGCTTCATCTCAGGGATGCAGGAATAGTTCAATATAAGGAAATCCATCAATGCAATCCACTACATAAACAAACTCAAAGAAAAAAACATATGATCATTTCATTAGATGCTCAAAAAGCATTTGACAAAATTCAGTATCCTTTCATGTTAAAAGTCTTGGAAAGAACAGGAATTCAAGGCCCATACTGAAACATAGTTAAAGCAATATTCAGCAACCTGGTATCCAATATCAAACTAAGTGGAGAGAAACCTGAAGCAATCCCACTAAAATCAGGGACTAGACAAGGCTACCTTCTCTCCATATCTTTTCAATATAGTATATGAAGTTCTAGCTAGAGCAATTAGACAACATAAGGAGGTCAGAGGGATACACATTTTAAAAGAAGAAGTACAATTATCACTATTTGCAGATGACATGATAGTATACTTAAGTGACCCAAAAAACTCCACCAGAGAACTCCTACCGTTGATAAACAACTTCAGCAAATAGGCAGGTTATAAAATCAACTCAAGCAAATTAGTTGCCTTCCTATACTCAAAGGATAAGCAGGCTGTGAAAGAAGTTAGGAAAATGACACCCTTCACAATAGCCACAAACAATATAAAGTATCTGATGTGACTCTAACCAAACAAGTAAAAGATCTATATGACAATAACTTCAGGTCTCTGAGGAAGGAAATCGAAGAAGACCTCAGAAAATGGAAAAATCTGCCATGCTCGTGGATTGGCAGGATTAATATAGTTAAAATGGCCATCTTGCCAAAAGCAATATATAGGTTCAATGCAATCCCCATCAAAACCCCAACTCAGTTCTTCACAGAGTTAGAAAAATAAATTCTCAATTTTATTTGGAATAACAAAAAACCCAGGATAGCTAAAACTATCCTCAACAGTAAAAGAACGCCTGGGGGAATTAGTATCCCAGACCTCAAGCCATAACAGAGCAATAGTATTAAAAACTGCCTGGTATTGGCACAGGGACAGGCAAGTGGACCAATTGAATAGAATTGAAGACACAGAAATGGACCAACACACCTTTGGTCACTTGATCTTCAACAAAGGAGCAGAAAACATCCAGTGGAAAAAAGATAGCCTTTTCAACAAATGGTTCTGGTTCAACTGGAGGTAAGCATGCAGAAGAATGTGAATTGATCCATTCTTATCTCCTTGTACTAAACTCAATTCCAAATGGATCAAGGACCTCCACATAAAACCAGACACACTGAAACTAATAGAAAAGGAACTGGGGAAAATCCTTAAGGACATGGGCACAGGGGGAAAGTTCTTGAACAGAACACCAATAGTTTATGCTCTAAGATCAAGAATTAACAAATGGGACCTCATAAAATTACAAAGTTTCTATAAGGCAAAGGACACGGTCAAAAGGACAAATCGGCAACCAACAAATTGGGAAAAGATCTTCACCAACCCTACATCTGATAGAGGGCTAATATCCAATATATACAAAGAACTCAAGAAGTTAGACACCAGGGAATCAAATAACCCTATTAAAAATGGGGTACAGATCTAAATAAAGAATTTTCACTTGAAGAAATTCGGATGGCCAAGAAACACCTTATGAAATGCTCAACATCATTAGTCATTAGGGAAATGTAAATCAAAACAACCATGCGATTTCACCTCACACCAGTCAGAATGGCTAAGGTTAAAAACTCAGGAGACAGCAGGTGTGGGAGAGGATGTGGAGAAAGAGGAACACTCCTCCACTGCTGGTGGGACTGTAAGATGGTACAACTACTATGGAAATCAGCCTGGAAGTTCCTAAGAAAACTGGACATGACACTTCTGGAGGACTCTGCTATACCTCTCCTGGGCACATAAGCAGAGGTTTCCTCAGCATGCTATAAGGACACATGTTCTACTATGTTCATAGCAGGATTAGGGCCCTCTTCTTCCTTCTTGATGGGAATCATTCTATATGCTAATTGTATCTTCAGTATTCAGAGCTTCTGCCCTAACTGATATCCACTTATCAATGATTGCATTCCATGTATATTCTTTTGTGATTGCATTACCTCACTTAGGATATTTTCCAGTTCCAACCATTTGCCTAAAAAATTCATGAATTCATTGTTTTTAATTGCAGAATAGTACTCAATTGTGTATATATACCACATTTTCTGTATCCATTCCTCCAACGAGGGATATCTGGATTCTTTCCAGCTTCTGGCTATTATAAATAAGGCTGCTATGAACATAGTGGAGCATGTGTCCTTATAGCATTTATCCCTATAAGAAAGCATTTAATGGAGCTTATGCTTTGAGCGTGTTAGAATCCATCACCACCATGGCAGAAAGCATCCAGACAGACATCAACTGCACTGGAGCAGTGCACTAGAGTTTACAGGCTGATACAACAACTAGATGTCACAAAGAAATGTAAGTATGAATGGCCTGACTTTTGAAATCTCTAATCCTGTCTTCAGAAACACACCTATTTTGATTGTATAAATTCTTTTGTTCCCTTACTCTTTTTACACCCTCTCTCTAGTTAGTTTTGTCACGTTTGGTTCCTTATTTAAAAACAGGTCTAATAATTAATCTCTGTAAAAGCATCTTCTGTTTAATAAAGATTACATTTTATATTGGGGCAACCCAAAGCCAATAAATCCCCCTATAGTTCCACATTCTTAAATAAATTGACTTGTTTTACTGCTTGTTTTGTTTAATTTTTCCTTCCTATGAAAACAGTTCTTTCAGGTCATATTGGTGACTCTAACTAATCAGGGCACCCAATCATGGAACTTGCAATAAATTCTCAAGTTCATAACCCAGCCACAGTGGTTGAACATTTTAATGGAAAATTTAACTAGAGATATAATCTACTGGGGAAAAAAGGAACAACTTCAGCCTGCACTGCACTTCTAAAGTGAAAAAGTAGCTTTGGATTTCAAACAGGAATTTCAAAAGTGTACTTCTCATGTGTCTGATAATTCATGTGTGTGATGGGCTTGGAAAGCTTATCTGCCGCCTTTCTTCATTGATATACCTTGAAATATAAACATCTTGATCGCTGGGAGATAATAAACCTTATAAATGCTTTCCAAAAGATTTACTAAAGAATAAAAAAGGGATTAGAATGACACTATAGTTCTGTTGTTCAATAATCAATTTTTATAGAGATACTTTTACATTTAAAGAAGCAGAGAACAGGGGAAGGAAAGTATGCATATCTAAAATTATTATAGTAACCTTATTACCATTTCCTGCATGTTTGCAGTATGTATCATTATAATCTCCGTATTTCAATATAGTTTTGAGCCATGGAAATGCTGCATTTTTAAGCTCTTTTTTTTTTTTGGTTCTTTGTGAATTTCATAGTAGGCACCTAAATTCGACTCATCCATCCTCCCCTCTTATGTACCCTTAATACATGCAGCATCTTCCAAAACAGATAAAAATATATGGTTGTGGAAGCATAGTATGTCACTGTGGGTCCCACAGTATACCCGTTTTTCTAAACTACTTTTGCTTGTAAATGTTCATTTCAATAATTCAGCATGGTACAAGGCCTCTGGCTTCTGCTCCTGCAACCTCACCAAGGGCTCTTCTTGGATATCCTGCTTTTGCCCTTTTTCATGAGATCCTGTAGTCTTGGATATGTAGGGCAAACCTTGTGCACTTTAGCAGTTCAAAAATGGAGAAGATATTGGGGTGGGCCAATTCAAAGTCCAGGTCTGGTCTTAGATACCTCAGAAGTATCTAAGCAAGTTAACCTGCCAGCTCTCCCACTCTCATGTCCTTGGACCAGCTCACCATCATTTCCCACAACCAGGGCCATCTCTACTCTGTTGCCCAGGCAAAGTGAATGGCCTGCTCTCCAAAATGTTGCAAACAGTGTGAGACAGGGCCAGATCTCCCATTCTCCTGACTCCAGAGCCAGCCTGCTACAAGTTCAAAAGATGAGGGAGGGAAGGGAGACTGCATCTACCTTATAGAAGACAAGAGGCAGGGTTAGCCCTCCTGCCCTCATGAACTGAGGCCTAGTTTTACCCACTGTAGGTGATAAAAGTGCAAGGGTTGGCGAGGGTATCTCTCCTTTTATTGTGCTGCAGCAGGCAGAGAGGTTGCCAGTACAGTTCTTCCATGCTCACACCTTATGAGGTCAGCTCACCTGTGCCCCATGTTATCATGTTCAGTTCTATTGAGTTTCCCAGGTGAGGAGCAGGGCCAGCTTTCCCACTTCGATGAGCTCAAAGCCAGCTCGTCTACCTGCCATAGTTGGCAAGGGACAAGGGGTGAGGCATCTCTCCCTTGCTCATGTCAAGGCATGGCAGACAAGTGAGAGGGCCCGCTATCCCTCACTCATACCCTCAAATCCATGCCTGTGTGCCTTCCACAGGAACAGCTCCATTATGCTTCCCAGGTGAGTTATAGACCCCACTCTCCCAAGTGGTGCAGCTGGTGAGGGGAAAACTAGTTCTCCTGCTCACATGATCCTAGTGCTAGAAGTCCCACCTCCCATAGATGGTCAGTGACAAAAGGTGAGAAGTGTATCTCTCCAAAGTGCCCACCACCACGGTACTGGCGATGAATGGCAGGGCCAGTTCTCCCATTCTCACACCCTGGGGGTCAGCTTACCTGCAACTCCCACAATATGTGGTGCTCTCCCTACTACTACAGCAAGCTAGGGGCAGGGTTGGAGCTCCTGCTCTCAGGTCCTGGGATCAGCTCTCTCCAGGTTGTCCAGGTGAGGGGTGGGGCCAGCTACATCTGCCTGGCCTTTGGTGGTAACAGACACTTGCTTTGCAGGGCAATAGAGCCAATTGTGGATCCAGGTTTCAGTGTACTCCAGGCCCCAATATGGCCTCAGGTAACATCACCAGAATTATGTGACCAATTCTTTATGTGATTTCCAACTAATTTATGAATTTATTATCTGAACTATTATCTGAATGACTCCCCAATTAATTACATCACCAAAGGTAATAATTATGAAAAATAACTCTGTTGAGCATATCATATTTAGCTTATATGATTTTATTTTTCTTTAGTCGTATCAAGTGTTTCATAGTGCTTTACATGGTTTAATATGAAATCACTGACAATTCATGTTGAATGTATGGCATACATCGGTTTTCTGTTGCTGAGTCTAAGATGTTTAATAATAGATTTGACATATTTTCTGTCATTTCTGCCAGTGAATAGCTTTTTAACTACTTTTCTGAAGTAGTTTTGAACTTCTTATAGATATATTTTGTTTTCTTTCAAATGAATTTCAAAGCCATAATTCACAAAAATATTTATGTTCATTTCTTTTTACCTCCACTTTCTCTATTTTCGGCATCAATACCTTCTTATGACATTACTCCTTAATGAAGAAGTGAGAAAATTATTCTGAAGAAAAGTATGAAAATTTGGATATAATTTCCTTACTGTACTTGCATTGATTTTGCTAGAATTCATATCACACTGAAACACAGCAAGATCCTATCAAAAATATGAAGCCTTCAGTTTCTCTGAGATCAGTAAATTAATTTTAATAATTATTCTCTTTATTTTTCTAATTCTGTAATATTATATTGCCTAAATAAATATTTATTGATTCTATCTTTTGCTAACTCACATTTCTTAGTGAGCAGTTCTGAAGAATATGATTTTTAATTTTTTATTAGATATTTTCATTATTTACATTTCAAATGTTTTCCCCTTTCCTGATTTCCCATCTGGAAACTTCCATCCCATACTCCTTCCCCCTGCTCAGTTGAGGGTGTTCCCCTACCCACTTACCCATTCATGCTTCCCTGTTTTAGCATTCCCTTAAACTGTGCCATTAAGCCTTCACAGTACCAAGAACCTCTATTACCTATGATGTCAAATAAGGCCATTTACTCCTATGTAAGTGACTGGAGTCATGAGTCCCTCCAGTGTACTCTTTGGTTGTTTGTTTAGTCCCTGGGAGCTCTGGGGGTCTGCTTACTTGATATTGTTGTTCTTCCTATGGGATTACAAACACCTTCAGCTCCTTCATTCCTTTCTCTAAGTCCTCTATTGGGGACCCAATGCTCAATCCAATGTTTGGCTGTGAGCATCCCCCTCTGTATTTGTAAGGCTCTGGCAGAGCCTCTCAGGAGACAGCTTTATCAGGCTCTTGTCAGCAAGCACTTCTTGGCATCCACAATAGTGTCTGGGTTTGGTAACTGTTTATGGGATGGATCCCCAGGTGGGGCAGTCTGTGGATGGCCTTTCCTTCAGTCTCTGTTCCACATTTTTTTCCTCCATATTTCCTCCAATGATTATTTTGTTCTCCATTCTGAGAAGGACAAAAGCATTCACACTTTAGTATTCCTTCTTCTTGATCTTCTGTGATTTTTATCTTGGTAATTCCCAGTTTTTGGGTTAATATCCACTTATCAGTGAATGTATACCATGAGTGTATTCTTTTGTGATTGGGTTACTTTACTCAGGAAGATGTTTTCGAGTACCATCCATTTGCTGACAATTTCATGAAGTCATTGTTTTTAATAGCGAGCAGTACTCTATTGTGTAAATGTACCACATTTTCTGCATTCTGTTCCTCTGTTGAAGGATATCTTGGTTCTTTCAGCTTCTGGCTATTATAAATAAGGTTGCTATGAACATAGTAGAGTAGGTGTCCTAGTTATTTGTTGGAGACTCTTTTGGATATATGCTCAGGAGTGAGATAGCTGGGTCCTCAGATAATATAATGTCCAATTTTCTGAGGAACTACCTGTTTATTTCTTCTAGTGCATATTTAAAAAGAAAAAGAAAGGCTTAATGAATGTCCTGTTAGAGTCATTAAGTTTGGCAGTACACAAAAAAATCTGCATTTACTTTTTTATTCATTTATATTTTCTCTTTGGTACTATCTGTATCATCTTATTAATATTCTGTGTTTTATATTTCTTTTCATTACAAGTATCTATATTTTTTAAAATATGGATTTATTTAGTTATTGAGTGTATTTTAAAAATACATTGACTAACTCTTGGTGTTCAACTTGAAATATCTGTGAGAGAGACCTTCATGTGAGGATTTTCCTCCCTCAGATTGTCTTGTCAACATGTATGTAGGGCATTTTCCTGATGAATGTTCGATATTGTGAGAGTGTACAACCCATGTGGGTGGTGCTGCTCCCTGACAGGTGTCCTTTTCCTTGCATAAGAAAGTAAGTTGAGGAAGCCTGTTCTTCAGTTCCTGTCTCTGGATTCCTGCCTTGGCTTGTCTTAATGATAACTTTTTACTTTTAAGCCAAATAAATCCTGCCCTTCTCTAGTAGGTTTTGTTCACCATTTCATTATGGCAACAGGAAATAAAAAAAGATCCAAAGGAGAGTGGAGAGACTGTTGTTCACTGTAATCATGTCTTTTTCAAAACCATTTTCTGCTGTTTCTCATGCAATCTGGTAGCATTTTATTCAGGTTTTAATTTTTGTAAACTTGAGTGATCAGATTATATATTTCAAAAGTAGTCTATAAATCAAATATATAGAAATATTGCTAGGGACACTATTATGGAAAATAACAAACAAACAAACAAACAAACAAACAAACAAAAACTCCAAAAGAGAAAAAAATCATAAAGATATTTTCAACAGTAAAGTATGTTTCTACTCAGAAACAGAAGGCAAATAGTAGGAGACAAATAAACATAACTGAACATATGTTATGAATAATCTTAAGAAATAAAAACAAAACTAAATATCATAATATCAGTGATAATTTAGAGATATCAACCTAACTTTCAGGAAATTTTATTAGTTTTTTCTTTAATTGTATGCAATTAATACAATTTATTTAAAATTTTATTTGCTTTATTTTTATGTACTTTTTACATTTGAGAAGGTACCATTATTTTGTTAATAGTTTTTTATTTGTAGGTATTTTTATTAATTTATTTACTTTATATCTGGACCTCAGCTTCCCCTCCCTCATCTCCTCCCAGTTCCTTCCTATCGACTCTACTTTATCTATCCCTCCTCTTGTCAGAGAATGGGAGACCTCCAACAGATAAAGGCTGAGAAGAAATTGAAGGAATGACCAACAATGCCTTGACCAATTTGAGACTCTTCCATGAGAGAAAGGGCCCATCCTTGACACAGTAATATTCTGCTATACTTGCAGATAGGAACCTTGCATAACTGTCCTCATAAAGTCTCCACTCAAATGCAGAGACCTATAGCCAAACATCAGGTACAGCCCTGGGAATCTTATGGAGAAGATGAAGGAATGATTGAAGGATCCATAGGGGTCAAAGATAACCCAAGAAAATCTACAGAATCAACTAATTGAGACCCTTAGGTAGTTACAGACCCTGAACCACCAAGGAAAGAACACATATGGGGCTGCCCTATGTAAGAGATATGCAGCTTGGTTTCCATTTGTGTACCTTGAAATTGCTTTTCTTTTCCATTTCTAAATTTTAAAGAAATCTCTAGAACTGAATAGAATATTACATATGTGTGTCTATTTTTATCAATTCTTTATCTTTTTCAACATAACTCTACTGGTGCAGAATACTTTGGTACATCTCCTTTGCCAGTAAACTCTGTCTAAGTCAATGTTCTATTTCTGTGAAGAGACACCATGGCCATGGCAACTCATATAAGGAAAAGTTTTACACTGGGACTGGCTTACAGTTTCAAAATTCTTGATCATTATCATTATGAAGGGAAGCATGTTGGCATGCCATCAGACATAGTTCTGGGGAGTCATCTGAGAGTTCTATATTTGGACACAAATGCAGCAGGAAGAAGGACCAGCACTGGGCCTGGCTTGGGCTTCTGAAACCCCCAAATCCTAATTACACATTTCCTACAGCAAGGGCCCAAATACTCCAACAAGGCCACATACCCAATCCCTACCAAGTAGCACCAGTTTTTAATGACCAAGGATTCAAATACATGAGTGATGTGGCCTATTCTTATTCAAACGATTACAACCTCAGAATTAATGGTTGCATTAAAAAGTTGTATCTCTATTAACACATTTGATTCTCAAACTTAATTAATAGAAAAAAATCCTTGCTGCTATCAATTTTATTTCTACTAATATTAAGCTTTCTTTGACGGTGGTGGTGAAGTTTCTCTGGAAATTATCCTTATCCTTTTCGAAGCTGTGGTACAAATAAATCATGTGGTGTTTGCTACATAAATCATAAGCTAGAATTATAGTTAGACATTCAGTTTAGAAGAAGTTAGTCTAATACCTGATAATAGATTATGTTTTCAGAAATCATTTTATGAGTTTCTGAGAAATATTGCTTATGAGTAGTGGGAAACATTTGTAAAGATAGTGTTTCCTGAAAATTACACAAGTTGCTAAACTTTGTTTTCTGTAAAATTAAAATGATTTTTTTGTGAAGAGAAATATACAGAATATTTCAGTGAGTAAGAGAAACTGTTATGCATAATTCTGGTAGGCATCCATGCATTATCAATGCATGAATGGAGGAAAGTCATATCGAAACACAAATATTTTTGTTTACTCAAGGGTCTGCTAACTCTTTAAGGTAGACGTATTAATTTAATCATAATGATCCATATAGCCACATAGACACTACACTGACAATGTGAGTGACAGAAGAATATCATACTAATAGATCAGTATTACTATCAGCTGTTGGAACAGGGAAAGTTGACCATGTTTATAGGTCAAATTAAATATCTGTGATGCAGAATTGGCGATTATTAGTAATATAACAATCTGTTCCATGTGATACCTCTAGGTTATGCCCACTAGAAATTCAAACACTGATAGAAATGCTATAGTAAAATGTTTTTCTCATATGACTAAAGTTGTAGAACAAATTGAATCAAATATGTGATTATGTGACCAAAAAAATGACATCAAAGGAAGTTTCAATTCTTCCAATTGAATCTACTACATCATATTGACAGAAAGCTGATATTTTCTAAGTGAAAATGAATTTCGCTTGAGTCCTTCAGCTTCTACTTTCATGAATAGTCATTTCTTCATGATGGCCTATTGACTGAGACCTATTTACACTGCAGAATAACCTTGCTAATAAATAATCCTCTTGCAATTGCCAATCTTTGTCCTCACCCTACCTCATAAAAGGAACAAAATTAATGAAAGGAGATGGAGCATGAAAATTATCAAATGTATTATATGTAGCAATCAAGCTTCCAAATGATAAAAATAAATTCATATAACCAAAATTCTGTAATAAAAGCATTGCATAACTTTTGGTTACATACAGGCTTTATTTGTTTAGCCCATATTTGATTTGTTAGTAGATTTTAGAGATAGTGTAAGAACATTGAAGTTTCTATGGTCTTATTCTTCCTGTTTCAGGGTATCTGGATATACCTCACACATGTTCTAGTCTGTGATTTCCTAAAATATTACATATCACTCAATCTTGGATTTACCAGTCTCTTTCTTCAGTCTCTTATCAAATTGAAGCTTTGATAGCTGCTGATTATACATCAGATTTTTTTCTGAAAGTATGTGTTTGATAAAGTTCTTACATTACTTTGAAAAAAATTTGTTGCTGGAAACTCATATATTTAAACATCCAAATTTACATATTTGTTTCTATCTACCTATTATCACATATCCTACAGTTTTGTTTCAATGGTGAGTTTGACATACTGACTAGTTTATTATCAAAGCATCTCTTGCAGTAACAAATCTTTAAACAGTGTTTTAAGAAGTGTATTAAGTTTAATATACTTAATTCTATTTGATAATTTGATGTAAATTCAATAATTAGTTGAATTTCTACAATTAGTAATCTATTTCTACTCTTGTCTAAAAGTATAGTCCATGAATTTGAGTAACAATTTATTTAAAGAAAATACTTCCAGAGTGTGCTATTAGTCAATTATTCTAGGTAGTACAATTTAGGTGTCATATATTAAATACTTTTGAACATTTTTTTAAACTACAAAATAAATTATGATATGAAGTTCTGATTACTTCTCATCATACTTGAGGGATGAGTCTCATAATGAATAAGCTTGGGATTGGAATTTCAACTCAAACACTAACTTGAAATCAGTGACCTGAAAACTTCCTTACTTTCCTTGAAATAAATCTTTAACTCTTACAACTACAGGGCTGAAATATCCCAAAAACAAACCCAGAGTGTATATAGAGAATTGTTCAAATAGAACACAAATTAAATCCCCAGTCTTACAGGACAACATTGAAGGGAATAGGACCCTGAAAATTGAAGTGGAGCACATGATCAGATCTGATTTATTGGAAGACATATAGTTTGATTCTCATGAAAGTTTTCTACACCAATGAAACAGTGCTTCCCCAAGTGCCTGAGGCAGTTTCTTCTTCTATATCTGAAGAGCTTTTTACAGTCTACCTCCAGTTTGCTACCTTATAGAGCCTAGTTATCTTCAAGATCTCTCCAACTGTTTCTACTAATTTTAAAATTCCAACTAGGCAAACTCTTAGTGATCACTAACAGCATGATTGAAATTATCCCACTAACAATGATTAAAAATTAAAAGTAAAATATGAATTTTATAAATTGCACTGGCATAAATTTGGAGTATGAAATATGTCTCAAAAATATTACATTATATTCAGTAAAGTACAGATAATGAATCATTGGATCATGTTGGATATACTTGAATATGGTCACTAAATAGATAATCTGGGTCATCCCTCCCTACTAAAAAAAAGGATCTATACTTGCTTTAAATTAAACATGACTGCTTCACATCAGCTCATTTATGAAATAGAGTAGTTCCCATGAGGTTCAGAACCAAGTCTCTATGTCTGTGTTGTGTGTTTTTGTTTTTGGTTTTTGGTTTTGGGTTTTTTTGCTTTCTTTTTTGTTTTTTTCTACAATGAATTTGTCTCTGTCATCAGAGAGACTCTGGTTTTTACAGATCTGATTATCTTGAAATATTTTCTTCAAAAAAGATATTTTCTATCTGGATTCTCTATAAAGGAATTGGGCATAACTCTGCTAATGTTTATTGGCAGAATCATATCATCATCTGCACCAAATCAGTATTATTTTGATTCACTACTGATCCTTCACTGAAACTGTTTTACTATGTTCCTTCAAAACACGGACATCTACTTTACCTTTTATAACCAGCATATATTGGTAGCTTAAACTAATTCTAATTATGGGGGAAAGAAAGCTATTAACATAATAAAGGAAAGAATGTTCATTAGCTTTCTTTGAAAAATATTCGGAACACAAATTTTGACTTTTGCTACTGAGGCAAATATAAAGACAAACATTCATCACATTACTATAAACTGACATTTTATGTACTGAAAATTGTATAGGATTCATATGCATACTGTAACCTATTGATATGAATGCATTTCTTGATATAACCCCATATGATTGCAGGGGTTCTCCCCTTCTCTCTAATTTTCACTGAGTATATTTCAATCACTCTCTCACTTGTACACAGCATAATATAATTAAACATCTAATACCTGTACCTCTACTAAATATGTGAAAATATTTTTCATATTCCATAATCATCGTACTGTAACAGCTATTTACATATTATTTGAAATGAATAACTATTTAACTTTGAAATGTTTAAATATTCAGTAGGATGTTCAATTGCATATATTTTTTATTTAAAAGGGCAAGAGTTCCTATGGGCATGAAGAGATACCTGTAAAGGCTTCAAAGATATGCTGACCAAGATGAAGTCAGACTGGATTTAGCATGACTCAACTTCAGTGATCACCCTCATTATAGGGAAAATACATTTTAGAGAGGTTCTGATATATGGATGGACCACAATATAAGTGAAGACAGAGAATAATTATGATTATAGTGTGTATGATGGGTAACAGTTGTCAAATGTTGGGAAGAACCAGTAAAAATGCTTTCCCAGAAGCTTCAAAGCCATAGATATTGTGAATCTTTGACTTAAAAGAGTATACTACCTGTAGCCAGGCAGAAACTCCAGTGGAACAGTAAAGACACAACTCTACCTACAAATTTTCATTGTAAAATGTATCCTTTTAACAATAAATACAGGCACAGAGGATAGAGAAGAGTCTGAGGGAGTGGCCAACCAATAACCAGCCCAACTTGAGACCTATCTATCCCATTGGCAAAAACCAATCCATAAACCCATTTACGATACTGTGTTTTTCTTGCAGACAGGAGTTTACTGTCCTTTGAATAGCTCCACCCAGCAGCTGACTCAGACAGATATAGATACCTACAAAGAGTGAATGGAGCCTAAGACTCTTATGAAAGAATAGGATGAATAATTGTGGCCTTTAAAGGAGATAGAGACTCCACAGGAAGACCAACAGAATCAACTAACCTGGCATCTTGGTGCTTTCTGACACTGAACCATCAAACTGCCTACACAGGCTGGGCCTAGGCCTCCCCACAGGTATGTAGCACATGTGCAGCTTGATCTTCATGTGAGTCTTGAACAACAAGAACTGAGATTATCCCAAAAGTTTTTGCCTGTCTGTGAAATATGTTCCTCTATGTGGGATGCCTTGTGTTGCTTCAGTGGGAGAGGAATCTTGATAAGCCAGGGTAGGATAGGGGTATACCGGGCAGGCACACCTACTCAGAAGTGAAGGAGATGGGGGAATGGAAGAATGGGAGGATGGTGGTAAGGGAGTAAGAGTTGTGGATGGGGTTGAAAGGGAGCAGACAGTGAGGAAGATATAAAGTTAGTAAAAGGGAAAATGAACTGCGGGAAAAGTAACTCTCACTGCTTTAATTTACCCACTTTTGCAACTTTATTATGCCATTCCTTAAAATGTAACATATTTATATTTTTCAATTGCACATGGCATCCAGATTTTATCGTTCTCCCATATCATTAATTTTATTAACAAACTCTACATATAGTGCAGATTATACACAGAAATATGTGTATGTTGCAAAATATTTCATTTTAGATTTAGTCATAGTGGATAAGTATTATGGGATTTGTTTTTTATTTCTGTTTATTAATATAAACACCAAGAAAACACACAAATTCAATTATTTTCACTGATTATAAGAACTCTTGAAAGAGGCTGTTTGTCCAATATGAATAAAGCTATAAAGCACATGAAATGTGAAAGTTTCCTGTACTATAAAGTACCTAACAGTTTCAGTGAATCACAACCAAGAACCCATTTTAAAATTGCAGTTGCTGATAATTCTCAAACTCAGATTCCCAAAGAACTTCCCATCAAAGTTGCAATAAATTCATAAATAGTTTTAGTGTCTGGGTGACCTTTCTTCTCATTCTTCTTTTTCTTCCCAATGGCTGCACATGAAACCTTTGTGCCTTCCAAACTTTTTTTTTTGTCTTTAGATGTTTTGCTTTAAGTGATATATCCAACCCCAAATAGCTTCTGTACTTCCTCATAAGCCATTTCTTACTCTGTGGGGAACTGATACAGAAGACCTGACCTTGGTTTTAAAGGAAATTGAAAGAAGAAAAGGAGTGGAAACTAAAGAAATGTGAAGACCTGAACTATTCAAGGTCAGAGACAAATCAGAATATAATTTGATTCTAGAGAAGTGTTATGTCCTATTGCTTTCTCTTCTGTTTTTAAACATTCTAAGTATACTGTATATGTTTCAAAGGGTAAAACCATACCGTATAGCACTACACTGTTATGTATAATAACATAATCAATATTCAAAAGATGAGGATGCATAAGACTCTTCCATCAATACCATGTAATTTTATATTAGAATCCAAAATAGTGTTCTTTTGTATGTGTGAGTAGATCTGAATATTTTTAACTGGATACACTTAACAACTCCCCATTAAATCAGAAAATGAATTGATACAGCATGATTGTGCATAGGATAAAATCACTGGAAATAGTGAAGATTTATGCAAGGAATAGCATTGCTCTGGACCATCTATGTTATCTTATGAAAAGTTTGTATGGCACAAAATTCCTCATTAATAATTTGATCTCAAGGCAGCAACAATTATTAAGTTTTCAAATACATATATTTTATGATCCTTTACTGTCAAACCATCTCTTTTTTAAAAATATTATAGTAAACAGTGTTTAGCACAATGCTTACTAAAACTAAGAAATGTTCTTACATCAGGTCTTCATTATATAATACCTCTTATAAAATTATGCCAAAACATATTTCATAGTCTCTTTCAAAATGTCAATCCATGTTAGTTTCATGGAAAAAAAGGATAGAATGCATTATAAGGAAAAGATGATCATAAATATAAAGATATGACAAGAAGATATTTTAACTTTTAGGGCTTTGTTGGAATTTAAGACAACATTTGAAGAAAAAAATGGAAACAAAATACAGGCATTTGTGGCCAAATATTCAGGCAAGGGAAATAGGACACAGAATTTAAAGGGAATATAAATAAATTTTAAAGCTATTCCCTTTGATTTATAAAGTAAGATGTTTCAGAGAGTGACTACACAGCAAAACATTTTCTGAGTTACTATATTTAATTCCTTATTTTGTGTATATGGTTAAAAACTCTTTATTTTCTCCATCCCCACCTCTCTGTCACACTCACATGCACACACACACACACACACACACACACACACACACACACACACATGAATATTATGGCATGAGATGTAGAGGTCAGAAAACAACTTGCAGTTTCTTTTCTATCCTGTTGAATCATAGCAGCAAATCCAGACCATCATTTTTGGTGGCTATACCTTTGCATGGTGAGCTATGTCACTGGGCCATTTAATACATCTCATGAGTAACCATGTGCTTAGAATTATAGCTTATGAATTCTTCTGCATCTAGGGTAGCAGCCTAAGAACAGTTTTCTTGTTCTTAGAGCATCAACTCATGTGTACTTGTGTAAATCAGATAGCAGCACATGTACATATTTGCCCTTAGTTGAGTAGCTCGAGAAACCTTACCCTAGGGAGGCTATTCCCTAATTTCCTTTTGTAGTATTCCACCAAAAAAATGTGTGATTCAAACTATATGGAGTTTTATAACTTTTGCATACTTTTATACTGATGCTTTCTAGCTACATGTATTTTCTACATTAATGTTAACATATAATAACATACATAAACATACAGACAAAAATGTTCATATAAATGCATATCCTCATTGTTTTCTGTCTGCCACACTTCTCTGTGAACTATGTGCTGGTTTCCAAGGTGTTTTTTTTTTCATGAAATTAAAAATAAATAAACAAAAAAAACAGAAAATCTCACTCCTAATGAAAGAGAAAAATCTCATCTAAAACTGAGTGACCATGACTTCAGGATTCCTTTAGTGACTTTCTGATTTTGAAGTTGTTAAATGGTCTTTTTATATTATATAACAAAAGAAACCCATAAATACATGAAATAACCAAATACGTTGTGGGGGCATCACAGAGACAGGCTGCAGCATGAAGGTTTCAAATGTTGTGACTGACAAAGGTGATACAAATTTGTGAACTTCCTAATTAATTCATTGTGAATGTTTCACCAAACATCCAGTTAGATACAGAGGTTGCCAGTGAATGACAAATAAGTAGAAAAAGATAGCTTCAGATAATGTTTCGCTTTCCATTTATAACATTCTATCTTTGCAGAATCATGAAATTGTAGAGTCACTCAGTCTAGAAGGTCATTAATAGCCTTCTTCAGAAAATTTTAGTTCTATTCTAAATAATTAGACATGACATTTTTCTTCACTTATGAAATATAAAAATGAGACAGCACCAAACCATTGTTTGTAACATTATGTATGTGGCATGCCTGTTTTGTATTGAAAAACAATGTTGAACAAAGATGATAGTGACTGTTCTGAATGAGTAATTTTGTTCATTTACAAACAATTCTATGTCTGCATTTCCTAGAAGACTACATATTTAAAGAGCAACAACATCATAAACATATTCTTTTATAACACTGTGAATCATATTGATTTACACTTAGATATAAATACATAAAAACTGAAAAAAATTTATATATACCTTCAAATAACTAAGTAAATTATAACATTAATTTAGAAAGGGAGATTGCTATTGTTAGGAACTGAGATAAACTATAATATTGTATCTGACACAAATGATTTTGACATTTTGGCTCAGAATTTCCTACCATAAATTTAGCTTCTTTGAACAAAGAAATTTATATTACTTTTGAAAATTCAAAAGGAAACTAAGACAGTTCAGTAGGGGAAGAAAGCTGGTTTCCAAACCTGAACACTTTAGTTGATCCTCAGACTCCCCAAGAAAAATAAAAGAGAAACTAGGCTCCTGAAATTCTTTTTGTCCTCCATGTATGTGCCAAATTGTGTGTGTATGTATGTGTATGTGTGTGTGTATGTGTGTGTATTTGTATCTGTGTGTGAGCATGTGTGTGTGTCAGACTGTGTACATTTATGGAGACAATCACAATCATATTATATATGTACATATCATATTATGTGTATACATAATCATAATCAATGCATTTAAAAGGAAAAAGAAACAGAAAAAGTTGCACTTCACATTTTTTATAATAGTAATACTATTTCACACACACATTTTATTCTTAACTTTCCTAATTCTTTTATATGTTTATATTTCTTTAAAATCATTTTGATCTTTATATACTATACATTACTAAAATATATTATTAATAATTGTTTAATAGTTTCATGCAAGTTGTTTTGATCACATTCATACAAAGTTATTTACATATTCATCTGATTACCTGAGTAACCCAACTTTTTATCTTTTCTAAAAACACTATGATTTCCTGTATACCTTTGGGTGTTGGGACAAACAAAGGAGTTTTGTAGTACAAGAGGTAAACCATTAAAGAAATTTGTAGTGATTTGTAATAAAATGTCCTCCATAGACTTATGAAGAGTGACACTATTAGGAACTATGGTCTTGTTGGAGTAGGTGTAGCTTTGTTGGAGGAATTGTGTCACTAAAGGTGAGCTTTGAAGTCTCAGATGCTCAAGCCAGGCTCAAAGTTGTAGTGTCTTCCTGCTGCATATAGATCCTGATATAGAACTCTCTGTCCTTCTTCAACCTCCAAGTCTTCATGATATCTACCATGACAAAAATTAGCTAAACCTCTGAAATTGTAAGTCAGCTCCAATTGAATGTTTTCTTTTGTAAGAGTTGATGTCATCCTGGTAAATTTTTACCTCAATAAAAATAAGAAAAAAATTGACTCTATGTCTCAGGTTATCAGTTGTCAAAGCTCTTACCTAGAAGTGGGACTCTATCTTACCTTCCCCCATCCATGCTAATATTTGTTTTGCTTGAGTTTACACAAGTCTTATACATGTTGTTGTAACTACTGTGAGTTCATATGTGTAGTTCCCTGTTATGTCTCTTTCAATTATTCTGTGCCCTTACCTTCCACAAGGAGTGCTTAGAGTAGGGAGAATGTGCTTGATCATGATGTGCCATTTAGGGTTAAAGCCTCTGTAGTTTATTGTTCTAAATATTGATAAATTGTGGGGGTCTTTGTGTTTATGCTTCTCAGATGAGTGTTGAGAGATGACTAATGAGTGTTGAGTGTTGACTAATCTGTGAAATGACAATAAGTAATTAAATTTAGATAAATACTACATATTTTTGTAGAGCAGTGACTGTAGGTTCTTTCTTATGGCCTACCAACTGACCAGTCACAGACTCTTGACTAATGAAGGTGACAAGCAATTCTATCTTGTGGAAAGAATCTTAAATCTGGAAGAATTTGGTTGCTCCCAAATTCTATACTACTGCACTGGTAGGTATATTCTGTCATGCAGTCTATAGCTCACATATTTCACAGTTGGGTAAGATCAAAGATTCCTACAGTAGAGTACATAGAACCTTAGAAAAGTATAAAAGTTGTCCAGTAGGTACAAAGCTTTTATTTTGGCACCAGGACTCCATGTATGAGAACTACATTATGTGGTATCTTCACCAGTATGGCCTTACCAATAAGTTCTGTGTCATAACCAAAACCAAAGGCAATAGCCTGAAATGTTTTGGCTGTCTATGGAACCCCAGTGGCCATAAACTTAAAACAGACCAGTCTTTGCACTGGGCTTTTTACTTTTTAGCCTGTGTTGTGAGTTAGTGCAATACTGTTGTCTAGTAGTAGGGTTTCTCCACTTAAAATCCTTTTAAATTTGTTTATTCATATATCTTAAGAATCTACAATAGTAGATTTCACGTAACATTTTAAAAGTACCCAATATTACATTTCTATCTCCTTCTCTCTCCTCTATATTCCACTTCTGCATCCAAACCCACTTAATTGTTTCTGTTTCATTATTTCCCCATCTCCCTTCTCCTTCTATAGAAAACTGTTCTATTTCCTTTCCTTAAAAACCTGCTTGTAATGGCCCCTGTATAGTTTCCTGGTATCTAGAGACATTTCCAACAAAACAAATAACACATATACAAAAATAAAAACTAGAATATATGTGAAGAAAGGGAGGAAATGATTGTTATTCTCAGTCAAGAGTACTCACAATGATTTTTATCCAGTTCCATATATTTACCTGAAAAACTAACATTTTTGAAACAGGTAAGAATATTCCAATGCATAGATATACAATATTTTCATTATCCATACAACATTTGACAGACAGCAAAATGTTTTCTCCTTATTCCCCTGGCTTTCCCGTCTCCCATTTTCCCTTTTTCCTGACTACTGTAAACAGAGTAACAATAAACATAATTTTCTCTCTCAATCTAAAAACTGTTGTAGAATTTTCTTCCATCATCTGGAGATATTGACGTTCATTTAAATGCCACAATATAGCTTGTGGATATATTTTAATGTTGTATTATTTTAATCCTGTAAAAGTTAATATTCTCTCCTTATTCTTGGCACTACAACATTTTATATATAGTATTATTGTACCTAGAAATAAAAGGAAACCTAAAACAGTGTGACCAAACGATTGAATGCAACCTAAAAAGCCCAATGGAAATAATAGTATATATATATATATATATATATATATATATATATATATATATATATATATATATATATATATATAAAACAACAGGACAAGTATGAGATCAAATGAAAGAAAATGCTCCTTGTAATCTTTCAATTTTCTTTAGTTTTTAGTATTTAATGGGAAAAATGCCATAAGTGAAAAGAGTAAATGAGAAATGTGTATTGAGATTACATCAATATTAGAATATTTCACATTTAAGTGCAAATATGTAATAATGAAGTAAAATGATAAGCACTTTAAAGGCTTTCCCTGTTCTTTATATATTAAGATGAAAACTGATTATAAAGACTATTATCATGTGGAATATTTTTCTGCTTTTATAATAGTTTTCCAGTGGAGGACTATTGATATATAGTTATAATCCTATAACAAAAAACAAAATGACAAATAATTTCAAAGTTTTTCTTTTGAATAAATTTACAAGTGTTATAATATTTCATGGTTGTTTTTGTACACATGCAAAGTCATGTATGTGAAAGACAGAGAAAACATGTGGGACTTGATTCGTTTTTTAGCACATAGATTCCAGCTTTTGTAATCCTGATCAAAGTGTCTAATCAGCTAATCTGTCCACTATCCTTGAAACCTTTGCTTTATCTCAAGAGAACTTTGATTTTCTATAATTAAATTCATTTTATCGATTAATAAGAAATCTTTTGAGATATTTAATCAGATGATAAAAATATCAATTTATTATATATGACTTTGCTAGTTTTTCTATAATTCAAAACAGTAAGATATTTGCCAAATTGTATCCTATATGATTAATATTATATACAATTTCAGAATATACCAGATCACCAAGACACACTATATTCATTTTCTATAACACTATAAGATAATAATAATTGGTTCCCTTGAAATACAGAAAAACTAATGGACTCTTTCTGAGAAATATTCTATTTTTGTGGAACAGATTCTGGCTTGTAGAGTGGTCTGAATTTTTGACTTGGGCTAATTATGTGTCTCATGATTAGGCACAGCTTCATTTCCTATCAAATGAAAGTGATGCAAATAAAAATAACATAGCCATTCAAGCAAGATGCACAGAAAAGGAATTCTAAGAGCCATAATTCTCGCTATGTATGGAACACCTATTTTTCTACTCTCAACTCATATTTAGACCTCATGAGAATTGTTTTGTAACAACTGAACAAGGAAGAAATTAATTAGCTATGGTGGACACATAATTATCATCAGATCCCCATTCCTTGGTTAACTTCAGCTTCAACATGAAAGATAAGTTTTTCTATGAAAATTAGATATGTGTATTTTTGTGGTTTTGTATGTTGTTGTCTACCCATATATGTATGTTGCACAGTTATCCCATTAACACCATAGACATCAATGTCAAAAAATAGAAACAAAAAATTGAGAGTTTGCCTGCTCATAGTGTTAAAAACTGCATGGTATTGGCACAATGACAGGCAAGTGGAGCAAAGGAATAGAACTGAAGACCCATAAATGAATCAACACACCTATAGTCACTTGATCTTTGACAATGGAGTGGAAAACATCCAGTAGATAAAAGATAGCCTTTTCAACAAATGGTGCTGGTTCAACTGGAGGTCAGCATGTAGAAGAATGCGAATTGATCCCTTCTTATCTCCTTGTACTAAACTCAACTCCAAATGAATCAAGGATCTTGACATAAAACCAGACACACTGAAACTAATAGAAAAGAAACTGGGGAAAACCCTTAAGGACATGGGCACAGGGGAAAGTTCTTGAAGAGAAAACCAATATCTTATGCTCTAAGATCAAGAATTAACAAATGGGACCTCATAAAATTACAAAGTTTCTATAAGGCAAAGGACACTGTCAAAAGGACAAATCGGCAACCAACAAACTGGGAAAAGATTTTCACCAACCCTACATCTGATAGAAGGCTAATATCCAATATATACAAAGAACTCAAGAAGTTAGACCTCGGGGAGCCAAATAACTCTATTAAGATCCTGCTATACCACTCCTGGGCATATACCCAGAGGATTCCTCACGATGTAATAAGGATACATGCTCTACTATGTTCATTGCAGCCCTATTTATAATTGCCAGATGCTGGAAAGAACCCAGGTATCCCTCAACAGAAGAGTGGATGGAAAAATGTGGTATATCTACACAATGGAGTACTATTCAGCCATTAGAAACAATGAATTCATGAAATTCTTAGGCAAATGGATGGAGCTAGAGAACATCATACTAAGTGAGGTAACCCAGACTCAAAAGGTGAATCATGGTATGCACTCACTAATAAGTAGATATTAACCTAGAAAACTGGAATACCCAAAACATAATCCACACAGCAAATGAGGTACAAGAAGAAAGGAGGAGTGGCCCCTTGTTCTGGAAAGACTCAGTGAAGCAGTATTCAGCAAAACCAGAACGGGGAAGTGGGAAGGGGTGGGTGGGAGGACAGGGGGAGAAAAGGGGGCTTACGGGACTTTCGGGGAGTGGGGCTAGAAAAGGGGAAATCATTTGAAATGTAAATAAAAAATATATCGAATAAAAAATATATAAAAAAATGGGGTACAGATCTAAATAAGGAATTTTCACCTGAAGAAATTCGGATGGCAGAGAAACACCTTAAGAAATGCTCAACATCATTAGTCATTAGGGAAATGCAAATCAAAATAACCCTGAGATTTCACCTCACACCAGTCAGAATGGCTAAGGTTAAAAACTCAGGAGACAGCAGGTGTTGGCGAGGATGTGGAGAAAGAGGAACCCTCCTCCACTGCTGGTAGGGTTGTAAGATGGTACAACCATTTTGGAAATCAGTCTGGCGATTCCTCAAAAAAATGGACATGACACTTCCGGAGGATCCTGCTATACCTCTCCTGGGCATATACCCAAAGGATTCCCCAGCATGCAATAAAGACACATGCTCCATTATGTTCATAGCAGCCATATTTATAATAGCCAGAAGCTGGAAAGAACCCAGATGTCCCTCAGTGGAGGAATGAATACAGAAAATGTGGTATATTTACACAATGGAATACTACACAGCAATTAAAAACAATGAATTTACAAAATTTTCAGTCAAATGGTTGGATCTTGAAAATATCATCCTAAGTGTGGCAACCCACTCACAAAAGAATACACATGGAATGCAATCTCTGATAAGTGGATATTAATTAGCCCAGAAGCTCTGAATACTGAAGGCACAATTAGCATAACAAGTAACTCCCATGAAAGAAGTAAGGAGAGGGTCCTGATCTTGGAAAGGCTTGATCTAGCATTGTAGGGGAGTATCAGGACAGAGAAAAAGGAGAGAGGTTATTGGAGAATGAGTGGAGAGAAGAAGGTTTATGGGACATATGGGGAGGGGGGAACTAGGAAAGGAGAAATTATTTGGAATGTAAACAAAGAATATAGAAAATAAAAATATATAATTAAAAAAAATAAAAGAATTTCAAAAAAAAGAGAGAGTTTGCCTGCTCATCATTTCTTCCAGTAAATAAATACAAAGGGTATGCTTCAGATTGCATGATGATGTAAGACATAGGAAGAATTTGATAAAAAAAAATAGCATTGCTGGCGAGCCATGCCCATATTCTGTGAAAGTATCCACTAAGATCAGACACTTTCTGCTTTAGAGTAATTGGAAGGTATTATTTTAAATTCAGTCCTACAAGTATCATTAAAGACCAATTTTGTGTATTACAATGTTTTATATGTATTAGTAGTATTAATGTTTTTAAAGAATTATTTTGAGTTTAATACAAAAGGATGGAAGTGATTTACACCTCTCTTCATTATGTTTTCCTTAAAATTATAAATATGTAAAATGTATAAATAATTCATAAAGTCATTTTTATCACATTATTAATGACTAGCAAATGTACTATTCTAGACAAAATAGCATGAGATATATAAAATTTGGATTTTATTTTCCAAGCACAATATATGGACTTTCCATATATATTATATGTGTGTGTATATAATATATATATGCACACACATGTATATATTAATATATGTATAATGTACCTATGCTAAATATAGAACTTTATGGTATAACATATAATAATTCCTTTTTCGTTGGTCTATCAATTAATATAAGACATGATATAATCAATAACTGAACATATCATAATATGATTCAGTATAAGAATGATTGCCATTGGATGCAGTGCTTTAAGAAAACATACTGGGCCACTACATTAAATAAGCTACAGAAAGCAACCAAGGTCACCTACTTCATAAACACAGAAAATGAATTAAGTAATGCAAGAGGAAAATTGAACAAAGTAGTTACAAAAATGTGACAGATCATAGAAGCCGTAATTTGACCTGTGGTTAAATTGTATTCCATTTACATTTAAATATGCCTTCCAAATGATAAGTTCAACACTATTAACTTCAATCTTTTTAGTGTAGAGAAACCAAGTAAAGTGAGTTTTTCCTTGTAGATATGAGGCTTATTTTCAAAATAATTTTGCGATATGCATATTTATAAAATAAACAGCTTATAGAAGTCATTATTATTTGTTCTACAACTAAAAATTTCATACACTCATCATTTCAAGAAACATATTTTAATAGTAGTAGAATGTGTATTACAAAATGAGTATAAAATGTATAAATGCAAATTTGTTAGATTTGCATATAGCTAGGATTCAAGAACAGCAAAAGAATGTTTTGAGTCCAAATAATTATAAGTAATCTATATTGGATTATAAATATGGTAGTGAACCATTTCTATAGAACAGATAATTTTTAAGAAATACAGAACAGATGATTTTTTTAAACTGAAAAAAAATGTAAATACAGGGAGAGCCATAGTAATTTTTCTATTTAAGACACATGACCCAGACTTCCTGTTTTAGAAATTTACCCCATCTTCATCATGAAAGTCAGCATGGACACATACAGATGGAAATACAATATAAATATGTAAAATAAATGTGTAAAAATAATTGAATGTTCTACATCCAGATCCACAAGCTGTGGGCAAGAGTGCTTTGAAACTTCAAAGCTTTAATGTCAGTGACACTTTTGTTCCACAAGCCATACCTACTCTAAAAGGCCACACCTAATCCTTTAAAATGCTACTCTCTGGAGACTATACCCATTCAAATTTATGAGATTATTGAGAACATACTTATTCAAACTACCACAGGGCTTTAAGGATCAAACAACTGTGTAATGCCTCAGAAAATAGACTCAAGGAAATAACACTCCCGAGATAATAAAACATGTAATTAGGTATTTTAATCAAACATTATTTTTTTACTTTCTGAATACTTTGTTTACATTCCAAATGCTTTCCCCTTTCCCGGTTCCCCCCTCCCCATATGTCCCATAAGCTTTCTTCTCTCCACCCATTCTCCAATCACCTCTCTCCTTTTTCTCTGTCCTGGTACTCCCCTACAATGCTGGATAAAGCCTTTCCAGGATAAGGGCCCTCTCCTTACTTCTTCATGGGAATCATTTGACATGCTAATTGTGCTTTGGGTATTCAGAGCTTCTGGGCTAATTAATAGCCACTTATCAGTGATTGCATTCCATGTGTATTCTTTTGTTATTGGATTACCTCACTAAGGATGATATTTTCCAGTTCCAACCATTTGCCTAAAAATTTCATGAATTCATTGTTTTTAATTGCTGAGTAGTATTTCATTGTGTAAATATACCACATTTTCTGTATCCATTCCTCTACTGAGGGACATCTGGGTTCTTTCCAACTCCTGGCTATTATAAATAAGGATGCTATGAACATAGTGGAGCATGTGTCCTTATTGCATGCCGGAGAATCCTCTGGGTATATGGCCACCAAATGTTCCAATATAAGATTAAATTCAGTTAAATTATTGACAAAAGAAGTAACATTGTGGCATATTATTCTGAAAGCTCTGGGATATTTTCAAGTTCAGGCATGTTTTTATATGAGCAGACCTTTATTTTGGCAACAAATTGAAACTCAAAACCAAATCAATGGTTGTTTCGATTTAAAATTATTATTTATGTTTGTTATGGCAGCATGGTAATTTGACAGTAGGATTAGAGAAAATGCTTTTCTTTTATAGATGTGATTACTGTCCTTGTAATTTGGGTTTCATGGACCATGGTACCAACATAGTTCTATCAGAAACCAGCAAGAGAATTGCAGCTTAAATATCACAATGCAAAACCTTACATGGAAGAATCACCGAGGTACCATCCTCTTCTGTCTTGGTCTTATTAGACTCAAAAAATATGAAAATTGTGAAGTGTGTGTGTGTGTGTTTCTGTGTGTGTGTGTGTGAGTGCTTAAACATAAATCCATATCCTACTCTCCCTCATTTTATGCCTTTTAATCTTTCCTGTTCTGTTTTGTTCTCCATTTCTCTATAAAACTAAGTTCTATATCTCTTTCTTTGAAAGAAATTCCTCCTATACTGTTGTTCCTTACTTCCAACCTAAAAAAATTAAACATATATTTGAAGCATAATAACTCCACATCTGAGAAGTCTCCAGTTCTGTCCATTTACCCATAAAATTACCTATTTCAACTTCTTTAATAGGTGAATAATTCTACACCGTGTAAATGAATTATATTACCATTATCCCCTCATCAGGTCAGGCTAAAGCCTTTTTAAAAATTTATATGAAAGGGGTAATCTAAGTAGCAAAGAAAGAATTTTAAAGTGTTTTCTCTGATTTTTTATTTGTGTATCACTTTATTCCTTACCATTAAGATAAGGGATTAAATGCAATGATCAAATATAGCAATTTTGAGTTGATTTTTCTCTGTGGATAGATTTTTTCCAAGTTAAAATTTATCAGTATGTGCAAGTCACAGGAATATTATTTTTTTGTTAGATAAACTGGCAAAGATATGTTATGAAAGAAATTTACAATTATAATGTACTGTTCCCTACTGCATTCTTAGTTAAAAAGAACATTTTATACAGTTGGGCAGTGTTCATAATTATACTAAATATGAAAAATAATTAAATCTTATTTTTAGAAGACGCAACAGACATGGAGTGTTGTTAACATTGGACTCGGGTTATTTTACACTACAAAATATATTCATTACTAATTACTATTTAATTGAAAGTTCCTGTTAAGGATAATGCTGGGTAAAAGCAGAAAAGGGCAAACCATTATTATCTGTCAATAGATGACATCACATATTCTGCAGAGGCTTATTTAATCACAGAAACAATTTCCCTCAGAATGGAGGCCAGGCCATTCTATAAAAGGGTAGGTGCTTTAGAGTGATTGAGAGTTTGGGAGTTAATTAGAAAGAGGGTATGTTCCTGGACTCAAAATCTCTAAGACTACTAAACTAAGAACTGTGTGATTGCTATAAAACCTCACATGTCTTCATCTAGACAAATGCTAGAATTGGTAATTCAAGATATATCTCTCCGTCCATTTTGCAGATCATATTTGCAAACCGGTGACATTATCAAAAATATATTGTTGTATTTTAATATTGACAATCATAGTTATTGAAGGTCTTGAGTTTTATTATTTCTTCCAATAATATGGCTACAACATTTATTAATAGTAATGTATAGCATTTCTACTTTGGTGGCATGCAGAATAACTTCTGGTTTCATAAACAATATTCTGTAGGAGTGAATGTACTTGGTAGGTATCAATTAGTCTTTTTTGTGTCCAAAGAGTTGTTCAGGCAGTTTCTTCAGGGACAGGTTGTACCACTAGATTATGAAATATATTCAATATTATTCATGATATTGTGGGTTCTTTAGGGATTCCAGTGGGACTTGTTTATCGACCAACTTAATTAGTGTAACCTACTCTACTGATGATGAGGGATGTACACTTGAGATTCTGTCTCCTCTGTTATTTGATGATTTTATTTACTTCATGTATGTATTTATTTTAGGAAGCTACTACCATATTAGATTTCCATATATGTATATTTTAGCAAAAATTTCTTATATTCCCTTACTCTTCCGATTGATCCCTCAAACTTCACATTGTATCATCCATTTTCCTCTCTCCGTCATCCACCATGATTGTATTTTTATTTCCTAGGGAATGCATGACTCTCCATATTCTCTTAAATCTATGTCTAATCTCTTTCATTATAAGAACTGTAGCTTTCTTATCAAAGATATAAGAGTCAACATTCAAATATAAGTAAATGTCATATCTGTCTTTCTGGGAATGGATTACCTCACTCAGGATGATTTTATTTTTCTACTTCTATCCATTTACCACTTCTATCCATTTACCACCAAATTTCATAATTATATTTTTCTAAATGTCAGAGTAATAATTCATTATGTATTTTCTCATTATATTTTGTTGTATTTATTTTTGTTATTAATTTTGTTTTTTATTTGTTTTGTATTTATTTTAATTTCATTGTATAATATTTTCTTTATATATTTATCCATTGATGGTCACTTAGGTTGTTTCCAATTTCTTGCTGTAATAAATAGAGCAATAATATACAGGATTATTCACGTGTTTCTGTAATAGGATGTATAGCATTTGTATATACTCACACGACTGATCTATTTAGCTCTAAAGGTACATTGACTCCCAACATTCCAAGGAATCACTACACTGGTGTTTTCAGAGACTGGACAAATTTTTCTTCCCATCAGAAATGGATCAGTGTACCCCTTACTCCATATCCTCACCAGTATGTTTTGCCATTTGTTCTATTGGACTTAGCCACTAAAACAGGTGTAAAATTAAATCTTTAAATATATTTGATTTTCATTTTTTGATGACTAAGGATGTTGAACATTACTTTTAAGTGCATGTGAGACATTTAAGATTCCTAATTTGAGAATTCCATTTAAATGTGTACCACATATTAAAATTGGTTTATTTTCCTAATGTCATAATTTTTTTTAAAAAAATTCTCTTTAGTACATTAGCCCTCTATTGAATGTGTAGAGCGTAAAAATCTTTTTCTAATTTGCATTGTTATTCTTTGTTTAATGATATTTTTCTTTTTCATGAAGATTTTCAGCTTCATGAGGTACCTACCATATGCTGTCATTCTTAGTTCCTGTGTGTCTGTGTTCTTTCTTCTGTGCCAATGTGTTCAAATCTAAGTTCAATCTGCACTTTCTCTTCTATCTGACTGAGGATATCTGATATTGTATTTATAACATTGATCCACTTAGATTTGAGTTAACTTTTGTTCAAGGTGACATGAATGGATCTAGTTGTAGTATTATAAAAAGAATCATCCATTAGGACCAGCATGATTTAATGAAAATGCTGTTTTCCCAATACATATTCATGGAATCTCTGTCGAAAATCATTTGTGAATAAGTGTATGAAGTTATGTGTAGGTCTTCAATTCTATTCTTTTGATCAACAGGTCTCATTTCGTGACCATACCATGCTGATTTTATTACTATAGCTCTGTAGCTCTGCAGTACAATTAGAGATTGGGAATGGTGATGCCTCCAGCAGTTCTTTTATCATTCAGGATAGTTTTACTTAATGGCAGATTGTTTAGGTCATGATCAGACCATGCCTCTGTATAGAATTGTCTACCATTGACTCCTAACTTTAATATCTGACTTCTTGATCTCTTCTCTCTCACATGTGTCTTGTCTCATCCACATTAACCCCTCTACCACTAATCCCTCCAGACATTTTTCTTTTCACAAGTCAAGAAGGGTTTTTATTATTTGTTTTGTTTTGTTTCTTTTCAAATTTTCCATGCCTTCCCACTCACTTCATAACATATAGTTTTTATCAGAGACCCAAAGCAATATGGCATACTGATATTCTATTTTTATGTTCAGACAATGAGCAAAAACAAACCTTGTCTCTCAACTGCTCCATTATGTTATTTAGAACATGACTAACTCCATTAATTAATAATAATATATAAATATTTTTAAATTAATTCAAATTAAATAATATATATTACATGATTACTCTGATAGCTAAATGTTTGCTAAATATGGGACATATATGAATTAGATAGTCTTATTTTAGTAATTTTTTTAATTTAAAGCAACAACCAGTTTTGCTTTAAATAGTAAATGTGTTTTTTATACTTTTAGTAAGAATGGAACTTGAATGCCAGAATTCATATTTGAAAAAACCATAAGAGAAGCAGTGCAAGAAAACCAGAGCATATATAAAATGCTTCAGGGTTTATAGTTTTCTGTTTGTTTGCTTATCTTTATTTTCTTTAATATTCCTGGTAAGCCTTAACCACATTTGTATCTCGCATATGCAGCTGAGGATTTATCCATGTTTCTGGCCAAAACCAAAAAAGGCAGAAAACTATGGTGAGTTTACTAACCACCAGAAATAACCAGAATTGAAAAGTAGATGAAGGTTAAAAGGAAACACAAAAAGAACAATATATTTTGAATCTTTGTTCTGGATCTCAATCAGTGAGCTGCCATACCCCTTGAACTGGTGATATAGTCTTCCTTTTGACTTTTCTTACATATTATTAATTTAATTAGTGATAATTTTGAAAAGCAAATTCACTCTGGTTTATTCCTCTGCATCTAGGTTTTTATACTGTTTTCCAGCTATATGATATTACAGCTTACTCTACAATAGAAAGTCATATATTGTCTGAAACTTATGATGCACTTTGGGAATCCTAATGTCTCTGAACCCTTTTGAGGGACATTTAAAAGTGTTATATAAATGCACTTTTGCTATATGTAAATTATCATGCAATTTTTTATTATTTGTATATCCTATGTGTTCCATTTAAAAACAAAAAAACTTGCCTACTTTCTCTTTATTCACTCGCAATATTGAGACAAATTCTTAACATCAAACATTTACAATCTACTTTATTTTTTTTTATATATTAAACGATTATCTGTAAAGTCATCATCAACATTTTGTTATGATTTCACATTTCTTGATTCTATATTCGCTGCCTTCTCACCATAAACTTAGAAAAAGTATATAGCTCTAATTGCCTATTGTCCACAAATTCTTCATTACTGATGGTCATCATTCCCCTTTTCAATTCCACTGCCCAATTCTCGCTCTCTTTCAAATCCATGACTTATGTTTATTTTAATTTTTGCTCAAATGAATATATATACATATATTTCTAAATATGCAATCTGTTAATACATATGTTGCTACTAGTATACATATTCTCAGAGCTGATCACTTGGTAGTAGATAACTGTTCTCTATGTCTGTCCCTGGAAATTATATATAAAAATTATCTTCTTTCAAGCATGCAATATTTCTTTCATCAGTATGTGTGTACATCTATCCAGCTTATATGAATGATGGTATAAGAGAATGTGTCTTGTTGCCTCAGATTAGTAGTGTGAATACTATCCATTTTCTGAGGAATAATTTATAATGATTTTATTGCTTCCTTTCTGAGTAGAATGGTAACCTCTTAATTGCTTAAAATATTGTTCTTTCTAGAAATCCAGTGCAATAAATTCAGAGTACAAGTTACTTTTGCAGCAAAACTAAAGCTTATGAAAAGTTGTTCTTCTTTTACAATGCGTCATGAATTGCCACATTTTGCTTTAATTTAAATTGGTGTTATTTTATTTGTTTAATTTTTTTGAAATAATGACATAAGTTCATGCTGGGAATTTTCAAATGTCTTCTGAACATAATTAACATGGCAAGTTATATTTTAAATGACAGTAATAAAATAGGATACAGGAAGCCAAAATAATAAAAAAGCTAAAGTGCTGTCCAAATTAGCATTTCCAGGATTTAGTCACATATAAGAGAAACAATTCTATTTTAGTTGTTCATGTTTTAAAATTATTTGACAAAGAAGAGTAAATGTAATTATAAATCACTTCTCTCCCCATTAACATACAGAAACTTTCTTGTCTACAGTAAGATGATATTTTTAGTAGAATATTTCTTGGGAGATTTTAAATTCAAAAACCAAATACACAAACACATTTCACATAAATCCTCTTATATCTCCGATAGTTATAAAAATAAAGAAAAGAAAAAATTAATTCTCTGTCCAACTAGTCACTCTATACATCCATTTGAGCAAGCAAGATGGCTCACGGGTAAAGGATTCTTGGAACCAAGTCCAAATAAATGAGTCCTAGGACTTACACCGTAGAAGTTAAATAAAACTTACACGTTGTCTTCTGACTTTGACTCATTTTCCTGTGTACAAAATAGATAAATAAAATGTAATACTCATTCCTTGGATCATTTTGTAACATGGTTAACATTCTAATGCCCTTATTCTTTCAACATATTTTAATCTATATAAAAATTATAATTATCATCACACTTTATCAATAGGTTCTATCTTAACCCTTGATTCAACTGATCAATATAAATATGAAATAATATTGTTTCAGGTTATTCTTTCATAATACATTGATAAATAATACATTGATAAAAATAATGCTTATTTTAAAAGATTGGTTAAGGTTTTTAATAGTTACATTTTTATTTTATTGGACCAAATGCTTCCCTGGAAGCAGCTAAAGGAAGGATTCACTTTGGTTCATAGTTGAATGTGGAATATCAAGATGTTGAAAAGGCTTGGCTAAAGAACCATCTCCTGCCTGTGGCAGGGAGATGCTGCCTAGTCATACCTCAATGGATCCAGGGACAGAGAAATAGGGAAATCATACACTTGACTGATTTTATATTCAGTTTAAATTTCTATATCGTGGGCTCACTGATGACAATCCCTTTCCAAGCAATAAATGGCTAAAATAGAAAGAACCCATTGGTAGTTTTGTAAACTTTTCTCTTCATATTGCTTTGGTTGACTTATTTTTCCTACTCTTTTGCTTGCTTATTATGGATTCTTACATTGTGTGCTATGTGCTTTGTTTGTATATGTGTTTCTTGTGCTTTTTCTTTCATTTGTTTTGTTTTGCAGTTGTTTAATTCTGGTTTGTTTTACACATCCGTTTCGTAGAGAGAAAGAGTGTGAGCAAGAGAGAGAGGAGAGAGAGAGAGAGAGACAAAGACAGAGACAGAGAGAGACAGAGAGACAGAGAGACAGAGAGAGAATATTGGGGATGTGAGGATTGGGGAGGAGAAGGAAAACTGTTATCATAATACATGGTACCAAAATAACTTAAATAAAGCATAAAGTTTTTTCTAATATAGTTAGATTAAGTTTCGACACACATACAGCCAATATAATTGTGTCAATTCACATATATTTCCAAGTTTCTCTATGTCTCTTCAATTTTCCAAAACACATATAAACATATAGAATAGAGGTTAGTAGGGGTATATGACAGAGAGAGATGTGCAAATGGGGAGATAACTGTCAAAAGACAAATGATTTTCATGTAGTAAATAGTTTAGTTTTCTATAGTAAATATTATCTTTACATACTCAGACAACTTAATTTTACTATTTGACAGATGTTTAATTATTTTAATTCTAATGATCATTTCATTATTAACATATATATCAAACACAATGGTATATATGCATAAATGGAATTATGGACAACAGAGGTAAAACCTGATTTCAAATATCATTTAACAAAATAATATTAATGGTAACAAAATTTTATCAACAGAGTCAATCCTAGTAATTGGCATATACTTCATCTTTTATGTAATTATATATGATAATAAAATAATATTAATAACACAAACCTCCATTTCTAATGAGAAGAATTTCTCAAAATTTAGATTCCTTGAATTTTTAAATATGCTTTGTATATCTTGAGTCATTAATAATGTTTTCACTGCAGGACTTGACATATCCTCTCTCATTGAGCACAGACAACTTTACTGATTCAGCTGTCATAGGATAAAACTACAGTTTTCATTGAACTTCATATTTTGAGGACAATTTTAAATATATTTTCTCTAGACATTTTTCTCTAGTTTGTTTCACTTTGCTTTCCTTTCGTATTTAGTTTCTAATTGTTTCTAAAGGAAATTATGTCTTATCAAATAGACTCCTTTCTTTTTCAGTTTCACTCCATGTTTTCAGGACAAAGAGTCTTTATTTTAATTACTCTATCATTATATTTTATGCTTCAATATATTTTCTACAAAAGTCCAAGTTAATCATTTGTGAAAACCCAGGAATAGCTATGAGTTGCACATGTATATTTCCCCTAAAGGATGTAAAAAAAAAACTATTGTTTTTTCTCTTATCCATATTCTAATTATTATGTTACATCATACTCTTTTATCCTCCCATACATATCAAGAATACAATGATATCTCTCATAGGTTTTTAATTAAATGTATTTATGTAGAATTTATACTTTTATTCTATTATATTCTTTCATTCATTTCTCTGATTTCATGCACTTATCACAGGGTCTTTTGGGAAGAAAATATATAGTCTGTTATGGAGCTACTTAAGATTATAAGCAAAGATTATAATTCCTACAGGAACTAAAGCATTAAACAGTGATATTGAAAGAACATCTATATAATATTCACAGTGGACAAACCTGATTACTAGGCAATATGCCATGGTGAAAAAAGACAGTTATAGACGTGTATGTAAAAATTTAAAACAGTGGGGCTGAGTATTGTCTGTGCACTTAAAATCTACCATTAGGTAGTTTTTGTTGACCTCAAACGAATGACTGATTTGAAATTATAACTTGCATTAAATGTTTTGTTATATTTTATTTACACTGTATTTTTTGGAGAAAGAACATAAAGAATGGAACTAGACAGATTATCAGAATAGTGTTACTTGTATTTTCTGCATAGGATGTAAAAATGCATACTTCAGATTACATAATTATAGGAATTATTTTATAAAAAATATTATGACTAGTTTGTAATAACTTAGAACCATATTATGGTGAATAAATTTGAACTTATTCCTGATTATCATCTCACATTTATTAAAACATTAAATATTGATTAATGATAAAATTACCAAGTAAACTATAATTTGGATGTCATCACCATTCAGGAAAGAACATATCTCTATAATCCACATAGTCCTTAACAATGAAACAATCACAGAAGACTTAGAAAAGTTACAAGTTCACATTGGACTTCAAGCTTTCTTGCTTTACAGAAAGTGAAATTAAAGCAGCATCTTTTACAAAACGGTATTTACTTCTCTTTAGTCAATAGACATTTTATGCAGCTGCAGCTTAAAGCTGATCTTTCAGTGAGGAAAGATTCCCTACAGTGCTCTGCATCTATATTCCTTTTTTCTTACCTAAAGCTTTTGCTCAGGGTGATCAATAACTGTTGTTAGCCACTGTGATCTGGAGGCTTTATATTTGCTCAAACTGTATATCTGCAATAAAACTTGAAAATTATGGATATAGGAAGGGTCCACAATGATGATCAGCAATCTCACACTATTTAGGGAGTCTATTAAATTGCTTCAAAATATCTTATTTGCAACTTTTCTTTGGCACTGAATTTGCAACATTGCACTCTGCAAATGCTTCCATTTGGTCATCATCTGAGCTAAAGCACACAGTATTTGTACAGATTCCAAGAACGATAATTAAGGTTATTACAGTGATAACCCCCAGCATATTTGGAGACTTCCTGGGCAGCAATAATAACTAGCTCATCATCTTTTAATTAACATGGTAGATGTTTTGTTATCTAAAAATAAAATTGAGTTCCAGTCTACTGTTAGTGCAATGGTATGCATACTCATTTAAACATTTTATTGTAGGATTCATTCAGAATTAAATGCTGGTTCATCTTATGTGACTTATGTTCTCAAACTAAAATGTAAATAATATCATAATGCCTACAATACTCTTTGGACCAATACAATATTTTCAAGTGCATTCATGCCTTTTTTTCTATGAGACTTTCTAAACAGAAAAACAAAAAAATAAACAAGTGCACGTAACCTTTCATCAATTCAATAGAGATTTATAAAATGATCTTTTATTAATCTTAAACAACAAAATGAATGACTTTATTGTTTTGCTTTAGTTTTATTGATTAGGTCTACATTTCTTGACATATTTCTTGATAATAAACAGCAACATTAATGACAACAGGTAAACAACTTTTCAAGTGAAGGTGTAGATGTTTAAATACAATTAGTAAAGGCAGGAATGATTTCAGATGTGGAAAATAAGGTAGAGTAAATCTATTTACTAAATTATATATAAATTATATATAATATATATATTTATATATATTATATATAAATCTGTAAATTATAACATTTTATAAATCTTATATTATTTTCTTCCTTGATAAACATCTGTTGACTATTTTACATATAAAATATATAATATGACCAAACCTCTTATTCGAATAAAATATAAAATTACAGATGTTTCTCATACTCCATAAAATTTTTCCTGTAATAATTTTATATATTTTATGTAAGACAATAATTCACCACTATTTATTCCTATTACTGTTTTGATGTACAATATTTTGCCTTCTTGTCACATTTAAAGCTATTGCAAAAATGCTTTTAGAAATTTCACATGTACCGAAGCTTTTTTTTATGTACTTGTAGTGGTTTCATTGTTTATGTCTTGTATTTAATCCTTTAATTAGATTTATTGATTTATTTTGTTATTGGTGGCAGTTTGAGATATGAATTAATTTTTCTGCATGTGGATATTAAAAGTTTCCAGAACTTAATCTAATATATGCTTTGGGCACATATATTAAATATTCCTTTTTTATTAGATATTTTATTTATTTACATTTCAAGTGGTATTTGTTCTCAATCCTCCCCTAGAAACTCCCCATCCAATTCCCCCTCCCCCTGCTTCTATGAGAGTGTATCCCAACCGACCCACCCACTCCTGCCTCCCTGCCCTCACATTGCCCTACACTGGGGAATCGAGCCTTCACTGGATCAAGGGCCTCTTCTCTCATTGACCCCAAAAAGGCCATGATCTGCTACATATACAGCTGGAGCCATGGTTCCCTTCAAGTTTACTCCTTGGTTGGTGGTTTAGACCCTGGGAGATCTGGTTGGTTGCTATATTTGTTCTTCATATGAGGTTGCAAACCCCTTCAGCTCCTTGACTCCTTTCTTTAAATCCTCCATTGGGGGCCCTGTGATCATTCAATTGTTGGCTGTGAGCATATGTATTTGTCAGGCTCTCAGAACCTCTCAGCAGACAGCTTTATCAGGTTTCTGTTGGAATGCACTTCTAGGCATCCACAGTAGCATCTGTGATTGTAGATGGGATAGATCTCCAGGTGGAACAGTCCCTGGATTGCCTTTCCTACAGTCTCTGATCTACACTTTGTCTCCATATTTGCTCCTGTGAGTATTTTGTTACCTATTCTAAGAAGGACCAAAAGACCCATACTTTGGTCCTCCTTTTTCTTGAGCTTCTAGTGGTCTTTGAGTTATATCTTCTTCCTGGAGGATCTGGGTTGCATTTCTAGGCCTCTGCTAAATTCTACAGGTCCATGCATCAGATTTTACACAGATAACCTTTCTAGAAGGCTACAGTTTTTTTTGGAACACTGTGAATCCACTTATTTAATGTATAATAATTTGTTTTATTCACTCATGAAGACTGTGACTATTCAGAATTTTAAGTGACTCAATAGTGGTTATCTTAGAGTTTCTATTGCTGTTATGGAAAACCATGGCTAAACCTAATTGTGAAAAGGATGTATTTTCTTCAGCTTTCATATCATAGTCCATCTTTATAGGCAACCAAGTAGGAACTCAAGCAAGACAAAAACCAGAAGGCAGGAGCTTATGATACAGAGGCCATGGAGCAGTGCTGCTACTGGTTTGGTCATTCTGACTTCTTATAGCCCACAAGACCACCAACTAGGGGGGCAGTGCTACCCTCAATGTATAGGGTCCTCCCAAATCAATCACCAGTTAAGAAGATGCGATACATCTGATGGAAACTTTTCTCAATTGAGTCAACTCTTAGATATCTCTAGCTTGTATTAATTTGACATCAACCATAAAATCATCAATCCAGCTTAAATGCTTTTAAGATAAATTTATATGATTTTGAAAAATATCATTGGTGCTTTTAGGTGATTTAATTATGTCAAACCTGTATACTCCTTTTAGTTTTGATGTTCAGTTTAAATGTTGAGACCCCCATTTGATTGATTTTTGTATACTTACTTTTTATATCCCCTTGCATTTCTTTCTTGATGAACATTTTTGAGAGTTTTCAACTGATACACATACATCAATTCAGTATTGCACACTAATGTTTTGTAGGCAGTTATATCTCTGAGTTATTTATAATGTTTTCTATTTATTTATTTATTTTTGTTATCAATTTTTTCTATATTCTTTGTTTACATTCCAAATGCTTTCCCCATTCCCGGTTCCCTCCTCCCCATAAGCCCTCTTCCCTCCACCCATTCTCCAATCAACTTCCTCACATAATTTTCTCTATCCTGGTACTTCCCTACAATGCTGGATCAAGCCTTTCCAGGACCAGGGACCTCTCCTTCCTTCTTCTTGGGAATCGTTTGATATGTTAATTGTATCTGGAGTATTCAGAGCTTCTGGGCTAATTAATATTCACTTATCAGTGACTGCATTTCATGTGTATTCTTTTGTGATTGGGTTACCTCACTTAGGATGATATTTTCCAGTTCCAACCATTTGCCTAAAAATTTCATGAATTTATTGTTTTTAATTGCTGACTAGTATTCCATTGTGCAAATATACCACATTTTCAGTATCTATTCCTCCACTGAGCAACATCTGGGTTCTTTCCAGCTTCTGGATATCATAAATAAGGCTGCTATGAACATAGTGGAGCATGTGTCCTTACTGAATGCTGGAAAATCCTCTGGGTATATGCCCAGGAGTGGTATAGCAGGGTCCTCCAGAAGTGTCATGCCCAGTTTTCTGAGGAACTGCCAGACTGATTCCCAGAGTGGTTGTGTTAGCTTGCAATTACACCAGCAGTGGAGGAGTGTTCCTCTTTCTCCACATCCTTGCCAACACCTGATGTCTCCTGAGTTTTTTTTTTTTTTTTTTTTTTTTTTTTTTTTTTTACTCTTTTTTTTTTTTTATTATTCGATATAATTTATTTACATTTCAAATGATTTCCCCTCTTCTAGCCCCCCCACTCCCCGAAAGTCCCGCAAGCCCCCTTCTCTTCCCCTGTCCTCCCACCCACCCCTTCCCACTTCCCCGTTCTGGTTTTGCTGAATACTGTTTCACTGAGTCTTTCCAGAACCAGGGGCCACTCCTCCTTTCTTCTTGTACCTCATTTGATGTGTGGATTATGTTTTGGGTATTCCAGTTTTCTAGGTTAATATCCACTTATTAGTGAGTGCATACCATGATTCACCTTTTGAGTCTGGGTTACCTCACTTAGTATGATATTCTCTAGCTCCATCCATTTGCCTAAGAATTTCATGAATTCATTGTTTCTAATGGCTGAATAGTACTCCATTGTGTAGATATACCACATTTTTTGCATCCACTCTTCTGTTGAGGGATACCTGGGTTCTTTCCAGCATCTGGCAATTACAAATAGGGCTGCTATGAACATAGTAGAACATGTATCCTTATTACATGGTGGGGAGTCTTCTGGGTATATGCCCAGGAGTGGTATAGCAGGATCTTCTGGAAGTAAGGTGCCCAGTTTTCGGAGGAACCGCCAGACTGATTTCCAGAGTGGTTGTACCAATTTGCAACCCCACCAGCAGTGGAGGAGTGTTCCTCTTTCTCCACACCCTCTCCAACACCTGCTGTCTCCTGAATTTTTAATCTTAGCCATTCTGACTGGTGTAAGATGAAATCTTAGGGTTGTTTTGATTTGCATTTCCCTAATGACTAATGAAGTTGAGCATTTTTTAAGATGCTTCTCCGCCATCCGAAGTTCTTCAGGTGAGAATTCTTTGTTTAACTCTGTACCCCATTTTTTAATAGGGTTGTTTGGTTTTCTGGAGTCTAACTTCTTGAGTTCTTTATATATATTGGATATTAGCCCTCTATCTGATGTAGGATTGGTGAAGATCTTTTCCCAATTTGTTGGTTGCCGATTTGTCCTCTTGATGGTGTCCTTTGCCTTACAGAAACTTTGTAATTTTATGAGGTCCCATTTGTCAATTCTTGCTCTTAGAGCATACGCTATTGGTGTTCTGTTCAGAAACTTTCTCCCTGTACCGATGTCCTCAATGGTCTTCCCCAGTTTTTTTTCTATTAGCTTCAGAGTGTCTGGCTTTATGTGGAGGTCCTTGATCCATTTGGATTTGAGCTTAGTACAAGGAGACAAGGATGGATCAATTCGCATTCTTCTGCATGCTGACCTCCAATTGAACCAGCACCATTTGTTGAAAAGGCTATCTTTTTTCCATTGGATGTTTTCAGCCTCTTTGTCGAGGATCAAGTGGCCATAGGTGTGTGGGTTCATTTCTGGATCTTCAATCCTGTTCCATTGATCCTCCTGCCTGTCACTGTACCAATACCATGCAGTTTTTAACACTATTGCTCTGTAGTATTGCTTGAGGTCAGGGATACTGATTCCCCCAGATTTCCTTTTGTTGCTGAGAATAGTTTTAGCTATCCTGGGTTTTTTGTTGTTCCAGATGAATTTGATAATTGCTCTTTCTAACTCTGTGAAGAATTGAGTTGGGATTTTGATGGGTATTGCATTGAATCTGTATAGTGCTTTAGGCAAAATGGCCATTTTAACTATATTGATTCTGCCGATCCATGAGCATGGGAGGTTTTCCCATTTTTTGAGGTCTTCTTCCATTTCCTTCTTCAGAGTCTTGAAGTTCTTGTCATACAGATCTTTCACATGTTTGGTAAGAGTCACCCCAAGATACTTTATACTGTTTGTGGCTATTGTGAAGGGGGTCATTTCCCTAATTTCTTTCTCAGCCTGCTTATCCTTTGAGTATAGGAAGGCCACTGATTTGCTTGAGTTGACTTTATAACCTGCCACTTTGCTGAAGTTGTTTATCAGCTGTAGGAGCTCTCTAGTGGAGTTCTTTGGGTCACTTAGGTAGACGATCATGTCATCTGCAAATAATGATAGTTTGACTTCTTCCTTTCCAATTTGTATCCCTTTGACCTCCTTATGTTGTCGAATTGCCCGAGCTAGTACCTCAAGTACAATATTGAAAAGATAAGGAGAAAGGGGGCAGCCTTGTCTGGTCCCTGATTTCAGTGGGATTGCTTCAAGTTTCTCTCCATTTAGTTTGATGCTGGCTACCGGTTTGCTGTATATTGCTTTTACTATGTTTAGGTATGGGCCTTGAATTCCTGTTCTCTCCAAGACTTTAAGCATGAAGGGATGCTGAATTTTGTCAAATGCTTTTTCAGCATCCAATGAAATGACCATGTGGTTTTGTTCTTTGAGTTTGTTTATGTAGTGGATTGTATTGATGGATTTCCGTATATTGAACCAACCCTGCATTCCCGGGATAAAGCCTACTTGATCATGGTGGATGATCGTTTTGATGTGTTCTTGGATTCGGTTGGCAAGAATTTTATTGAGTATTTTTGCATCGATGTTCATAAGGGAAATTGGTCTGAAGTTCTCTTTCTTTGTTGGATCTTTGTGTGGCTTTGGTATCAGCGTAATTGTGGCTTCGTAGAAGGAATTGGGTAGTGTTCCTTCTGTTTCTATTTTGTGGAATAGTTTGAAGAGTATTGGTGTTAACTCTTCTTTGAAGGTCTGGTAGAATTCTGCACTGAAGCCATCTGGTCCTGTGCTTTTTTTGGTTGGAAGACTTTCTATGACTCCTTCTATTTCTTTAGGCATTATGGGACTGTTTAGATGGTCTAGTTGGTCCTGATTTAATTTTGGTATTTGGTATCTGTCAAGGAAATTGTCCATTTCCTCCAGATTCTCCAGTTGTGTTGAGTATAGGCTCTTGTAGTAGGATCTGATGATTTTTTGGATTTCCTCAGTTTCCGTTGTTATATCTCCCTTTTCATTTCTAAGTTTGTTAATTTGGATACTTTCTCTGTGCCCTTTGGTCATTCTGGCTAAGGGTTTATCTATCTTGTTGATTTTCTCAAAGAACCAGCTCCTCGTATTGTTGATTTTTTGTATGGTTCTCTTTGTTTCTACTTGATTGATTTCGGCCCTGAGTTTGATGATTTCCTGCCTTCTACTCCTCCTGGGCGAAATAGCTTCTTTTTGTTCCAGGGCTTTCAGGTGTGTCATTAAGCTGGTAATGTATGCTCTCTCCATTTTCTTTTTGGAGGCACTCAGGGCTATGAGTTTTCCTCTTAGCACTGCTTTCATTGTGTCCCATAGATTTGGGTATGTTGTGTTTTCATTTTCATTGTGTTCTAAAAAGTCTTTAATTTCTTTCTTTATTTCTTCCTTGACCAAAGTATCATTGAGTAGAGTATTGTTCAGTTTCCACGTGTATGTGGGCTTTCTGTTGTTTCTGTTGCTATTGAAGACCACTTTTACTCCATAGTGATCAGATAGGAGGCATGGGATTAGTTCGATCCTCTTATATTTGTTGAGGTCTGTCTTGTGACCAATTATATGGTCGATTTTGGAGAAGGTACCATGAGGTGCTGAGAAAAAGGTATATTCTTTTGTTTTAGGATAGAATGTTCTATATATATCTGTTAAATCTAATTGGTCCAAAGCTTCAATTAGTTTCATTGTGTCCCTGTTTAGTTTCTGTTTTCCTGATCGGTCCATTGAGGAAAGTGCAGTGTTGAAGTCACCCACAATTATTGTGTTAGGTGCAATGTGTGCTTTTAGTTTTAATAAAGTTTCTTTTACAAAAGAGGGTGCCCTTGCATTTGGGGCATAGATGTTCAGGATTGACAGTTCTTCTTTTTGTATTTTTCCTTTGACCAGCAAGAAGTGTCCCTCAGGGTCTCTTTTGATGACTTTGGGTTGAAAGTCAATTTTATCTGATATTAAAATGGCTACTCCAGCTTGTTTCCTGAGACCATTTGCTTGTAAAATTGTCTTCCAGCCTTTTACTCTAAGGTAGTGTTTGTCTTTGACCCTGAGGTGTGTTTCCTGTAAGCAGCAAAATGTAGGGTCCTGTTTACGTATCCATTCAGTTAGTCTGTGTCTTTTTATTGGGGCATTAAGTCCATTGATGTTAAGAGATATTAAGGAATAGTGATTGTTACTTCCTATCATTTTTGACGTTATTTTTTAAATTTGAATGCTTAACTTCTTTTGGGTTTGATGAAAGGTTACTATCTTGCTTTTTCCAGGGTGAAGTTTCCCTCCTTGTATTGGTGTTGTCCTCCTATTATCCTTTTTAGGGCCGGGTTTGTGGATAGATATTGGGTAAACTTGGTTTTGTCATGAAATATCTTAGTTTCTCCATCTATGGTGATTGAGAGTTTTGCTGGATATAGTAGTTTTGGTTGGCATTTGTGTTCTCTTAGAGTCTGCATGAGATCTGCCCAGGACCTTCTAGCCTTCATAGTCTCAGGTGAAAAGTCTGCTGTGATTCTGATAGGTCTTCCTTTATATGTTACTTGGCCTTTTTCTCTTACTGCCTTTAGTATTCTTTCTTTGTTTAGAACATTTGGTGTTTTGATTATTATGTGACGGGAAGTATTTCTGTTCTGGTCCAGTCTGTTTGGAGTTCTGTAGGCTTCTTGTATATTCATGGGCATCTCTCTCTTTAGGTTAGGGAAGTTTTCTTCCATAATTTTATTGAAGATATTTGCTGGCCCTTTAAGTTGTAAATCTTCACTCTCCTCTATGCCTATAATCCTTAGGTTTGGTCTTCTCATTGTGTCCTGGATTTCCTGGATATTTTGGGTTACAAGCTTTTTGCATTTTGCATTTTCTTTAACTGTTGAGTCCATGGTTTCTATGGAATCTTCAGCATCTGAGATTCTTTCTTCTATCTCTTGTATTCTGTTGTTGATATTTGTATCTCTGTCCCCTGATTTCTTCCCAAGGCTTTCTATCTCCAAAGTTGTCTCCCTTTGAGTTTTCTTAGTTGTTTCTACTTCTGATTTTAGATCCTGGATGGTTTTGCTTAGCTCCTTCACTTGCATGTTTGTGTTTTCCTGTAATTCTTTAAGAGATTTTTGTGTTTTCTCTTTCATGAACTCAGCCTGTTGACCAAAGTTCTCCTGTATTTCTTTAAGAGATTTTTGTGTTTCGTCTTTCATGACCTCAGCCTGTTGAGCAAAGTTCTCCTGTATTTCTTTAAGTGTTTTTTGCATTTCCTCCTTGTTGGCTTTTGTATTCTCCTGGATTTCTTTCAATGATTTTTGTGTTTCCCTTGCAAGGGCTTCTAACTTTTGATCCATTGTCTCCTGAATTTCTTTATGTATGACCTTCATTTGTTCCTGTACCAGCATCATGACCAGTGATTTTAAATCCAAATCTTGTTTTACTGGTGTGATGGGGTATCCAGGACATGTTGGTAGAGGAGAATTGGGTTCAGATGTTGCCATATTGCCTTGATTTCTGTTAGTGACGTTCCTGCGTTTGCCTTTTGCCATCTAGATCTCACTGGTGTTAGTTTATCTTGTCAGTGCTGGACTCACCAGTGCAAGCTGCCCCTTCCCAGTTGGCCTCTGGTGCACAGCTTACCTCCTGCACTGCTTGTAGACAGTGTGCTGCTGCCCAGGCTGTTCAGATCCCAAAGCAGGCACCCGAAGGCTCCCGCTGGGGCCCGCTGGATTCACTGGAGCACCCTGACTTCTCCCAGCTGGCCGCCCGGAAGCCCAGCTAGCCACTTGCAGGACTTGGAGATGTAATGCTGCCGCCCAGACTGATCTGGATCCAGAAGCGGAGAGAGTAGAGCTAAGGGCTTCTGCCTGAGGCCTTGCCCCAGATTGTGTCTGTGGAGCAGATGGAGCCCGTGTGCACTCCCAGGGAGTGCCGATGGTGTATGCTACTGTGACCTCCCCTATGTTCCGCTCACTCCGCTGGGCAGCCGATCTGCCAACCGGGCTGTCGCACACAAGGTTAGCCTGGCCGCCCAGTCCCTGAGTCCAGGCAAAAGCCTGGGAGGCCAAGGTCTGAGCAAAGTTCCCCTATGGCTTTGACTGTTAATTGGGTTTGCCAGGTGACTAGGATGGCGGGCGTGCGCGCCCGCGCTCCCTGAAAGCGCCGGGAGAGTCTGCTTTGCTAACAATCACCTGGGCGGGTTGACTCACAGATGGCCCACCAAGCCGCCCAGTTCTTGGGGTCAGTCCTGTGCCTTTTGGGGCCTGGACCCCCGCTTTGTTAGCCTTAGGCTATGCCTGTTACAGGTCTGCCCGCCTGAGCTCTCTGTCGCCCTGCAGGCAAAATGGCGGCGGCGTGCTCGCAGGCCTGGGCAAAAAACCTCCTGGTTGGGTTGGCACCCCGATGGCCCCCCGACCCGCCCAGGGCCTGGGTGCAGGCCAACGCCCGTCGGGCTCAGACCACCGCGGTGTTGGCCTCGGATTATGTTTGTGTACCTCAGTCTGTCCGATTCCTGGAGTACGGAGCCAAGATGGATGCTCCTCTCCTGACTGGTGGGAGGCCGAGTTCTGAAGTGGCCTCCGTGCAGGAAAGGCGCCGCACAACTGCAGCTGCTTGCTGTCCGGCTGGTCAGCGAAGGTCAGTGGTCGTGGGCGCAGGGCCTAACTGGTCCCTGTGACGCCTTGGTTCCACTGCTGATGGCCCTTCAGCTGGAGCAGCCACTGCTGCCGCTGCTGGCTCCTGAGTTTTTAAGCTATTGTGACTGGTGTGAGGTAAAATCTCAGGGTTATTTTGATTTGCATTTCCCTAATGACTAATGATATTGAACATTTCTTAAGGTGCTTCTCAGCCATTGGAAATTCTTCAGGTGAAAATTCTTTGTTTAGCTCTGTACCCAATTTTTTAATAGTGTTATTTGGCTCTCTGGAGTCTACCTTCTTCAGTTATTGTATATATTGGATATAGCCCTCTGTCAGATGTAGGATTGGTAAAGATCTTTTCCCATTTTGTTGGTTGTCATTTTGTCCATTTGACAGTGTCCTTTGCCTCACAGAAACTTTGTAATTTTATGAGGTCCCATTTGTCAATTCTTGATCTTAAATCATAAGCTATTGGTGTTCTGTTCAGGAAAATTTCCCTTGTGCCCATGTCCTCAAGGGTCTTCCCCAGTTTCTTTTCTATTAGATTCAGTGTGTACAGTTTTATGTGGAGGTCCTTGATCCACTTGGAGTTGAGATTAGTACAAGGATATAAGAATGGATCCATTTGCATTCTTTTGCCTACTGACCTCCAATTGAAACAGCACCATTTGTTGTAAAGACTATTTTACCCCCGCTGGATGGTTTTAGCACCTTTGTCGAAGATCAAGTGACCATAGGTGTGTGGGTTCATTCTTGGGCTTCAATTCTATTCCATTGATCTACCTGCCTGTCACTGTACCAGTGCCATGCAGTTTTTAACTGCATGTACTGCTTGAAGTCTGGGATACTGATTCCCCCAGAAGATCTTTTACTGTTGAGAACAGTTTTAACTATCTTGGGTTTTTTTTTTATTCCAGATGTATTTGAGAATTGCTCTTTTTAACTGTATAAAGAACTGATGTGGGATTTTGATGGGGATTGCATTGAATCTGTAGATTGCTTCTGGCAAGTTGGCCATTTTTATTATATTAATCCTGCCAATCCACTAACATCAAAGATTTTTCCATTTTCTGCAGTCTTCTTCTATTTCCTTCTTCAGAGACCTGAAGTTCTTGTCATATAGATCTTTCACTTGATTGGTTAGAGTCACACCAAGATACTTTATATTGTTTGTGGCTATTGTGAAATGTGTCATTTCTCTAATTTCATTCGTAGCCTGCTTATCCTTTGAGTATACAAAGGCTACTGATTTGCTTGAGTTGATTTTATAACCAGCCACTTTGCTGAAGTTGTTTATCAGCTGTAAGAGTTCTCTGGTGGAGTTTTTTTTGGATCACTTAATATACTATCATATCATCTCCGAATAGTGATAGTTTGACTTCTTCCTTTCCAATTTGTATCCCTTTGACCTCCTTATGTTGTCTAATTGCTCTAGCTAGGACTACAAATACTATATTGAAAAGATATGGAGAGATGGGTTAGCCCTGTCTAGTCCCTGATTTTAGTGGGCTTGCTTCAAGCTTTTCTCCATTTACTTTGATGTTGGCAACCAGTTTGCTGTATGTTGCTTTTAATATATTTAGGTATGGGCCTTGAATTCCTCTTCTTTCCAAGACTTTTAGCATGAAAGAATGCTGAATTTTGTCAAAAGCTTTTTCAGCATCTAGAATTTAATGAAAATAAAGGCACAACATATCTAAATTTATGGGATACAATGAAAGCAGTGCTAAGAGGAAAACTCATAGCCCTGAGTACCTCCAAAAAGAAAATGGAGAGAGCATACACTAGCAGATTAATGGCACACCTTAAAGCCCTGGAACAAAAAGAAGTTAATTCACCAAAGAGGAGTAGAAGACAGGAAATCATCAAACTCAAGGCTGAAATCAATCAAGTAGAAACAAAGAGAACCATACAAAGAATCAACAAATCCAGGAGCTGATTCTTTGAGAAAATCAACAAGATAGATAAACCCTTAGCCAGACTAATCAGAGGGCAATGAGACAGTATCCAAATTAACAAAATTAGAAATGAAAAGAGAGATATAACAACAGAAATTGAAGAAATTCAAAAAATCATCAGATCCCACTACAAAAACCTATATTCAACACAACTGGAGTATCTGAAGGAAATGGACAATTTCCTAGACAGATACCAAAAACCAAAATTAAATCAGGACCAAATAGATCATCTAAAGAGTCCCATAGCCCCTAAAGAAATAAGAGTGGCCATTGAAAGTCTTCAAAGGAAAAAAAAAAAAAAAGCAGTGTAAGATGGTTTAAGATGGTTTTAGTGCAGAATTCTATCAGACCTTCAAAGAAGACTTAACACCAATACTCTTGAAACTATTCCACAAAATAGAAACAGAAGAAATACAGAAGCCACAATTATGCTGATACCCAACCACACAAAGATCCAAAAAAGAAAGAGAACTTCAGACCAATTTCCCTAATGAATATAAATGCAAAAATACTCAATAAAATTCTTGCTAATCAAATCCAAGAACACATCAAAAAAATCATTCACCATGACCAAGTAGGCTTCATCCCAGGGATGCAGGGATGCTTCAATATCATCCCAGGGATGCAGGGATGCTTCAATATACAGAAATCCATCAATGCAATCCACTACATAAACAAACTCAGAGAAAATAACACATGTTTTCTATTTATAACATGACAAAATATGACCTCTGTCATATATGGATCTCTACTATTTCCTCTTTATTTACTGGTATTTTAGACTTTTAGTAGAATACAAATATTGAAATTTGCAATCTTCATTTTCTTATTAGTCTTAAGGATTTCTGCTATTCATTAAATAATTTCCTGTGTATATATCTGGTGTTATAACTTAAATGTACCTGAAAATTTTAAAGTAATTTCTGTCCATACCAAATATATTCAGTCTTCATATCTCTGTTGTTGATACTATATAATTCAGATCTTTCCTCTATTAATCTGCTATATCACTTCTCTTGATATGAATATGTTGGATTATACCTGTATGTGGATAAATCTACTGTGAAAGTTTTGGGATTTGTGAACAAAACTATAGAAGAACAAGATACTAAAGCTTCTTTAATTAAGTTCTTATTTCTCTCATAAAACACAATGATTAGAATCATTTTTTAAAAGGAAAACCTTATTTGGGTTTATGGTTTCAAAGGGATAGAGTATGGATTGTAAAGGATGTATACCAAAGGAGAATGCATGCCTCATTGAAGCAGGAGGCTGAGAGTTCATATCCTCAGCCACAAGCAAGAAGCATAGAGAGGGAAGTGAATTAGGTCAGACATTTTTTTTCAAGGAATGTTCCCACTGGGTGTATTTTTCCAGCAAGACCACAATTCCAAAACCTCCTCAGTTATGTACCAAATGTCATTACAGTGACAATGGAAAACGGAATTTCACTAAACTAACTAAGTAAATAAATAAATAAATAAATAAATAAAAGTTAATCATCAACACATTGAATAAAAGTCCACCCAAATAATGGAAGAAAACTATGTAAACTGTGCACATTGTTAATTATACTCATCAATTGAGAATTGAGCACATTCATACGATGTGCTCTGATCTTTGAAACCCATTTTTATTCTGTTTTTCTTTAATTCATTGAATGTCATCTTCATTTACACTGCCAATGGGAAAACATTTCCTTATTTCCTGCCTTCCCCCAACCCCCCAACCTCTCCTCCCACATACGTGCCCCTCCACCTGTTACACATACATGCCCCTCCACCTTCTTCTACATACATGCCCCTCCACCTTCTTCTACATACATGCCCCTCCACCTTCTACATACATGCCCCTCCACCTGTTACACTCCCACCTCGCCCCTCCTCGATTTACCTTTGTTGGGGCATCTGTTGAGCCTTCAACTGACCATGGACCACTCCTCCCACTGATGCTCAACAAAGCATTTCTCTGCCACATTTTTGCCTGGAACCATGTGTACCCCTTGGTTGATGGTTTAGACCATGGGAATCCTGGGGCATCTGGGTGGCCAAAATCTTGTTCTTCCCATGAGGCTGTAAACCTCTTCAGCTCCTCCGGATCACCCTCCAGCTCCTCCATTGTGGACCCCACTCCAGGTCCAATGGTTGGCTGCTCGCATCTGCCTCTGTATTTGTAAGGCTTTGACAGGGCCCCTCCAGAGAGATGATTCAATGTTTAAGATCACCAGCTGTGCTTCCAAAGGTCCTGAGTTCAAATCCCAGTAAGTACTTGGTGGCTCACAAACATCTGTAATGAGACCTGACTCCCATTTTTATTCTTTATTATTTCCCTTTCATCCTGTCAATATTTCCTACCAGGTTCAGTTTTTACCACGCTATTTTTTTAATACACACTAAATCTATAGGGTTGAATTGCTGTGGCCCATCTTCTGGAGCATGGGTAACTTCACAGGATTCTCCCCCCACAGTTGACATGACTGACAATAGTGCCTCAGCTAGTGATATGGTTTCCAGACTCTTGGCTAATACTCATGCTGGGACCAGAGTTGTCTTCTCCTTGTGCATATCACTTGTACATAATCACACCTGATTTGAGTTCATATTGGAAAACTGATTTGTCCTACATTCACATGTTTGAGATTAGTGGTTGACGATTCCAATCAGCTAAAACTAGTGAGGCAGCTATTGTCAAACTGAGAAGTGACAGCTGAGCCAGAAATGTCTTGTCCCACTTGTAAAGTGCACTTCAGCTCCCTGAACTGGGAAATGAAAAATTGCTCAATTTACTTGGACTGTGCTGATTTACTTCTATGGATCGTGAAAATCCAAATAATACATTTGAAAGGTTACTGTTTATAAAAACACCCAGGAAATATTTTACTTATTTGAAAACAATTATACCTGAATATGTTCTTTGTATTTTCACAATGGATAAATTCTGTTCACACTCCATAATTATTCAGAGACTCACACAAAATTCCTTGAAATTATTTAGTTTTATAGGAAAAGCATTAACAAATACTTATTAAAGTTGATTGTTTTAATTCAAAAATTTGCTAGTAGTTTTGACATCTGAAATATTCTGTAAATTAATTTATTTGGAAAGCTAAGAAGTTCAAGAATCCATTGAATTCATTTCAACTAACAGCAACTTTATAGGTGCAAATTATTGTAAATATTGGTAATGTGATAAAGATGAATAAAATTAGCACATTGTTTGAATGAGAACAACAAATAGATATTCAGTTCCCTAATGAAAGTAAAACCTACTCAATGAGTACTCTTTTTAGATTGTTATTATTTTGAGAGTCAAAAAAACTACATAATCATATTAAAGTTCATGCCAAGAAATTCCTCGGTTAGTAACATTTAAAACTGATATTTGTTGATAGAAAATATAGAAAATAATAATTTACATTCTAACACTATAATAAAACATCTTTTATAAATATATCCTATTTTCCTAAGACTATGAAGTAACTATTAATTTGGTAATATTTTTCTTATATATACTACTTAGGTTTTGATGTTTTAGGCAATTTAAGTATGTAGAATAAGAAGTGTGCTCTCTCTCTCCCTCTCTCTCTCTCTTCTGTGTTTATTGTATGTGTGTGAGAGAGAGAGACAGAGAGATTAAGCACTTTTGAAATGAACATCTAAATATCCTATTGATATTTTTAATTTCAATCTAATATACATGGGTCTTTGTTTCTTGTCTTCATGTTATTTCCTCTTATAACTAAAATTACACCTCTTGACATTTAATTTTATATTTAGACAACTCCCAAAAATATTTCCTGCAAATTCACTTATATACTGTTTATTCCCCTAAAGGCTGGAGGCTTTACAAGCAATGTTGCCATTTAAAGTTCAGTTCTCAGTGCTTTCGAGATACATTCATTTAAAACCTCTAATGCCCACTGAGCTCACTGTCAACTCTTGATAATGGCAGTATGGAACAGAGCCTGAGTTTCATCTCTCCGTGGGAACCACACTTGTAAGAGGATGTAAATATCTCTTCAGGGGAATACCATAAAACTGAATTTGTGAAGTCAATGCTAAAATATGACTGGTAATCCATCCTGAAAGCACAAAACCTTTCCACTGTGAAAAATATAATCACATTTACTCAAATCTTTATTTGAAAAAATCAGGGAACTGGACAGAACCCTAGGAGCCTGTCAAGTCCATTTTCTGGCCTCTAGGCAAGACCACATTTAAACTAACTGAGATAGTAAAAATCACTTTCCTAGCAAGGGACTTCCCTGGGCAACCCATTTTCATGTTCAGCATTCTGAATTCTTAAGAAATCCTTTATTACATTCCCATTACATGTTTGCTTGCACTATCATGTGCAGTAAATCCCCTTCTCTTTCAGATTTGCTAAGAAAGAAAAAAGCTTATCATTATTCAATAAAGGATAACCCTTTATATATTTTGTCTTCACCTATAACTCAGCTTTATTAGTTTTTATCATTTTTTATTTTTGTTTATTTTTTTTAAACTGGTCCCTTTCTTTACCTAAACTTTACTATTTTCCAAAACTTTTTTAATTTATCCTTAATGTTTGAAACATATAGAGAAGATTTCCAAATGAGACAATGTGGTCAAATATGACAATGTTGTATTGCAATGACAATTCTTCCTTATACATTTATATAGAGAGAGCATCCTCCATTTATGACCTATGTTATTTCTTGTATGGGCTAACAAATGCTGTTCTTCATTCCTGAGTGATACACAGATATATATATATGCTATTTATTAAAATTGCCACATAGTCTAATATGGAATCCTTAGGTATGCTACAATGAGCTGATATTATACCTCCTCCTGTTAAAATGATCCCAGATACACAGCACTTTTATTGACTGGATGAAAGATTAAGGATAAGACAGCAATAATAACTATTGTTTATTGTTTTTGTTTTTTTTTTACATAACATCCACTTTGATAAAAAGACTACAGGAATCATCTGATTTAAAATTGTTACAAAAATAATTAAAAAAACTTTCTGGTTTTTACTAAAGGGATAAAGCCCTGATATTATACAACATATAGAGTTACTGTTATGTCAGTAAGCTGGCAAATTCTGAAATTTGTGCTTGTAATGGTTATAGAAATGCTCCACTAATTTTTTTAATTCTTTGTTTCTTAATACTTCATAAATTACCTTTATGAAAACCTCTAATGCTAATTAGAATGATTCCACAGTATAGGAAGACCCTGTCAAATTTCATTTCATTGTCTTGGTAATTTTAGCTGTGAAATACTTAGGGCATTTTAACATGAATTATTGGAAACTTTAAAAATGCCAATTTCTAGGTTAGTGTTTGGATACAGCTAAAAAGTCCTGAAGCAATTTACTAGCAGAAGATAGGATAGACTGAAAATTGAAACTAAAGTAAATTAGCTGAGAATGAAGTATAACTTCATCATGAGTTTGAAGATAATGCTGGAAAATTAATTCTGTTTGACGGAGAATAGTCAGTGGTATGCAAGTGAGATAAAACATGGCTTTGAAAAGCTATTACAGATTTAAAAATAATGTGATCTCAGCACCTGCATTAAATAATAGCAAATGCAGAACTGATCTAGGACCCATACCGCAAATTGTTGAATCACACATGTAAAATTGTATTTGTTTTATGTGATTAAGCCTAGAATTAGTGTTGAAATAACAAATGAATTTAGATTATATATCTGTTCAAAATAGTACTGGGCAGGGGACAACAAATGAAAATCAACTCTTTGCAACTATCACCTACAAAAACACTGGATATTTTTAGTAACATCAAAGATAAACAATGGTGTGGAATTTCCTCAGCAAGTATCTGCAAACTTTATTTGCGGATGTAGGAAAATATATATATATAAAACTTTACTATTATTTTTAGGATTTCTTATTCAGTAATAAGTTTATTCATCAACTAATCATTATTATAATTAAAATAATCAATCTCCAATCCATGGGCAATAGTTTCAATAATCACTTGGAAATTGAAGCTTGAAATTATAGTGAAAATAATAACACAAGTGGAGTAATTAAGATATTAGGTAATATGTATAAAATAATGATGTGGATTGCTGTGTAGAACAATTTGTTGAACCAATTCATGAACACACAGGAAATAAAAGATAATTTAAAAAGTTAAATTTAAAGCATCATAGAAGATATGATTACTTTTTTTAATTTTATGCTAAATACCAAAATAAATAAGTTATCTCTAGGTGTCTTTTTTTAATATATATTTTTATTTTCTATATTCTTTGTTTACAATCCAAAAGCTTTCCTCTTTCCCAGTTCCCCCCTCCCCATATGTCCCATAAGACCTCTTCTCTCCATCCATTCGCCTATCTTTCCCCTTCCCTTTTCTCTGTTCTGGTACTCCTCTACAATGCTGGATCAAGCCTTTCCAGGATTAGGGCCCTCTTCTTCCTTCTTCATGGGAATCATTTGATATGCTAATTGTATCTTCAGTATTTAGAGCTTCAGGGCTAATTAATATCCACTCATCAATGATATTCCATGTGTATTCTTTTGTGATTGCATTACCTCACTTAGGATGATATTTTCCAGTTCCATCGATTTGCCTAAATAATTCATGAATTCATTGTTTTTAATTGCTAAATAGTACTTCATTGTGTATATATACCACATTTTCTGTATCCATTCCTCCACTGAGGGATATCTGGGTTCTTTCCAGCTTCTGGCTATTAAAACAATAATGATGTATATGACTATGCTCTTCAATGTTAAATAAAACTGAGGGGACATATCCAGCTACATGGCAGACATAATACAGTATAAATGGATTAGTTGAGTTACCAGCTATTGAGGAACAGCCTTGCTGAAGGCTTACACATTAAGTTATAGATAAAAAAGCCTCCATGTCATTATTCACAAACATGGGTGAACACAAAAAGCCCAAACTGTTATATCAATGGGCATACATTGCCAGGATAAGCATTATAATACAATTTAAAAAAAATTAAATATTTGCACAGATGTTGATGCATCGTATATATATTGATATGTCATACATACATATATATGTTGTATACACACATGTGATACATATTTAACATTTCATTTGGCTTTGCCTTGAAATCTAAAAAGAATTATTCTGAGATTATATATTTGTAATATGGCTATTTTGGAAATGCATTTGCAGATTGAAGCTGGTTATGCATCAGCGTAAATATCCAGTAGAATACAATAATATTTTAAATGTTGTGAATTAGAATATGTTACAGATAAGTCTGTCACTTACTGAGCCAGAAAGCTAAACATTGTGATTCAAGGATGCAGAGAAATCTGGTGTAAGAAGAAATCTTAGGGTTGTTTTGATTTGCATTTCCCTAATGACTAATGAAGTTGAGCATTTTTTAAGATGCTTCTCCGCCATCTGAAGTTCTTCAGGTGAGAATTCTTTGTTTAACTCTGTACCCCATTTTTTTATAGGGTTGTTTGGTTTTCTGGAGTCTAACTTCTTGAGTTCTTTATATTTATTGGATATTAGCCCTCTATCTGATGTAGGATTGGTGAAGATCTTTTCCCAATTTGTTGGTTGCCGATCTGTCCTCTTGATGGTGTCCTTTGCCTTACAGAAACTCTGTAACCTTATGAGGTCCCATTTGTCAATTCTTGCTCTTAGAGCATACGCTATTGGTGTTCTGTTCAGAAACTTTCTCCCTGTACCGATGTCCTCAAGGGTCTTCCCCAGTTTCTTTTCTATTAGCTTCAGAGTGTCTGGCTTTATGTGGAGGTCCTTGATCCATTTGGGTAACTGTCCAGGTAGCCAGTAACATCTGTCATTTCTATCATTTTGGAAGCTTTTTCCTTTGTACTTCCAATTTACTTAGATAACATTTAATCTTTTCACATCTCAGATGTGGCTGAAGACTAGATAATTGTAGTCTCACAATTAAGCTTGAGGTATTTAGGATTCAAGAAAATGTTTTAAGGTCTAAGAAGATTTTTTAGGTTGGTAATGCAAATTGTAATAGAAAATGATTTACATATAGAACTTTGCATTCACCAAGATAGGATCTATAGTACAGTACTTTCTACAAGGATACCAAATGCAGAGGTACTGGATATTATGAATACAATATTAATAGTATAAACCTGATAATTTTTATAATTGTTCTTATTTTATATAATTTATTAATATTATAGAAATACTGTTTTATTGGTCTAAAAGGGGAGCTGTTGGGTTCACTGAGCAAAAGCACCTGTCAATAAGGGGCTAAATATGCTATAGCAAGGCATGAGAATATAGGCAGAACTTCTAGGACGAGATAGGATTGGAGAGTCAGGCCTAGGAGAATCACCACAAAGATACAGAGGAAGTCCGAGGTATGAAACTGAGGAGAGGTAACCAACCACTTTGCGGAGTAGTAAAAATGGGTTAATTGACTTAAAAGCTAATTGAGGAACAAGTCTTGCTTAAGGTCTAGGCAATAATTCATAAATAAATGAGCCTTCATGTCATTATTCTGAATCTGGGATAAACACAGAAAAGCCCAATCTGCTACATTAGTGGGTACACATTGCCAGGCTAAGGGTTATAGTAACTCAAAAAGTAAGATAGGTACTCATGTTTCTCTTCATGTACGGAGCATGAAGGATCTCTGTTCTGTGAAAACTAGCTTTAGTCATGAATCTTAAGGTCTCCACAGGTCAATGGAGAAGGTTTTCACATCTCCCTATGGAAATGACAAATAATATTTTCAGCAATAAGGTCTTACTATATATTTCTACAAGTTAAACAAAAGCATATGCAATAGCCTATACAATTTGGGCACCTATTGGACCTCAGTTGGTGACAACTCCTAAACAAGTGAATCCATTCCAGTTACTGACGTTTTTTGTTTATTAGCTTCTAGGGCATTTGCAGGGGGGGGGCTATTTCTACAAGTTTTATATTTTAATGTGTGTGTGTGTGTGTGTGTGTGTGTGTGTGTGTGTGTCTAAAATAATAATTTGTTTCTGGAAACAAAATTACTATAGTTTCAGGAATTATATGATCGAATACAAATAAAGAATCTTTAGAAAATGGAATGCTCCTAATTACCCAAAGAGAAGTGGCTCTCAAACCTCCCAGTGATGCCCCCCTTTCATAGAATTCCTCATGCTGTGGTGATACCAATTATAATATTACTTTAATTGAACTTTATAACTGTAATTAGTCTACTGTTGTGAATTATAATATAAAACCATCATGACTTTTTATTAAAATGGCATATGTTTCTCATGAACCACTGTAAGAAATTCACATCTGATATGCCTTACTGTTAATCTATTATTTCCATTGATTGCAGCATTCCAAGCCAGACACCGTTCCAATATTGAAAGATCTTCCAATCCTAACCAAGGAACCATCTCCATTGGACATTTGCTATCAAAAGAAAAAAATTAGTTTTCTGCAACTGAGTCTCACTGACTATATTAATCACATTTAAGGGCAGGCTCTATGCCTATCTGTTGACAGTCAACAGAAAATGAACTAAATTGTAGTCTTGTAGACATTATACATCATATTGACTTGATTTGGCATTTTTTTCTTTCCGGGTCTTTTGCTTGTATATTCTGGCTTCAATTTTTTGTGTTTGTGTATTTGTGTGTGTGTGTGTGTGTGTGTCTTGTGAATATTTTCTTTCTATCTTTTTAGTCTCTTCTTTTTGATTGATCATTTTTATTTTCCTGAGGGCATTTTGTTCTCTAAATGAAGAGTGAGAACAAGAGATTGTTGTTTGGAGGGTTTGGGAGGAATATTTAATGTGAAAGAGGTGAGAAAACTTTAATCATAATATCATTTATGCATTTTAAGTTCAATTATTAAAAAAGAAACAAGATTACAATGAAAGTGGAGCCTATAATAAAAGAGAATTATAAAAAAATGAAAAACAAATGTCTGAGAACCACTTAGAAAATGATCACTACTATTAGATATTTGTAGATGAAAATTAAAAACTACTTGAGATATTATCTAACTTCATCAGAATGGATAAAATGAATAAAACAAATGACAGAAGCTCTTTTTGATAATATAAAGGAAAATAGAACAACTATTACTGGCCGGTGGACTACATATGGCAGCAGCCACAGTGTAACATTGAAGAGTCCTCAAGAAATCAAGAATAAGAGCAGTCAACCAATCCATCAATTCCTCTCTTGAGCATAAATACAAAGGTCTCCATGCCTATGAAGGAGATACCTGCTCATTCATGCTCATTATTATTCTGTTCATAGGAAAATGAAATGCTCTTGAAGTCCATTAGTCAGGTGATGAATGAATAAACTGTGCTATATTTATATAATATAATATTTGACTATTAAGAGAAATGTAATTTTCAACTAAATGGATGTATGCGGAAACAATAATTCTGAGTGAGATGACCCAGATAAACAAAGTCAAAATTATGTTCTCTTTTATCTTTGGTCACAGTTGAATCTTCAGTTGTGTGTGTTTCATTCAGAATAAGTACAGTGATCAGAAAATTACTAAATGATGATGGGTAAAAGCTTTTAGGAAGTGGGTGATAGAATACACAGTTATAAAAAGATTAAATGCAATTATAGAACATAAATGTAGACACTGACATTTTAGAAACAATGCTACAGTAGAGGGTGGAATAAGGGGGAGAAAATAGTATGACAGTTTTTCTTTAGGTTATATGGAATTTTGACCCTGTAAATGTTATAAATACACAGACACACATACACACACAAACACACACACATACACACACAGAGAGACTGAGAGAGAGAGAGAGAGAGAGAGAGAGAGAGAGAGAGAGAGAGAGAGAAAATGATTTTTAATCTTCTTAAGAGGGGCAACAATGCATATAAGATATTTATTAATGAAAGCTATAAAGACAGCCAAGCAGTGGTGGCGCACACCTTTAATCCCAGTTTGAAATGTAAATAAATATATCAATAAATTAAAAAAATTAAAAAAAAATCCCAGCACTTGGGAGGCAGAGGCAGGCAGATTTCTGAATTTGAGGACAACCTTGTCTACAGAGTGTGTTACAGGACAGACAGGGCTACACGGTGAAACCCTGTCTAGAAAATCCAAAAACATTTAAAAAAAAACTATAAATACTAGGCTCAGTTTTCATTTTGAAAAAGGAAGA